>NW_005357806.1:1193790-1204199 GCF_000412655.1 Myotis brandtii | reverse complement strand
GACAATTCGCTCATATGATTGCAAAGACAGACAGAAACTCCCGAATTGGAGAGGGCTCCCCTGAGGGCTCCCAGATTGGAGAGGGTGCAGGTCGAGCTAAGGGACCCCCTCACACACACACACACCCCCTCCCAGTGCACGAATCTTTGTGCACCGGGCCCCTAGTAATAATAATAACTAGCTTATCTATAAGCTCAAAAAAAAGAAATAATAATCTTTGTGAGTCATCTATGTAGCATTATTTTTCCAATCTGTTGCTTGTATTTGACTTTTGTTTGTGTTATCTATCACCTTATTTTTTACATTTCTGTGTAACAAATGTGGCAGTACTGCCCTTTGATGCTAAGATTTATATCTTGCTTTGGAAGGTTTCCTCCACACTGATGTTTAATAAACATTCTCAGGAATCTTCTCCTACTTTGAGCTTATTCTTTAATGATCCATTAAATCCTTGTTATTCTAGTGTAGAGATCATGAAGATTGAGGAGATACAAGAAGATGAGAAAGAAAAGCATAAGGGGGAAAAAGGGACTGGAAGAGTCTTACTTTTAAATATTTTAAACATGATTCCTTATTGCTGAACTTTTCTTCTTCATATTGTCAATGCTATAAAAAGAAAAAAGTTCAAATATGTTGACTTGAAAATACAAACTATAAGCATAAGAAAAAAAACTTGGGTTTAAAACTATCTGAGCATGGGCAGTGCCCTGGGCGGTCCTGGATCTGTCTCTTGCTTCAACTGTGTTTGGACAGAACAGACCCAGGGATGCCCCTTCTTCCAGCCTCTGGCCACTCTCCTGCGTCTTATCCAGTCACCACCTCAGAACCACCTCCAGGACCAGCCAACACACCAGGGTTTTTTTCTACCTTAACTCCTTATTGCCGAACAACCATGAGTCCCCAAATTTGTCAGAATTATTCCACCGAGGTGGAGGCTGCGGGCCTGGCCAGCCTGCACCTGCGGGCCTCCCGCACCTACCTCTCTCTGGGCTTCTACTTCGACCAGATGATGTGGCTCTCGAGGGCGTGGGCCGCTTCTTCAGAGAGTTGGCGGAGAAGAAGAGTGAGAGCGCTGAGCATCTCCTTAAGTTGCAAAACCAGCGCCGTGGCCGCATTTTCTTCCAGGACGTGCTGAGGCCTCCCAGGATGAGTGGGCAAAACTCAGGGCCATGGAAGCTGCCCTGACCTTGGAGAGGAGCCTGAACCCCCTTTTGGACTTTTGGAGCTGCAGGCCCTGGGTTCTACCCGTGCAGACCCTCATCCTGTGACTCCTGCAGAACCACTTCCGGGGTGAGGAGGTGAAACTCATCAAGAAGATGGGCGACACCTGACTCACCTCTGCAGGCTGGCCGGCCCCCAGCCTGGGCTGGGCGAGTATCTCTTCCAAAGGCTCATCCTCAAGCAAGACTAGCAGCCTTTGGAGCCCAGAGGCCTTTGAGAGGCCCCTCTGCATCCCCTGGTGTCTGGCTTTTACCTGAGCCTCTTCCTGAAACTACCAGTCATTCTTTTAACCACCCTGAAGCCCTCTCCCATGCACCGGACCAAATGAAAAAATAAAGCTTCTTGCATCAAAAAAACCCCTCCCCTCTCTGATCATGAATAAATAACAATGAATTTTTTGTAAGGAGAGAAACAATTACAATTTTCAAAATATTACAAATGAAATGTATCAGGTAAAATGATTCAAAAAAATTAATTCCTACTTAGGTAATATTTCATCTGAATCTGTTCTATAAAAGTTTTAAATTTTGAAGGAGTATGATGTTATTTATATCAAAACAGACATGGGAATTAGTGTCGAAATTTATTTTTTCAATTACTGTGATTTAAAAAAAAAAATAACCACGGGAAGAATTTTTAGAGAGCTAGAGATAATAAGATATTTCGGGTACCTAAGTTAGAAATATGCATATGCTTGCTCAAAAGCCACAAAAGGGACATTGAGGAATTAGAGCTTAGGTTTTTTAATACTTTATGAAAAGCCCTCAATATATTTCTCCAAAGTGACTTCTGGAGAATTAGGTCAGAGATCCCATTCATGCTTCTAGTTAACATCTAATTAGACAACTGAGTTCCTTTGTTGGAGCTTGCCTCCTTTGCTTAAGACGTACACAACTCTAGGACAACCATGCTTATTGAGGACCTGGAAATAAACAATGTGATCTACCCTTATTCACTTAAGGCTTTTTTGTAAATGTTGAAAGTATATGACAGCAAAGAGCCAATGGGAACAAAGATGACTCTTAAAGCCAATGACTTCTACAGAAGAAAACACTAGGGAGAAATATCCCACCAGCAAGACCATACTGTACAGCTGTAACAATAATATGGTGTTAACATAGGAATGGGACAACAAACCAATGCAACAGAATAATCCGGAAATAGACCCATGCCTATATAAAAACTTGACTTATGATAAAGTAGACACTGAAGATGAGTGGAGGAAAGAGAGTGTTCAACAACTGGTTGTGTTGAGATAACTGGCTATCCAATATTATGGGGAGAAAATTATGGTGAAAAATTATGAACAAAATTAAATGAGATATCTATCTCACATCAAACACAAAAATCAATTCCAGGGAGAATTAAAGATTTAAATAGAAAAATATAAGATATTCTAAAAGTAATATAGGTGAATATTTTTATGACATAGTGAGAAAAGATTTCTTAAATACGAATTTTTATTTTTTTTTATTATTTTTTTAAATATATTTTATTGATTTTTTACAGAGAGGAAGGGAGAACAGATAGAGAGCTAGAAACATCGATGAGAGAGAAACATCGATCAGCTGCCTCCTGCACACCCACTGGGGGGGGATGTGCCTGCAACCAAGGTACATGCCCTTGACTGGAATCAAACCTGGGACCCTTGAGTCCGCAGGCTGACGCTCTATCCACTGAGCCAAACCGGTTAGGGCTTAAATATGAATTTTTAAAAACCTTATAAACATTAAGAGTGATAAATCAACTAAATTAAAATTATGAAGTTCTCTCCATCAAAGGTCACCCCAGAGAGAGTGAAAAGACAACCACAACTAGAAAAAGAAAGTTCTGACATATATAGCTGGGAAGGCTTAGTGTACAAAACACAGACATATAAACAATCCCAGTAGAAAAATGGGTAAGAGAAATAAACCATTTCAATGAAGAGATACATTTCAATGCCAATAAACATTTAAGAAGATGCTTAACCGCATTCATAGTCACAAAAATGCAAACTAAAGTTACAATAAGATACCCTTTCCCATCTACCAGTGAGGCAAAAATTCTAAAGTTTGACAATACAAAGTAATGACATGGATGTAGAGCCAATAGTACCCTGCTCCTTGTATATTTTACAACTGATTTTTTTTTTGTTGTTATTGTGGGCTCATTTTTTTTTAGAATATTATCTGTGATGATTCTTTGTCAACCATTATGATGGTAGGTTTCTTCAAAGCAAGTCTGCTTTTGCTCCTGAAAGATATTCGCAAGCATGACTAACCTGGGATCACTCTAAATTCTGATCTTAATGTTTTTTTGGATTTCATCCCCTCTATACATATACACACTCTGTGTGAGTAGTCTGCAATCCTAGTGAGAGCCAAAGGGTGGTATGAAGTCTAACCGGACATACCCAATTTTTCACATAGTCACTTGTTGGAGGTGGTAATGGCGGTAATATATTTTTCCCTTACACTGAGTGTGAGGCCCAACTCTATGCTTTGTCTATGCTTTGGGGCCCAACTCTATGCTTTGTCTCCTATTTCTCTCAGTTTTACCTGATTCAGCAAATGCACTCAAAGCAAAGGTCAGCTTGGATGCACTACTTACTTCTAAAGGTTCTTGCCTTCAATCAGTTTTAGCCGCTGAGCATCCTTACTAAGAAGTCAATGTACTCATGCATTTGAAGGGCTAGTTTTATATTGTATCTAGCATTTTTAACTATTGCCAGCAGAAGGATTAGTCAGAGGTGCTAGATCACTGTACTGCCAGAATCAAAAGCCAAAAATAAATTTTAAAACATAAAGCTAATTATATTAATCTCCTGCTTTGAAATTTTCGATGCTTTTCCAAGGCATCACCCGTAACACAATACAATAAAGTTTAAGTGCCTTAGCACGCCCATAAGTGGCCTGATCCTGCTCCAGAGGCATGAGGAAGACCTTCCCAGAGGAGAAGCAAAATGAAGGTTGAACATGAATCAGTGGCAACTGAGAGAAAAGACAAGAGAGAGGAGAAAAACGGCAATTAATCCTAATTAACGAAGCAATGGGCAAGGGAATGTTTAAGTCCAGTATAGACAGAGCTCAATATGCAACCTGTCTGGTCAACAGGTTAGAGAATCTAAATCAAGACACAGGACATGCGTGGCTTTCAGAGCTGAGAGAGTTGAGAAGCAGAGGGATGTGTGAGAGATCGGGGTCATTAGAAGCAGTTGCAGCCCAACCATGTGGAAGGACAGTGGGCCCCAAGGACCCAACTGAACGGCAATTAGGCAACCTGGTCCCAATGTGGGGAGACTGGGAAGCTGCCACCCTCTAATTCACATGACGCTAGAACAAACCCTAAAACACAAGCAATGGGCATGGGAGCAGCAGACCCCGGTGTAGTAGCTGTGTGATCTTGGGCCTGGGACGTCCAGGCCATTTGTTAGCTGAAGGTATTTTTGAGGATTGGGGTCCTGAAGAGCTCGGCTCATAGCTAGGTTATATATATATATAAAATTGATTTTTTACAGAGAGGAAGGGAGATGGATAGAGAGTTAGAAACATCAATAAGAGAGAAACATCAATCAGCTGCTTCCTGTACACCCCCTGCTAGGGATGTGCCCACAACCAAGGTACATGCCCTTGACCGGAATCAAACCTGGGACCCTTGAGTCCACAGGCTGATGCTCTATCCATTGAGCCAAACCAGTCAGGGCATTTTTTTTTTCCTTTTAAATATATTTTTATTGATTTCGGAGAGGAAAGGAGAAGGAGAGAGATAGAAACATCAATGATGAGAGAGAATCAATGATCAGCTGCCTCCTGCACGCTCCACACTGGGATCAAATCTATAACCCGGGCAGGTGCCCTGACTTGGAATCGAAATTTAACCTCCTGGTTCATAGGTCGATGCTCAACCATTGAGCCACACCGGCCAGGCTGGACATACTTCTTGTAGTGTCACTGGACCTGGCCCTCAAAGGCAACGCCTTCCCATGGCAGAAACCATTACAGTCAGCTACGCCCAGGCCTGCCTAGCAGGGACTGACAAGCCTCATTACAGGCCTTTTACCATCGGCCCCAAACCTTGTCTCCAGCTCACTTTCCACCTCCCATTCTATTGCAAATACCACCTACTGCAACAACACAGCTGCTGACAAGCAGCCATCTCTCCAATCTTCCCTCCTTAGCAGGCTGTTTCCTCTTCCTGCATGAGGCTGCCCTCTCCTCGGCCTGGAAAACCCCTACCCTTTCTTCATGCCCCTTCCCTGTTCCCTTGATCTGGAAGTTTCTCTGATTCCTTCAAGTTGAATTTGCTACTCTCCACTTTGGTGCCCTATCAAGCACAGCTAATGCATTATTGTTTTAATATTATTATTAATTATCATTACCACCATCACATCCATCATCTATCAGGTGCCCACTCTGTGTCAGGGACTGTATTAATTGCTTTCCATGAATTTTTCGTTAACACCCATCGTTATAACCTTCCTCCATTTACAGAGGAAAAGAGTGAGGTGCAGAGAGTTCAAGTATTAGCCTAAGATCACACAGCTACCAAACAGATTGAAATACAGTTCATTCTGACTCAAAAGTTCATCATCTTTCAAATAAAATATCATACTCACATGTATTCAAGCCTGTTGCCTCCAACAATAAATAAATAACTTAAAAATGAAGAGTACGTCTTCCTCATTTTTGTATACCAGCATAATGCTTGGCATATAACTGATGCTCTCTAAATATTGAATACATAAATGAATGAAAGAACGAATGACCAGCATTGATTCCAGTCTCTTGGGAGCTAAAACATCAACTGTAACACAGAACCAGTGATAGAATGTTGAAACTGTCTTAATGTCACCTTAGCCTGGCTCTTATGGTCCAGAATAAGGGACGGGGAGTAGATGAAAATCAGGTAAAGATTCGGGTACAAAGAACCAGGTAAGTCAGCACAGTGTCTTTTACTAACTGGTTTAATTCGTCAAACATATGGTTAGTTTTAGAACAGTAGTCTATGCTAAACTCTCCTCAAAATAGCTGGCTATCTTAATAACTTCATCTTTTTTTTCTAGCCTAAATCAATGCAATACCATCAACATTACGCAGAATGTGAGCTTCATGAGCATGGAGATTTCTGTGGATTTGTTCTCTGTCATATCCTCGGCACCCAGATCTGTGCTTAACACATGGGAGGTGCTAAATATGCGGGATTGAACGAAAGAACGAATGAACCATTATTTAGCTTTATGCAATGACCTGTCCGCTCACAGTATTTACCTTGGTGTCCACTTTCCTCATTTCTAATCATATTGGCATCACAAATTAAAATGCAATTTAAAATTTTTTACTTGGAATTGATCAATGATAACAACAATCTCATCGGTCTAGAGTTCTTTTCATTGTCTTTTCCTGACATGTCTTACTTTGAGCATTGTCTAAAAATGTAATTGTAGTTTTGAGGCTCTGGTCTAAATTTTAGCAAATAATAGCTCATATTATCCCAAACAATTCAATGTGACTTGCAAAGGTATATTATTTATTTCACTAAAATGAAAAAGAAAAAAAAAGCACCTAAAATTTGATTGGAAATAACTGTAGTGATTAAGATAGAGGACTTGAGACCTGAGAACTCTTTTAAGAAAAGGTTCTCGTTCTAAATTACTTTAAAATATTAACAAAATGGGCCCTGGCCAGTGTGGCTCAGTTGGTTGGAGCATTGTCCTGTACACTGAAAGGTCACGGGTTCAATCCCCAGTCAGAGTGCTTACAGGAGGCAACCAAATGATGTTTCTAACATTTCTTTCTTTCTTTCCCTCTCTCTTCCTCTTCCTCTCTCTCTCTCTCTCTCTCTCTCTCTCTCTCTCTCTCTCTCTCTCATTAATAAAACCATATCCTTGGGTGAGAATTAAAATTTAAAAATAACAAAAAGGGAATCTTAGTATGTAGATCATTACAACCAGATCATTAAACCATAGTTAATTCTGAATTGCTAACACTAATTAAAAACCTTATTATTTAAAAAAAAACCACACACACAAAAAGTCGAAAGGTATTTATAATTGGTTTTCAAAATTCAAAAGGTATTTCTAATTGGTTTTCAAATACATTATATTATTGACTTTTTTCTCTAACTGTTGCTTTTCCTTCCTAATTATATTTTCTTGAGGTTTTGAGCCTAAAGGCTCTGTGCACATGCCAGCATTAGCAGAAAGCAAGCCAGATTGTGATTTAGCAGGGAGGGGGGATAGCTGTGGGTGCCAAAGAGATAATCTGCAAGATGATAGTATCTTCAGCTCAACAAAAAAAGTCGTGTACAATATTAAACTTATCTTGTCTCCATCTAGGTACCTCACACCAAGGTCAACTTGGAAAAATCTCCTAAAACCATCTACAAAATGGTAACCAGTGAGGCTTATCAACAAGGCACATCCACATTATAATATAAACCTCTTTCAGTTCCAAAAATTGATGGCTAAGGGCTCTTCAGCAGTGGCATTTGATTCCACATTAGTCTGCAGTATGCAAGAGAAAAACAAAGACCCATCATTCTGAACCTTCTATTACAGACCCACGCCAAACTGCAACAAAACATTCTTAAGGAAATTGCTAGTGTTATTGTGTATTTCCCATAAATGTAAACAGGTTTCTTACTCTTGATTCTAAATTTAAAGATGAAAACAACCAATAAATATTATATTTTAGAGTAGTGCTTTTTCTCCATAAAATGTTTGAAAATGGTAGGCATATATAACCGAAACAACAATGAAAATTAACCCCAGGCCCTAGACAGTTTGGCTCAATGGATAGAGCGTCGGCCTATGGAACAAAGGGTCCTGGGTTCTATTTCAGTCAAGGGCACGTACCTCGACTACAGGCTCCTCCCTGGCCCAGGCCCTGGTCAGAGCGTGTGCAGGAGGCAACCAATCGATGTGTTTCTCTCACATCAATGTTTCTCTCTGTCTTTCCCTCTCTCTTTCTCTCTCTTCTAAAATCAATAGAAAAATATCCTCCGGTGAGGGTTCAAAAAAAAGAAAAGAACTCCAGAAGTTTAAGATCAATCTATCAAAGCAATTCTTTTTTAATATTCCATTTCTAAACTTGTAAAATTGGCATAAACAACTGGAAACAGAACAGAAAAACAAAATGGACGCAATAACAGAGACGAATAACTTTAAAAAGAAACTTTAACAACCCTGAGGACAGAATATTAAAGTCTCATTTAACATACATCTTAACTGTCTAATGCAGGTTTTGATGATGTTTGATAGTTTTCTGAAAGCCATTAGAGAGTCTTCATTTCCAGAAAATAGAGTAGTAAAAAGATTGTGCAATGTTTACATATGAGCTCATAACCTCTCAGCTCTTCTTACCAAACACTTCTGTCCCTACAGAGTTATCTGCTCCTGGAGCTGGCGTTCCTAGGAGAGAGGTTGTCAGCCCTGCTGCACCTACGAGAGGGGGTTAACACCCTGAAGCCCCAGCTCCACCTCCCAGGACTCTGATGGAACTGTCCCAGAGTAGGGTCCAGGCAGCAGTATTTTTTTAAAATAGATTTTTATTGATTTCAGAGAGGAAGGGAGAGGGTAAGATAGAAACATTGAGGAGAAACCAAGATGGCGGCGTAGATAAATGCCTGTACCACCTCCCACAACCACATCAAAATTACAACTAAAATACAGAACAACCATCATTCAGAACCGCCAGAAAGCTGGCTAAATGGAAGTCCTACAACTAGAGAAGTAAAGAAGAAAGCACACTGAGGCTGGTAGGAGATGCGGAGGCGCAGAACGGGATGGTCTGGCACCCACATGTGCCGCTTTTTTAATGAGGAGGGAGCTAAGAGGAGCAAGGGAGCAGAGGCAGCTAGAAGGAGCAAGGGGTCCCAGGCGCACACCAGACACCCAGCCCAGGGTTCCAGAACTGGGAAAAGAAGTCTCTACAGGCAGTAAGAACTACAGGCTGTAAAACCAATGCCAATTGAGGATCAGTGACACAGAGGCTGCTGGAAACCCAGCTGTTCCTCTTAAAAGGCCGGCACCACAAACTGGAACTTACAAGGTCCTGCTTCCTCTGAGCTCCACACCAGGGTGAGGCTCTGGGGGACACATCTGTCTGGCGTCAGAGCAGGAACTTGGGGGCAGCTTTATCACAGATGGAGGTGCTTGCAGGGATCATTGTTCCTGTGCTGGGACCTCCCAGGGCTGACTGGCAGCCATTTCTATTTGCTCCATCCTCGTGATTCCCTAGGACCACGCCTTATCCAATTTACCACCTCACCCAAGCTGCCTGCAGCAGCTTTTGCATATGAATGGCCTGTCCTTGAAAATCTCAAACAAGCTGCAACTGGGTCAGGGAGCCCCAAACCTATCAATAAAAGGCCCAAGACACCCTCCCCCACCCTACCTTACTCCCCCCCTCCCACACACACACACACACTGGCTCCAGCCTGCCTTGCTTCACAGCTGGGCCTCGTCTGGGAACTTCCAAACCCAATACAAAGAGGAGGAATCTGCAGATCTCTCTGTAGCTCCTGCTGGATGGCTCCAGGCAGTGGCAGACTTTGTACCTCCCTGAAGACCCAAGGGTCAGTGTACCCAGTGGTCTGTGTCAGACCATACCAGAATACAACTCTACACATCCATAAGCAACACACTCAAGGGGCAGACTCAGTGAGCACCAAAGCCCCACCGAAGCAAGTCCTACTCCATAGGGGTGTCTCCAGCATAGCAGCTCTCCTAGGAGCACCTGGTCCTCACAGCCAATTGGCCTGAAGATCAATTCCTCCCAGGGATACCAACAGCAATCAAAGCTCAACTACAACAAGACTGTTCTCACAGCCCACAAAAGGGTGTACCTAGAGTGCCCAGCTCAGGTAACTTGGGAGGCTGAGCCACTGGGCCCTATAGGACACCTAATACACAAGGTCACTCTACCAACTCAAGGAGACATAGCAGCTACCCAATACATAGAAACAAACACAGGGAAACAGCCAAAATGCGGAGACAAAGAAACATGTCACAAATGAAAGAAACAGAAGAAAGAAAACTACTAGATATAGCGTTCAAAACCACAGTTATGAGGTTACTCAAGAATCTTCTAGAAACCTCCAAGGGACTTAGTGAGACTTTCAAGGATTTTAGTGAGAATGCCAAACACATGGAAAAGGACCAGCAAGAAATTAAACATACACTGACTGAAATAAAGAATAATATACAG
>NW_005357806.1:1183593-1193294 GCF_000412655.1 Myotis brandtii | reverse complement strand
AATCATGTAATACTCTAAAAAAAAAAAAAAAAAGGAACCCAAAGAGAACCACACCAAGACACATCATAATTAAAATGCCAAGGGCTGCCCTAACCGGTTTGGCTCAGTAGATAGAGCGTCGGCCTGCAGACTGAAGGGTCCCAGGTTCGATTCCGGTCAAGGGCATGTACCTTGGTTGCGGGCACATCCCCAGTAGGGGCTGTGCAGGAGGCAGCTGATCGATGTTTCTCTCTCACTGATGTTTCTAACTCTCTAACACTCTCCCTTCCTCTCTGTAAAAAATCAATAAAATATATTTTAAAAAAACAAACCAGAAACAGTCTAGCCGGCGTGGCTCGGCGATTGAGTGTTGACCTATTTACCAGGAGGTCACAGTTCCATTCCTGGTCAGGGCATATGTCCAGGCTGCAGGCTCCATCCCCAATGTGGAGTGTGCAGGAGGCAGCCAATCAATGATTCTCTCTCATCCTTGATGTTTCTATCTCTCTCTCTTCCTCTCCCTTCCTCTCTAAAATCAATAAAAATATTTTTTTAAAAAACCAATAACATCCAGAAACATATGAAATTACTTGGAATACCTGGTATAAGGTCAAAAATATTCAGACTAGAAAGGGCACATTAGAGATTGTTCTATATAAACCCCTTTCCAAACATAAACCCACCAGGATGGTATTCCCAGCATATGGTTGGCTAGAATCTCCTTAAAATTTTTTGTGACCGGGAACTCACAATTTCCTAATGAAAGCTGCCTGGTTCCATTCTCAGGAAGCTATACCTGTTAGTTCTTCATTTTGATCCAAAATCTAGCTCCCAGGAACCCACTGAGCCCTGTTCTGCTCTCTGAAGCCATGTACAAAAATGTCAGTGAAAAGTAACTCAATGGATCAGTTCCATAATAGTATAGGCCTGATTAGAGAAGTAAAGTGAATCCAGAAGGAAAATGAGTTTGGGCCAGGTGTTCAAAGGAAAAGAGAACTATAAAATTTTGTCTTTTCTTAAACTGTGGCCCGGCTGACGTGGCTCAGTGGTTGAGCATCAACCTATGAACCAGGAGGTCACAGTTCAATTCCCAGTCAGGGCACACGCCTGGGTTGCAGGCTCGATCCCCAGTGTGGACGTGCAAGAAGCAGCCAATCAATGATTCTCATCATTGATGTTTCTTTCTCTCTCCCTCCGCATACCCCCCCCCACTTCATCTCTGAAATCAATAAAAATATATTTTTTAAAAACCTGTGGAAGGGTACAGTACAAGTGTGAAAACAGGTGGATTTCCCTGGCTGCAGCTGAATAACCAGAGTGGAAATGGAAAGGAGGGAAAACACCGAGAAGAGTTGATGCCTATCCCTGAAGGCTAGGTGAAAATTACTGCAATTAAGCAAGAGTAACCTGTACTTTGTAAAAAAGTAGAATAAATTTGAAAAGCAAAGCACAAGTAGGTAAATAAGTAGACTACATTACTTTAAAACACAGTGTCGTGGAAGTTTAGAGCTAATAAAAATCATAGAGATTATCTATTCCAAACCCTTAATTTTATAGACAAAGTAATTAAACCCCAGGAAGAAAAGGTATCAATTGCCACAAGGAAGAACAGTTTTGTGGAACATTTTCCTGTCTTGTACCCTCTTCTCCCCATGGCCTGTATTCACATGCTGAATCGGAGATGCTGTAGAACAGTGGTCAGCAAACTCATTAGTCAACAGAGCCAAATATCAACAGTACAATGATTAAAATTTCTTTTGAGAGCCAAAGTTTTTAAACTTAAACTATATAGGTAGGTACATTGTTATTAACTTAATTAGGGTACTCCTAAGGCTTAGGAAGAGCCACACTCAAGGGGCCAAAGAGCCACATGTGGCTCGCGAGCTGCAGTTTGCCGACCACTGCTGTAGAAGGTCCTAACCAGCCATCTCAAAACTCAAGTATCACCAGGCAAAGAGGGGATGACGTAATGAGCCCCAACTGCCTGAATCATCCTGGCTTCTCACCAAGACCCTGTGTGGACAGGATGTGGCCACACTGCGGGACCGGTTCCTGCTGGCCGTGGACACCAGCCACCCATTATGCTGATACACATAGCTCCCTCCAGCCAAAAAGACAAGAAATCAGATTCTCTGCTAATTCACCCACAAAACTTCCTTTTTCTTTGGTATTGATTGCTATGGGGCAACCAAACAAATTCCACCCATTTCTTTTAAACACACCTACACTTGTGCTCTCTGTCACTTACCACCCAAGCTATTCTCAGGGGAGAACACAAGCCACCCACCTGCACCCCCACTACCACCCACACCCGCTGAGGCTTTCTGGTTTTCTTCCCGAATCCATCCCATTTTCTTCACACTTTAAACATCAGTGCCTTAAAAATACAGTCCTGCCCGGCCAGTGTGGCTCATGGTTGAGGGTCGACCTATGAACCAGGAGGTCACACAGTTCGATTCTCAGTCAGGGCACATGCCCGGGTTGTGAGCTTGGTCCCTAGTGTGGGGCGTGCAGGTTGCAGCCAATCAATAATTCTCTTTCATCACTGATGTTTCTATCTCTCTTTCCCTCTCCCTCTCCCTGCCTCTCTGACATCAATAAAAATATATATTTTTTAAATACAGTCCTGCCCTACAAAACACTGCATTTTAAAAGTGCATACTAGTAAATGAAAAATGCCAGGTTGCAGAGTAATATGTATGGCACAATTTCACTTTTATAAAAACAAGAACAAACAAACAAACAAAAAACCCCGCATATGAATTCGTATGTTTAAACGTATTTAAAACAAGTATAAGAGAATACCCACCATAGTAGTAGCAATACAGACAGATTTGAGAGGAGAGGAAGGGGAATTTATTAATTTGTATGTGATTTTATCTAGCTTGGATGATAGCCAGAAACTGTCATAATTATGCAACTGTAATTTTTAAAGTGCAACTAACCTCTTATAAAAAAAATTTTTTAAACACTTAAAAGCACTAATGGAATTTCAAGTACCAGTCAGTGAGGGAGGTGCTGCTGCTCCCACTCCTCCCTCCAGAGAGGTCAGCGAGGACTAATTTTCCACTGAGGCTGCCCTGGAAGTCCTCACTGTGCCAACCCAGCTTCTCTGCCCACTGTCTACTAGTCTGCACATCTCCTAATTCAGAATACAATCTGAATTAGTTAGTGAAAATGTAGTTAAAGTGTTCATATTTTCCATATTCTGGAAATTAGGTTTGGGCAACCAAGTACACAGATTATTCATTTGTTTTATTGAAAGTTGAGTATTTGAATTCCTCTTGCAACTCATGTCTCCCCTCAAAGAAAACATGAATTAAAAGGACTCACGTATCTTTGGCCATCAACTCCATTCTCTACAAGTGCTCCGGGCCATGGGACCTTCCTTCGTGAATGGAACTATCTATCCATCATGAGACTCTCAACTCACTACTTCCAGTCACATCCAACACTGAGCTCTGCCCTACACCTCCCAGGTTCATCCCCTCCTCACTATCCCTTCTGCCCTGGCACAGCTTCAACCCACCCTCTGTGACCAACACCATGACCTTCTAAACTGCACTGAGACTGCCCAGCCGGCATGGCTCAGGGTTGAACACTGACCTATGAACCAGGAGGTCACAGTTCAATTCCCGGTCAGGGCACATGCCCATGTGCCCAGGCTGTGGGCTCGATCCTCAGTGTGGGGTGTGCAGGAAGCAGCTGATCAATGATTTTCTCTCTCATCATTGATATTTCTACCTCCCTTCCTCTCTGAAATCAATAAAAATATTTTTAAAAAATAAATAAACTGCACTGTGACTGAGATGTTTCACTCTTTGCAGTGACAAGAAAGTGGGATTCTTCCCAAACTAGGTTTCACCACTTGGCTTTGCAGCCTGAGAAGAATCCTTAACCTCTCTAAGCCCAACGTATTTTCCTCTTCTTTCAAGTATAATTCAAGTAATACCTTGTAAACGGGTATTATAAGAAATAAAGATAAGGCATGCAACGTGCCTACATGGTGCTTTGCTCATAGTTCAATGCTTTATTCTTACTATTTTCTTACCTGTAAAAATGGGCAAGAAGCCTCCAAGTTACTTTGAGGATTAAATAAGATAAGATGTAAGGCACCAAACACTTCCTTTTAATGGTTCCGCAGTCCCAAGACCAAATGTAGCCACTACCGCTTTCCCTCTTTCATCTCCTGCCACCTGACTGCACATGCCTTTCTTTACCATAACGAATGATTTAATGGTAAGACTATGCATCTCTTCATGTCCTCCTCTCCTTCAAAGCCATATTTATAGGTATAACCTTATGTGTGAGAAAGTCCTTTACTGTATTTTTCAACATACAAGTAAATATATTGTCAACCTGGAACACAATATCAATACCCACAAAGTACAAGTGCATTTAAAGGGACAACAGGGAAGAATATTTGTAAGCATGAAATTCTGAAAAAAAAATCTTCAAACCATGGCTTCTGTCCATGTTCGTGCAAACATGGTAAATGTGATGAAAGAGTATAAAATCTCGTGAAATTATATCTGAGAAATAACTTTGCCACAGCTGAAATGTTGAATTGAAATAAAAAGAGGGGATGATGCAAGGTAAAGCAATTGGGTCAAAAAAAAATAAAAAAGAGAAATGTGATTGAAAGAGGTTATGATTGTTTTTGAAGTTGTTCACAGTTTCCAGAGCTTATGCTGATATATTTTAGATGTTTGATTAATTTGATAATAAACTGAATAATAAATGTAAATGTTTCTTCTTTAAAAGCAATAAGGGAAAAATAATAGCTTAAGTCAAATAAAGTATTAACTTTCTCTATGTTTATTCATAGATTGGAAAAAAATCTGGTGTTTTTTTTACACCCTCCCCCTCAATATGATTTCATGATTAGAATTTACAGGCATAAAATAAGCTAACAATCTTTCTTAAGCATCTGGGGGGGTGGGAGATTAGTTCTTTAAAGATGAAGGCAGGTAATTAAGTGGCTTTCATCGGGTCCCTAATGTGACAATTTCTAAAAGTAAGTTAAATATTTATTTATTGAATGATTTCACTATGGCCCTGGGGAAAAAAAAACATGTCCAGTGCCCAGACAATGCTTCTTCAGCAGGTGGTGTTAGACATCCTTGGTATCAGGGTTGAGAAACAGACCAAGAAAATGAGTTGAAGATTCTTAGTCCATAGTCTATTGTAACCTAGCTGCGAAACTTTTCTGAAGTTGTCCTGTCATGCGGACATGTTTTCTAAAATGATACCAGAAATGCTGAATCATTCCTCTCTTAGGGGAGCTTTTTAAACTTTACTACATTTAAAATTTCAACTATATTTTTTAAGTTTAAAAGAAATCCTTAAATTTGAAGTCTATGGGGTTTTTAAAATACATTTATATTTTTGTTTTTCAAGTTATCTTAGAATCATGACTTCTTCAAATACTATTTTGGCCTGGGGACAGACCGTGTTGATTTACGCACATCCCAGACATAAAACCAGCCAGGGCATAATTGGGCATGGGTGCCCCTCAGGTCACTGAAAAGCAAGCATTATCTGTGAACTCAAACCACGGTCAAGTATTCTAGTGAACATGCTGCTTTGTCCAGCTGCCCAAGTGTAATGAAAAGGAGACCATGGTGATGTCAGACGTCATCCTTTTTTCAGATCCTTAGTACTTTTCTTTGAAGTGTGTTCTTTTGGGAACACAATTACAGCAGTCGTGTAGGCACAGGGTAGAGGCCTGAGTGTCATCAGCCCAGGCCAAAAAGCAATCTGAACTGAGAAAAGACATGTCTAAAAAAAAAAAAGTAATAACTTCATCATCTTAATTTTGTACATCTCCAGGCAACACTGCTCACTCGCATTACTGTCAGGGCAGTACCTGGCCTGGGAAGGAAGGCGGCAGCATTGCTGGATGCTGACTCTCAAAAACAAAATGACCTATAAAGACTGAGCCAAATTGCTACAATGCAAACTACTAATGTCCAACTTGGACTTAATACAGTATTTTTCTATTGACATTCCCATTCCAATTATTTTGTAATGAATCATATTTGTTGCAAGAGCCTAGAAGCAAGCCAAAGATGCTCGGCTGGTGTGGCTCAGTGGTTGAATGTCAACCTATGATGAACCAGTAGGTCAAGGTTGGATTCCCAGTCAGAGTTCAATCCCCAGTAGGGGGTGTGCAGGAGTTAACCAACCAATGAGTCTCTCTCATCATTGATGCCTCTATCTCTCTCTCCTTCTCTCTTTTTCTCTCTGAAATCAATAAAAAATATATTTTTTAAAAAATAAAGAAGGCAAAGATGTATTTTATACTTAGCGTTCTAGATATACATTATTTGCTGTATATACCTGAAAATGAACAAAACTTCCTCTTGAAAAATCAGAGCACTCAGAAAGCATGTTTTTCAAAAAATGACTTCTATGTGCTATCATCATTGGAGTATTTTAGTTTGCACAATTATTTTGAATTTACTTTTAAACAGGAAATATTTTTGAGACTGATTTAACTAATTTAAAAATGCTCCTGCTCTGGCCAGTGTGGCTCAGTTGGTTGAGCATCATCCCCTGCACCAAAGGGCTGCTTACTCAATTCCCAAACAGGGCACATGCCCAGGTTGCGGGCTCAATGCCTGGTTGCATGTGGGAGGTAGCCAATCGCCATTTCTCTGTCACATTGATGTTTCTCTCTCTCCCTTCCTCTCTCTTTAAAATCATATATATTTTTTAAAAAGCTAAATAATACTCCCAACCAAAGTATATATTGTAGTAAAAGAATAAAAATAACAGGTCTCACTATCAAATGATCAAGTATAATTATTTTATTACCCTAATATATATTTGTTAATATATTTGTATTGATTTCAGAGGGGAAGGGAGAAGGAGAGAGATAGAAACACCCATGTTGAGAGAGAATCACTTATCGGCTGCCTCCTGCATGCCCCCTACTGGGGATCAAGCCCACAACCCGGGCATGTGCCCTGACTGGGAATTGAACAGTGACCTCCTGGTTCATTTGTCAACACTCAACCACTGAGCCACACTGGCTGGGCTACCCTAAAATATATTTTATATAGTTGTATAAGCCAGTCATTAGGAACCTAAAATTGAATTACATTTATGCTAAATGCAACTCAAAACACATATGTAAACAAGTATCATTTAGTAAAAATCCTCCTGATAAATTCTATTACCCTCCTGCTATAAAGAACAAAATATGCCTCAAATTTCTTACATAAACAAAAATAATTGGTGTTTGCATTATTCTCTGTTAAGAAACCAGTGTTATACTATTCCTACAAAACACTGTTTTGTCATTTTCCCCACTATTGCTGAAGAAAGCAATACAGATAGTTTCTTAACACTAGTCCCTTTCCATACCTCCTCATTTTCTTGGTCTTTCTCTGACACTAATCAATATTGACTAGTGAATGCTTGATAAAGATATCTTCTTCCAGTATACATTTATTCTTTCTTAAAATTCTTATTGCACATTCACTATGAGAGGCTTTGTGTTAAAGACTTTGGAGACAAAGTACATTAGGTCAGATTCCTTGCCTAAGAGCTCATGGTCCAGTAAAGGCAAAAAACAACTGCATTAAGGTTTACTCTACATGGTCAGTACAATGACACAGAAGAAAAAAAAACTGGAAGGGTTATTTAAATCGAGCAGGAAGGTCAGGTAACCGTTCTACTCCATTTCACTAAAATAAGTCTTCCTCCTTTATGAAGGACGTGATGGCCTAACACTGCCTGGTTTGCACTTCCTTGTCTTGGCAAAGCCATGATGATAGATGTAGACAACATCAAAATATCTCTGAGAATTACAATCATCATCCTGTTTCCTGACTTCACAAGGTTTAGTCTGACTGGGTTTAAACACATCAGCCCAAGACCCAATCTAAACTGGAAAATACTAGTAAGTCCAGCTGTTTTTAGAACAGACATGTCCATGGTCAGAGAAACATGAACGAGAAATTTACAGCCTGGTACACAAAAATCTGATTTCCAGGTAGAATTTTTACCATATATTAATTTTGGGGACATTTAGGCATCAGAGTAAAAATAAGAGGTACCTGAAAGTATAAATGCTTACCATATTATGTCCTCAAATAGAAGGCAAATTGATTAGTTATGCCATAAATGTTTTAAACTGTAACAACACAAAATAATATGCCCCCGCCCCCCCACAAAAAACTGAGTGTGTTGTAAGAAACGCATTTTTTATATCATATACAAAATCAGAATTAACATTTCAAATGCCAATGTGCACCTAAAAATAAAGACTTGCCAAGCATTGTGTACATTTAAATGTATTTACCAGCTACTTGCTACCCATAGTGTCTCAGAAATGGGATGAAACAGGCTGAGTTCCTTCAACAATATGTATATTCCTATGAGTGTTGTTGATAGGAAATCAAAGCATATGTATTCTTTTCTTCCAATCCATTAGCCAGTCTCTAAAAGAAGCCAAATTCCAAAAGACTAAAGAGGACAAGTGTCCATTTGTGACAGTCTCGCTTTATAAATACAGTCATTTCAAACACAAGAGCCTCCTGTGAAGTGCAGGTCTACCCACGTATCTGATCTATACCATTCTTCAGACCATTTGTGCGGGAGTTAAACTGTCCCTGGTCAGAGTGACCTCATAAGACCTGTGCATGGCCCAGCCGGCCTCACTCAGGGGAAAGCAGGGCAGTGGGACCATCCAGCAGAGTTGTTTTTCTCCCTCAGCCAGATGACAGGAATACGTACAGCCCAGGAGAAGGAAGACTGTCAAATGGGATTGGCAGGGACTTCTCCTAACAGTTCCCTCTCTCATCAAGAAGTGATTACCTTCTGCAGAAGGCGGAGGTACCCTAGATTCTACCTCCTGAAATTGTGGGTCCTGGTCACAAACCTACTTATCGCCTTTATGGATTATGGGATTGTCGCTGAAACCTGGGTTTGCAGTAGCAGCAGTTTTGTGAAGTTGGGTGTATACGTTCCTACCCAGTGGAATGTCGCCTCCGAGTGCTGCGACTCCAAGGCTCATGAATCTCCCACCCCCACAGCCACTACCTCCCAAATTCCAGCTTATGCATTCATTTCCTGGGCAATTTTTCTCTTGTGAGGAAAACAATGGACCCTTTCAATTTCTCTTATCAACAAAGGGCTCTAAGATGAAGAAACAATCCTTTCAATAGCATCCTTTCCGACTTCGTGATAAATGAGTGGGGATGAGGTTGGGGATGGGGGGGGGGGGCAGGAAGGAAGGGGTGACAGGCGACTCACCTCTTTCAGCTGCTCCAGCTCCTGCTTGAGGCTGTCGTACTCAGCCTCCAGCTCGTCATACTGCTGCTTAAGGGTCAGCTTCTCCTCCAGGACCACCAGCCCGTACTCAGCAGCCTGGATCTTCTCGTGGGTCGTCTCCGTGAGCTCCTTGGTCAGCCTCTCTATCTCAGTCTTATAATGGTCCACCGTCTGCAACACCTCTTCTGCGGCCATAGCCCCGGTGCGCGCAGTCGGGAGGGGGTCACAGGGCGGGGGAGCTGGATGCCAGGCAGGCGGAGCAAGGGAGAAGGAAATGGGGAGGGAAGGGGCTAAAAAATGGAAAAGAAAAGTGTGGCTGGATGAACGAGCAGAGCAGGGTCCTGTCTGCTCCTCTGGCAGCAGCAGTAGCTACACCGCCCGAGACCCTGCCGTGCAGCGCAACATGGAGAATGCAGCGGCGAGGACAGGGGCGAGGCGGC
>NW_005357806.1:1160308-1183164 GCF_000412655.1 Myotis brandtii | reverse complement strand
CCGGGAGGGAGCCTTCGCCCCGCCCGCCCAGCCGGCTCGCCTCGGGCGGGAGATCCTCCAGGGCTTTTTACCCAGCGGACATCCAAGCCCCCGACAGTGGCGTGGGCGCCCCGGCTCTGTCCCTGACACCAGAGCCCCAGCTCTGCAAACTGCCTGGACTCAGCGTCTTCCCCAAAGAAAAGCAAACAGTAACTGATGCGCTCCGGGCTCGCGCATCTTTCCAGCCTGGGCTCTCGGGGCTCTTCCCCAGCCAAACGCTGTGCATCCCACGCCTATCAGACGTGCCCCAAGGCGCCTGCTTTCTCCCCACTTCCATCTTCCCTCTCCCTCCTCCCTCCCTTGGCCTGGTTCACCTCACACTCAACAAGGTAATTTCCACCCGAGGAAAGTCTTTGCAAAAGATGCTTGCCCTTGTCCAAGTTTTCTGTGCCCAGCTTATCACAAGATCACTATCTACTCAGAAAAAGGAGAAAAGAAAAAAGTCTCTATGGTGCCTGCACCCAGGAAGCCTCTAAGTGCCATTATTTCTTGCCCCAGGAGTTCTCTGGATTCTTCAATAAAAGAAAGTTGCATGAAGTTCCTTAAGTACAGTATCAACAATCCCCTACAATAAACACTTTCAAATAATACGAGCTAATCGTTATTGAGACCATGTGCCAAGCAATCTTCTGAGTATGGCACATGAATTCTCTCCCATCCTAACAGCAACTCTTTGAGGTAGGAACCACTATCCCCAATTTACAGATGGTGAAAGAAAAAGTGGAATGATTTCCCAAAGTCAGGCAACTCTTAAGTGATGAAGCCAAAAACTGAACCATAACTCCAAAGCCCTGAACTGGATCATTATGTTGGCTTCCATAACTAAATATTATATGCTCTTAAAACGGCCACTTTAATCAATATGAAAAGCAATGATGAAGAGTCACAAAAGGAGGTGAAGGCAAAGTCAGAGTGAAAGAGAATAAAGAAGAGTCGAGAATGGAGAACTACCGAGAGGAAAGAAGAGATAGAAGTGGGGGGAAAGCAATTTCTGTGTAACCAGGAGGCTGTGGGATCAGTAGGTCAGCTTTTTCTCAGTGGCCAGGTGTTGTTCAACACACACACACACACACACACACACACACACGAGCTTTCTCACTTAGAAAGCAGGACTCAACTCTCCCATCATTGTGTACATGATAAAAATTTTAAAAAAGACAGTTGCTGATGGTGTGGAAAGAGAAGCAAATGATCATGCCCTTACAAAACCTTGACTACTAGGCTCTCTGGATGTGATTTCAGTGCCTCTGAAACAAACAAGAAAGCTTCCTTCCAGATGCTGACTATTGCAACATAATATTCTCTGATAAGTGAATGAGAGAGATGGAGGAGGGAAGAAAGAGAGAGAGAATACTTGAAACTTGCAACCACCATGAATCCAACCTGGCAGAGAAGCAGGGATGATAATGACCCATCGTGTCACCTATATCATTCCTAGCTCTGTCTTATATCCCACCATTGCTTATCTTGTTTTATATTGCTCTGCTTGCTGCCTTAACTCTTTTTCAGAACTAGGCAGTGGAGCAGAGTGGTTCAGGGCCTGGCTCTGGAGTTGGAGCCACTTCCTGCCTGTGTGCCCTTGAGCCAGTAAGTTACTTAGCTTCTCTGTACCTCAGTTTCCCCCTTTGTAATCAGGGAGTAATAGTATTGCCTCATAGAGTTCTGATGAGGATTAAATGACAAAATACATGCAAAGATATCAGATTTGTGCTTAGCTCATAGTCAAGTATTTAAAATAAATTTTGCCCAGTGTGGCTCAGTTGGTTGAGTGTCATCCCATGCACCCAAGAGGTCACCGGTTGGATTCCCAGTCAGGGCACATGTCTGGTTTGCAGGCTCGATCCCCAGTAGGGGGAGTGCAGGAGGCAGCTGATCAATGTCTTTCTCTTTCTCCCTGTCTCACTCTATAAAATCAATAAAAACATCTTTTTAAATTTTTTAACATGTTTTAAAACTAATTAAAAAGAAATACTTGCACTCATTCTCCTATTGTAAGAGTTTTACCTGTATAGAACTTACTCCAAGTGGAATTACTGGGTCAAAGAGCATGCATGTTTTGAAGGCGCTAATTTTCACATCAATTGAAGTTGATCCTCCAGTCTTCCCATGAAGGAGTAAGTTCATCCTGTTGTGGAGATGAGTGTTATTACTTTTACCAGTGCTGCGTATTATTACTTTTAAAAATCCTTGCTGGAAAAAAAAATAAAACATACATTAAAAAAATGTCTTGCTGATTTCGTTTCTCTCTCATCGATGTTTCTGGCTCTCTATCTCTCTCCCTTCCTCTCTGTAAAAAATCAATAAAATATATTTTTTTAAAAAAATGTCTTGCTGATTTTACAGGCAAAAAAGAAGGATCATCTTACTGTCATTTCAATCTACATTTTGTTGATAACTAATGAGACTGAACTTTCTGACCAAAACCATTACTATTAGTTATTTACCATTGATATTTCTTCTCTCTTTCCATCTTGTGCAATTTTCTTATTGAGGTCTTTGTGTTTTTTCCTTTTATCTATGTAAATAAGATAAGGAGAAAATTTTAAAAAAGAAAAGGTTAGGGACTCTATTTTTTTTCTGCCGTCAGTCTGCTGAGAGAGGAGAAGACAGGGTAATAGAGGGAAGTAATAGTCACAGGCAATGGAAAATGGGCGACCTGGAACACATAAGTGGATGCTGGGGTCAGTGTGTGGGCCCTGCAGAGTGACCTGCCTGGATGTGTAATTCTAAATGCAAAACATAATGCACGCAGTTGACATCTCCATAATCTAACTTTCTCCTCTTATTCTTTAAATTAGGAACAGTTCAGGAAAAGAGTTAAACATTCAGTTTTGCTCTTTAGGTTGAAATAAAATTCCTTGAACTACAAAACAACTTTAAGAACATAATCAAACACTTCTCTGTTGCAAAGATTATAGAAGAGTAATTGTTTTTGTAACCATAGAAACCCAGCTGATGCCATGGCTACATAACCAACTTGCATAAATAATTTTTAGTAAACCAAGTCAAACAAATCACTATGCCTCCTAAAATCATTTCATTTTAGAAATGTGTTCTCTCGTTGCCAGTGGAGGAAAGTTAGATGATTTGGCACTGTGTTGCATGCCCAGCTAAACTTCTTAGATTTTTTGACATTTTCTTTTTTTCTGCTATTTTTGAAACTGTTTTTACTCCTTGCCCAAGGATATGTTTCCATTTATTTTAGAGAGAGAAGAAGGGAAAGAGGAAGAGAGAGAGAGAGAGAGAGAGAGAGAGAGAGAGAGAGAGAGACTCCCATACAACTGGGGATTGAACCTGCAACCTTGGTATGTGCCCTAACCAGGAATCAAGTCCACAAAGGGATGATGCTCCAACTGACTGAGCCACCTGACCAGGGCTTGAAATTTTCTAATAAGTACCAAGCACATGTCATAATAGTTCTCTACTCTGTCCTCTGATTTCTCCTACTGAAGTTCCTGGATATACCAGCCTATTTTCATGAGGATACTGAGAGACCAAAAGATGCTATGCTCTGTCCATGGCCACATGCTAGACAGAGCTACACAACCTCATTGACAATTTATTTCAACTACAGTCTTTGGGTGATTCAGAAAAACCCCTTACAAACTCTTTTTTTTTCCCCTTACAAACTCTTGATGTTCAATTTAGTTAATGGATGTAAAGATTAATTCCAACCTAATTCGTCATTTTCTTCAACTTTTTAAAAAAGATATCATATCTTGAATGCTAATCTATGATAAGCCCTGTTCTAAGAATTTTTAAAGCATTTTTAAATTGATTTTTGGAGAGAAAGGAAGGGAAAGAGAGAGAGACATACATTGATGTGAGAGAGAAACATCAATTGGCTGTTTGAACCTGCAACCTGGGTATGTACCCTGATCTGGAATCGAACTCGCAACCCTTTGGTTCATAAGACAATGCTCCAACGAGTCACACTGACCAGGACACTTCTCTGTTGCAAAGATGTAGAAGAGTAATTATTTTTTTGTAACCATAGAAACCCAGTTGATGCCATGGCTACATAACCAACTTGCACAAATAATTTTTAGTAAAACAAGTCAAACAAAATCACTATTTCTCCTAAAATTATTCCATTTTAGAAATGCTTTTTTACATTACATTTTAAAATTACATCTTACATATATTAACTTATAAGAATGCTAGGAAATTGACAGTAATCATAATATGACAATAATAATATTCCTATTTTACATGAGGAAATTAAGGCACAGCGAGGTTATGTACCTTGCCCAAGGCCTCACAATTGGCAAATGATGTTCAACTGTTCATATAAGCTTCTCTCCTAAGCCATGTACTCCTCTCTCACTTTCTACCACTTCCTCTTCTATCCCCAATGTATATCTAAGAATTACAAGTCATCTTAAGCAATGCAAAATAAGTCAAGTAAAATATCATTGATGATTTTTGTTCATGTTTCCAAACATCACTCCTGAACCAGTTAGTAAAAATGAAAATTGAAATAAACCATTGAAGCAATGGGAGGTAGCAAGGGCGTGAGGGGTAGGCTTTCCAGACTATGGAAACCTATAATGAAGCTGAACATGTAGGGCCCCGAGAAAGGACAATTAGTTGAAGGATGTGCACAGGAACAGGGGTGGGGATGGAGGACATAACTCATGTTACAACACACCGGATTAATTTTTTTAAAAATATTTTTCACTTTAGGACCAAAAGTTTTATCAGTCATCCGTAAGACAAAACTTAACATTTACCTCTAGTGAGATCAAGTAGGAAAAAAAACACATAAAAAGCATACAGTGCATGCTTCAGATAAATACAAAGGCAATTATATTTAAGTGAATTTTTTTTCTCACAACAAGAACCAGAGCCCTCACCAGGTAACTCAGGATAAACGCGTTATCCTAATATGCCATGTTGTGGGTTCAGTCCTCTATCAGGGCACATACAGGAAGCAACCAATGAATGCATAACTAAGGGGAACAACAAATCAATCTCTCTCTCTCTCCCCCTCCCCCTTTCTCTTTCTCTCATAAATAAATAAATAAATAAAACAGGAGCCACATTTATAATTTTATATACTGTTGGTTCACTAATTTATGACATAAACATAGCTCAGCTATTGTCTATTTTAGGAAATTAGACTTCAGGTTCATAGAATGAACTGAGTCATCCCTGTGGCTTCTCTCCAGACCAAAAGCAAAGTTGAGATGTAACAATAATCATGTAAGTATTTTAAGTGTGAGAACTTTAATGAATGTCTATATTTTGTATAGAAAAACAAGTAACATTCGAAAGCACAGCTTGTAGTATATGTTTAAGAGCATATGATGAAAGAATTTAAGAGCATTTTGGTAAAAAAAAAAAAATTAAAATATGTAGACATTGGCCAGGATCTAGTTGTTTTAGGAATCTCTACAGGGGAAGAAATATTATAGGATAATGAGAATCATTTCAAGTGTAAATCCAGACATATACTTTTTATAAAAGAGAGAGAGAACACAAAATGGAAATGAAAGCACAGTTGATAAACGTCAATGAAACTATGAAAAATCACATGTAAGCACAAATCCTTTAGGTTAGCCACAGTATTACTTGTGCAAAGCAGACCTCCTCAGACCCCAGGGTGAAGGTGTCCTGATGTAGTCTAGAGCGGAAGTCCACTTAAGCCCAGGAAGTCAGCCCATCAGAGAGGACCCTAAGAAAATAACTACTCCATGGCAGAAGTTCTTGGTCCCCAAAACCATCTCTATGAATTTAGGGGAACAACCACAAGCTTAGAGCATTATTCCTTACGGAATTAGAAAGGCAGTTAATATAGAGAAAAAGATAGTATATATATCAGGCACTATACATACTCAACTTTTTTAGACTACACAGTACACATCTCGGAAGTATTACCCCTATGTTATAAATGGCAACACAAATGCTCATTAAGTTAAGATATACAAACAACAGAGCCAGAATCTAATCCCAGGTTTTCCTTCTATTAAGTTCTCTGCTCTTTCAGGGCCTCTTCTACTGCAGACTTAGGTATAAACCAAGACCCTCCCTTTTAACCAGACGCCATCTCTGAGATCAGATTGGGGCTCACCAAGATGTGCACAGAATGGGGGGGAGGCGTGTAGGCAAGGAGAAGAAAGAAGTATCAAAACTTAAACTCAGAAGTCTAGTCCAGGGGTTGACAACCTTTTGTTGTAAAAGACCATATAGCAAATACTAGTATTTTAGGTTTTGCAGGCCATGTGATATGATCTCTGCCACAACTGCTCAGTTTGGCCTGACAGTCTAGAAGCACCCACAGACAATACTCAAACAAATGGGGCAGTTGTGTTCCAATTAAATTTTATTTATGGACGCTGACATTTGAAGTTATTATAATTTTCACATGTCACAAAATACTTTATCCCCAACCATTTAAAAATATAAAAACCACTGTTCGTTCATGGGTAGTACAGAAACAAGCATTGGGCCAGTTTTGAATAATGATCCACAGTTTGCCAACCCCTGGTCTGGGTTAAACCAGTTCCTGATTAGCAGCTGTTCAAATATTCTTATTACCCAAATTTCTCCTAGTTTCTTCTCAATGATCTACTTACTTCCTTCTTTTCCTCACTCCTTCTTTCTCATCTTTTACTGTTAATTACTATATATTATGCCATTTAAATAAAACCTCCTATGCTGGCATACAAACTTATGGGAAAAAAGTAAAGAAGTGATTATTTTCACAGCATGCAGGGGTTGAGGTTAACTCATTCAGTCCCTGACAATGTATTAGGGGTCAGGCCTGGTTCTAGAGATAAGGCTCATCAATCCTATATAATAAAAGCCTAATATGCAAATTAACCAAACAGCAGAACGACTGGTCACTATGATGCGCACTGACCACCAGGGGGAAGACACTCAACGCAGGAGCTGCCCCCAGCCCACAGGCCCCAGGCCAGCCAAGGCGGGTGCCAGCAGTGGCCCCCTGATCACCCCGCCGGTCACCCCACACCCCAGGCCAGCCAAGGCGGGTGCCAGCAGGGCCCCCCTGGTCACCCCGCCGGTCACCCCACAAATTGGCCCTGATCACCAGCCAGGCCTAGGGACCCTACCCATGCAGAATTTTGTGCACCGGGCCTCTAGTAACAGCATAAAACTCGTATAAAAGGCACCAATTGAGCATTTTATCTATCAGATATTCTTACCTACTGTACAAACAGAACTCATAAATAAAATAAACCATGTAGATAAGCAAATAATAAAACACAACCTTCTTTGCAACAAATGGCTAAAAGGATTACCTAGTAACTAGGCCTAATAGCCTAGGAGGATTAATGTGCAAATAACATCATTTCACTCTAACAAACACAAAATCTGATATCTCTGCTGAAATGTGCTAAAATTGTTATTACTGATGTTCCCTTTTCCTTTAAAAGTTCTTTTTTTCTTAATTTGCTGCATTCTGCTAAGTGCTTTTACTTTATATTGACACTTGTTTTTAATAAGCATGAAATTCCTCCTTTGTAAGATGGTGGGGTTTGGGGTTGTTGTTTTTTCTTTTTAATGTGATTTTTTTCCCTTTTTATTAAATGTATTGGGGTGATGCTGGTTAACAAAATTATACAGATTTCAGGTGCACAGTTCCACAGCACATCATCTGTACACTGTATTGTGTGTTCACCACCCCAAGTCAGGTCTCCATCCATCACCATTTGTTCCCCCATATCTTTCTCCATCTCCCTCTACACACCCCTCCGAATCACCACACTGTTGTCCGCATTCATGAGTTTTTTCTTTTTTTGCTCAATCCTCCACCTCCATGTCCCACCCAACCTGTATGGTGATGTTAATAAAAAGAAACATGGCTTGTTTTTAACATAACCTCATAGCAAATTTTATTAAAGATATGCAATCCTGCAAAGACACACTTCATATTTTGAGATATTCATTAATGAAAACTTGCTCTGATAACCTTCAGTATAGCTACCATAATGAATACATCAAGAAAATGAACTAAAAGCTGATACGTTTGAGGATATAAGACAGTAGACATGTTATTGTACAGCAGCAAAGTAGGAAGAGAGAGTTCATTTGTATACTTGTCACCATCCTCTCTGAGAAGCATCATCAAAGGAAAAACAGGCTCTGAAAGTGAATGAACAGGGGAGGTGCTGAATGCTAAGAAGAGCTTCACTGTATGATATCTGGCTTGTGGCAGCAGCAGGAAATGTTCCAGCTGCCACTTGGTGACACCGCGACAGTGGACTGACATTTTCTGCTGTCAGTACCCTGTGAGTGGGGTGAAAGCCCCTGGAATCCTTCAGGAAAAGCAATACCCTTGTCACTTGTCAATGCTCTTGACAGGCTATAGGACAACCTGTCAGCCAGATGGTGGTACTAAATTAATGAACATTGACCTTGAGGGGAGGGGGGGCACAACTAACAGTTTAGTACAGAATAATCAATGAAGAAATTTACATGTTTTTTGCAAGTTGTTAAAATGTGCCCATTACCAAGGTGGTGAGCATGGGAGCAGTTAGAAGGTATTCTTCCACTCTTTCACTTCAGCAAGACCTCCCATAACCAGTTAGAGGGCCTTTGATTCAAAATCTCATATAAGATCACAGCAACATAGAAGAGATGTCCCACAGGTTGGCTTTTCACATACTGATGTATGAGCAGAAGGAAGGCTTTATTTGGCCAAGTTCCTCCAGAAGTAAATTTAAAACAGATAAAAACAAAAAATCTGCCTGGTCAATGTGGTTCAGGGGTTGAGTGTGACCTATGAACCAGGAGGTCACAGTTCAATTCCTAGTCAGGGCACATGCCTAGGTTTTGGGCTAGATCCCCAGTAGGGGACATACAAGTGGTTGCTGATCAATAATTCTCTCTTATCATTGATGTTTCTATCTCTCTGTCTTTCTCCCTTCCTCTCTGAAATCAATAAAAAATATATTTTAAAACAAAAACAGCCTTAGCTGATTTGGCTCAATAGATAGAGCATCGGCCCTAGGACTGAAGGGTCCCAGGTTCAATTCCAGTCAAGGGCACATACCTCGATTACAGGCTCAATCCCTGGTCAGGGAGCGTGCAGGAGGCAATCAATTGATGTGTCTCCCTCACATCGATGTTTCTCTCTCTCTGTCTCTCCCTCTCTCTTCCATTCTCTCTAAAAAATCAATGGAAAAATATCCTCAGGTGAGGCTTAACAACAATAACAAAAAAATCTAAGTATTTAATTTATTTGAACAGATCATCATCCTATTTAAAAAAGAAATATGTGGATATTTTAACGAGTTTATATATGGAGCTACCTAAAAGAAATTTCAGAAATAACTCCTTAATCTATGGCAAAGAGCCACTATTTCCTTCTCAGCTGACGGGCGGCATCATTCATTCATTCATCTTGGCCCTCATGCCTGTAATTCCTTCTCAAACATTCTATAACTGCTAGTTTTTCTGGAGTTGCTGCTGAATTACAATCCATTTGCTCTCTGCCTTGCGGCAGTAACCAATTAAATAGCTCTTCTATAAAGAAAGATCTTCCTTTAAGAAAGTCTATGGGCCGAAACCGGTTTGGCTCAGTGGATGGAGCGTCAGCCTGCAGACTGAAGGGTCCCGGGTTTGATTCCAGTCAGGGGCATGTGCCTTGGTTGCGGGCACATCCCCAGTGGGAGGTGTGCAGGAGGCAGCTGATCGATGTTTCTCTCTCATCGATGTTTCTGGCTCTCTATCTCTCTCCCTTCCTCTCTGTAAAAAATCAATAAAATATATTTTTTTAAAAAAAAAAGAAAGAAAGAAAGTCTATGGCAGATCCTCCTGTTCAGTGTCAATTCCAACGCCTTCCCACCTGCCACCTGCACTCTATATGCTGGAAAACTAAGGACTCGGTTTTTTAGACGTGTACTATGTATAAAGAAGTTTTAAAAAAATCATTGTGGGATCTGGAATGAATTAATTCAATTTACATTCTTTCTAATGGGGAAAATGATTAGGTTTTCAAACAAATCACTTCTCAAACAGCCTTCTGGAATGGATTAAGTTCAAGAATTGAGGTTCCACTGTAAAAAAACAAAAACAACTTCAGGCTTAAACAAATAATAGGTAACTGTTTCTCACAAAACAAGCCCAGCTACAAAATGATGCCATGGGGACTCAGCCCTCTTGCCACCCTGCTGTGCTCAGCTGTTGGTTTTTGTCCTCAGGCTTGTCATCTCAAGGTTCCGGAGGACAGCTTCTGCTGCCCCAGGCATTCCCCCAATCCAAGCCAGTAACAAGGGGAAGGGGACAAGAGGTTTTCCTCTCAGGGCCTTGTCTTGTTTTTCAGGAGCATAACCCCTCCCAGCTCAGCTCCACTCCCATCTCATTTGCCAGAATTAGCTCATGTATCCACTTTAAATAAATTATTCATCAAGGGAACAAAATCATAGTAACACTTTTATTTAAAAAAAACATAGCATGCTAGTTGTGTGGCCTAGATAGGGAAAGCAAGGTACTCCTTTGTTTCAAAGAAGTGGACAAGCAGGGAAGATTGAAGCAATTCAATCAGGCTCCTTTTTGCTACTTATCCCCTGAAAGTCCCTGTGCAGTGCCAAGGAGAGGAACCTTTCTCATAACCATGCACAACCCTGGCCTTGAGATCTGCTACAAATCCAACAGTGAACTAGCGGAGAGATGGAGCAAGCCCAGGGACGAATGATCCGTGACTAAGACAGCATACTGGTAATAGAATCAATCCCCAAAGTATAGACAGTATCTTAAATTGTAAAAGTCCAAAGTTGTGTGTGTGTGTGTGTGTATGTGTGTGTGTGTGTATGTGTGTGTGTGTGTGTTTTAGGAGGGAGGGTGTTGATTCATATATATTAAAGCAAAATAAAGGATATTGTATTTTGTTTTATTTCTCAAAAGCGAAATGTGTATATGAATTATATATATGACCGATCATTATATAAATACTTCTGCTACTATTCTGAATGTTCATTTAGCACACTGCTATTCAAAATGTGGACAACAGATCAGGTTGAATATTTGTGAAATGTTTGTTGGTCCTGGTCTAAGATGAGATAAGGAGCTTGTGCCAGAATGTAAATCAGTTTTGTCAATAAACACACTTTTTATTTCAAATAACTTTTTTTTCTTGATGAAGGAAACAGTATGTTGATTCATGTTGTAATTCAGTCTCCTAGTGGCTGGTTCCTTGAGCAGCATGAAGTAACCTGAGAATACTTTTGGGGTACATTTTGAACAAAGCTCATTTTAATTCCCGTTACTTTTTTTCACTTGTGGTGTTAGAAAGGTTTGCTATTGTGAGTGAAAGGAATATTGATTTTAGTCTTGGATTTTAATCTTGTCTTTGTTACTAATTGGGCAATTCATTTAAGTCTTCTGGACCTTATTTTGTCTAACTTAAAATAAAGATTGGGTTAAATGATATCTATGGTCCTTTTAGACTTTAACATACTAATAATTTATGATTTGTAAATAGTATCTTTTCTTTTTTTTTCTTTTTTTAAGAAGCAGAGCATAGTCTGATATTAAAGTAGATGATAGGATACTCTGGGATAGAAACATGCTTTAAGAAGCTTTTTCAGTGGAAATAGTTTTTTTTTAAGCTTCTATCTACCAGATACCAAGAAGTTGGTTCTAAAGATAAAATGATTAAGAAACTGTTTTTTATTCATAAGTGGTAATCTTCTGGGGGGAGATAGATGTTTAAGTTTTTCTTTTATATACAGGGTGATGCAAAAGTAGGTTTACAGTTGTTTGTAAACTAATACAATATTTATAAATAATACAATAATCCTATAAAATAAAAGGATAATATGCAAATTGACCCTAACAGCGGAACGACTGGGAATGACCAATCGCTAAGATGCGTACTGACCACTAGGGGGCAGACACTCAATGCAGGAGATGCCCCCTGGTGGTCAGTGCTCTCCCACAGAGGGAGCTCTGCTCAGCCACAAGCAGGGCTGACGGCTGCGAGCGCAGCGGTGGTGGCGGGAGCCTCTTCCGCCGCCTCAGCAGTGCTAAGGATGTCCGACTGTGGCTTAGGTGGGGAGCGGGTCTAAGCCGTCAGTTGGACATCCCCCGAGGACTCCCAGACTGCGAGAGGGCACAGGTCGGACTGAGGGACACCCCCCCTCCCCAGTGCAAGAATTTCATGCACTGGGCCTCTAGTTAATAAAACTGTGCCCAGCTGGTGTTGCTCAGTAGCTAAGTGTCAACCAATGAACCAGGAGATCAAAGTTCAATTCTGGGTCAGGGCACATGCCCAGATTGCAGGCTCAATCCCTGGTAGGGGGCATGAAGGAGGCAGCTGATTAATCATTCTCTCTCATCATTGATGTTTCTATCTCTCTCTCCCTCTCCCTTCCTCTCTCTGAAGTCAACAAAAACATATTTTTTAAAAAAATAATAAACCTGTTATGCAGATGGCTACACTTCTAACAGCTGTGATCAGGGCTTTGCTCTTTGTCCAAGTTCTCTGCCATGTGTCTGAAAACGCTTTCCTGCCAATGATTGTTTGCCTTACTGACCCAATAACCTCAATTACAAATATGAACAGAAGCATGGAAAACAGTTCAGAAATGCAAACTCACTCATGCAAACCACCATTTTCTCATTCCATTCCCCAGAGTCTGTTAAAGCATCTGTTATCGGGGCACGTAACTTTCAGACAACACTCGATTTTCCAAGGTGGTAGAGGAGAAACTTACCATTTAACTAGTCATAATGGCGAACAACCAGCAAATACAGGATGGGGCAAAAGTAGGTTTACAGTTGTGAGTATGTGAAACAAAGAGTTTATCCTTGTATTTTTATTGATTAATTATTGTATTATTTTCCATACAAACAACTGTAAAACTACTTTTGCCATGCCCAGTAGTGAAACTGACTGATTCAGTTGTTTTTATTACGTTTTCTTACTGACTGCCTAGTCAGCTAATGAGGAGAGCATTAATTATTGGTAAAATAGCCACAGATCATATGACACAAGAAGGAAGAAAGGGGGAAAGGGTTTAGCTAATCCATGATATAGATAGCCAATCTCTGAATTTACATTAATTAATTTGTAATTCAGATGTAATTATATTTGATCAAGAATTCAACACGGAATATAATTAATGTCAAATCCATGTAATAAAATCCATTTCTCTTTCCAAGGATCAGCAGTACTTGTTAAAAGGCAAAATTCATAGTATTAGCAATATTCCAGAAAAAGTAATCTTTGAAAATATGGTATAAAATATAAGTTAAAAATCATACTAAAATACTATTTACCACCTATCTGTTGGCAGAACTTCAAAATTTGACATTATATTCTATTAGCAAGGTCGTGGGAAAAGTAGGCTCTCTCAGACATTTCTGAAGGAGATGCAAAATGGTCCAGGCTTTGTAAAGGGGAATTTGTCAATAGCTAAGGAAGCTACAAATGCATTTATCTCTTGGCCCAACAGTCCCATTTCTAGTAGCCTATCACAAATATACAAGTGTAAGTAAACAAAAAATACTTGCTTATATTTGCAGAATAAACCAATGGAAAGTTGATGAAATGTTGATTAAAATAGTACTCATTAGGGAATAGAATGGAAGGGACAGTGATGGAAATGAGACTTGTCTGATGTAGTTATTTAGTTTTAACTTTGAAATAATAAAAATATTTATACAACCATGAACTAATTTAAATTAAAAGTCAATATGTAGAAATTGAAAATAAATGAAAACAAATGAATCTAACTATTGCACAGTCTTTTTTTTTAAAAAAAAAAAGAGGAAGTGGGTGAGATAGAAACATCAGTGATGAGAGAAAATCATTGATCAGCTGCCTCCTGCAAGCCCCCCACTGGGGTTTGAACCTGCAACCATGACTTCCTGGTTCATAGGTCCATGCTAAACCACTGAGCCACACCAGCCAGGCATTGCACAGTATCTTGACTGAACATCTTGACAGAGAATATATCTAAAGATTAAAAAAGTGTAAAAAAATCTTGAACTTCATTCAATATTCTTATTGTTAGCAATGATATTAAAATTTTGAAACAAATATATATTTTTGTATATTTATATATTTTGATATAACTATATTTATATTTGATGTGAATAAACAAGAGTTAATCATGCTAATGATGTGAGGAACCAGGGTTTTCAACATGAGAAGGGAGAAACATGTAAATTAAATTGTTTTAAGTAAAACCCAATAATCTAAAACTTGAATTAAAAATATGGCCTGGCCTGGTAGCTCAGTTGGTTGGAGCATTGTCCTGATAAGCCACGGTTGTGGGTTCAATCCCCTGTCAGGGCACATACAAGAATCAACCAATGGCTCATCTGGTGTGGCTCAGTGGTTGAGCATTGATCCATGAACCAAGAGGTCCCCGGTTCCATCCCCAGTCAGGGCACATGACTGAGTTGTGGACTCAATGCCCAGTAGGGGGTGTGAGGAGGCAGCTGATCAATGTTTCTCATCAATGTTTTTATCTCTCTATCCCTCTTCCTTCCTTTCTAAAATCAATACAAAACATTTTTTAAAAAGAATCAACCAATTAACGTATAAAAAATAAATAAAATCTGTTTCTTTTCCCTTCCTCTCTCTCTAAAATCAACCAATCAATCAATAAAAGTTAGAAAATATCAAGGTATACTCATGTTTTCTTCCTGGTGCAATCCAATGAAAAACCCTTGAAACAATAACCCAGTAGCAATATACGTTCCTAAAATCTAGATTGCAGTCTTCAAATAGCATTCCTCGTCTACAAAAAGTAAAGCGAATAGGTGAATTTGGCAAAGTCACAGGATACAAGGCTGTTAAACAAAATTCAATATTATTTATATATGTTAGCAACAAACAACTGGAAACTGAAACAAAAAATACCATTTACAGTAACATTAAAAATATGAAATACTTAAAAAAATTAAACATAATATGTATGAGATTTGTACATTGAAAACTACAAAACATGTCTGAGAAAAACTAAAGAAGATCTAAATAAATGGAAATTACACCGTGTTTATAGATGGAAACAATCAATATTGTTAAAATGTCAATACTCCCTAAGTTATCAATAGACTCAATGTAATTCCAATTAAAATTCCAAAAGTTTTTTGTAGATATTGACAATTAACATGGAAATTCAAATAACCTAAAAATTTAGAAAAAGAAAAAGTTCAAAGACTTATACTACTTGATTTCAATACTTACCATAAAGCTAGAGTAATCAAGATAATTTTATATTAGCATAAGGAGGACATATAAATCAGTGGGATAGAACAGGGAGTCCAGAGGTAAACCCAGTCATTTGTGATTGATTGATTTTCAAAAATGATGCCAAGGTAATTCCATGATGGAAGAACAGTCTTTTCAACAAATGGTGTGGAAACAGCAGCATATCCATACGGAGGCAGGGGGGGTGGGGCGTGGAGTAGGGCAGGAAGTGGGGGGAAATGAACCTCAATTCTTACCTTACACTATACACAAAAATGAACGCCAAATGGGTCATAGACCTAAAGATAATAAAACCATAGAATCACTAGAAAACATAGGAAAAAAAATATTTACAGTGTTGGGGTAGTGAAAGATATCTTAGGATATTAAAAAAAAACAAAAACAGAAACCAAAAGTTTCAAAACATTTTTTAAAAATATTTTTTTATTGATTTCAGAGAGGGAGGGGGAGGGAAAGAAAGATAGAAACATCAATGATGAGAGAGAATGCAGTAGGCTGCCTCCTGTACGCCCTCTACTGAGGATCAAACCCCAAACCCCAGGCATGTGCCCTAACCAGGAATCGAACCGTGACCTCCTGATTCATAGGTCAACACACTCAACCACTGAGCCACACTGGTTAGGTTCAAACATTTTTTTAAGAGACAAAAAGCAAATATGATAAGTAGACATTTTTTTGGTACCCTAATTCAAATAAACCAATAATATGAAGGAGTTCGTTTACTGGGTGGACAAAAAATTGATAAACCCACAATCCAGACTAGGTGATAAATTTCAATGAGTAGTCATAGCTATATATAGCCATGGATAATTATGCAACGTGGTTACATGAAAGGTTTTCAGGATCTTTCTGCATTAATTGCCCCCATTCATTCATATCTTCAACCTCTCCATATCTGTTGGTTCATCCTATTTAACTAAAAATATTTAACCTTGCTAATTATTAAAACACTCCTTTCCACCTACCACTCCATCTTAGATCAGGTAACACCTGATGGCTGGTGGTCTCCTGCACACAGTTCTCCCTCCCCCAACATCCCACTGTAAGTCTGAGATTTGTGGTACGCTCTGGGATTGTTCTCACCTTGAGATGTCTTCCCAATGTTTTTTGCTCGGCAAACTCTTGCTATTCTAAAAGCAGTTCAAGCAACTCAGGCCTCATCAGCCCTAGAAAAATGTCCCTGATCTTCCAGTCTGGGTCTAGTCCTCTTATTGCTCCTATGGTACCATGTACATACCTTCAGCTTAGCCGTATTTGTGGGAATTTCTATTTGTGTCTTTGCCCAACACAACAGACTCTTCCAAGGCCACACAGAGCACAGAGCTTGGCATCTAACAGGTGTTTAACAAATGTTTGCTGAACTGAACTGAATTATAACAAATTCTACTGGAAGATATAAATATTAATCAATCAGTGCTAAACTAATAATGAAATTATTAAACTATTTTCCCCTGAAATAAAAATAATTGGAGACTCAAATGATTTCAGCAGCATGTTTTTCAGTCTATACAATTGCTCTCCTAGCTAAGAATTGTAATTACAATAGACCCTCTTCTAAAGTGATTAATAAGTACGGAAACCTTATGTGATTTAAAGGATAGTTATTATAACATTAAAATGCAAGCCATGGCCTACTAAAGATTGCAACATTAAAATTCAGAGTTCTTAAAGATTCTGATAAATTCTAACACAGATACGGTGGTCAACTAATATTCTCTGTTGGGGAGTTTCTAGCAGACTATTAAATGGAAGATTTTCTCCCTCTGCTGCCATCTTTTGGCTGAACAACAATAGAAAATCTTAAGCAGAAAGTAGGGAAGAAATTTTATCTTAATCAACACATTTCACTCCAGGCACCAGCTTAGGGGATTACTAGTATATTATTTTATTTTATGCTCATAGCAGCCTTTCATAGATGTTATCATCCTCCTTTTGATAAGGAAGAAAACTGAGTGTAGCAGACACTTTTGGTCCTTTATCCGGAACCAGATTTTCTTCATCATGCAGACAAATCCTACAGAGGAGTGTGAGCCCCTCCCCAGACTAGGAGGTAAATTGTAACTGGCCGGGACAACCATGGAAGTGTCATTTGGTTTGCCAAGATACTGATTTGAGCAAAGGCATGGAATGAAATCTAGCCAATGAGGTTGGCTTGGGGACTTTCAGGAAGGTTTCCTTAGCTCTTAAAAAGAAAGCAAAGTAGCTCTAGTTGGTTTGGCTCAGTGGATAAAGTGTCGGCCTGTGGACTGAAGGGTCCCAGGTTCGATTCCAGTCAAGGGCACATGCCCGAGTTGTGGGCTTGATCCCCAGTGGGGGTTGTGCAGGAGGCAGCCAATCAATGATTCTCTCTCATCATTGATTATTTCTCTCTCATCATATCTCTCTCATGATGTTTCTATCTCTCTCTCCCTCTCCTTTCCTCTCTGAAATTAATAAAAGTGTATTATTTAAAAAGAGAGAGAGCAAAGCAGAGATATAACATATTTCCTGCCTCTGAACATTATCATTCATATGTGACTAGAGCAGCCATTTGGAACTATGAGGGCAGCTAGCCTAGCCTACGGAGACAAACCAGCAGGCTGAGAACGGCACAATGGAAAGATAGAAAGAACTGGGTTTCTTGATGACATCCCTGAGCAGCTGCTCTAATTCTGGATTTCTTTCATGTGAGATATTAAGTGTAATTGTTTAAGTTATTTTTATTTTTTATTTTCTGTTACTTGCCACCAAAAGCATCCTAATGGATTCACTGAAACTGAAGACTTCAGAAATACAAAGATTTGAGTCAAGTACGTCATGCTGTTATCTACCTGTTGCTTTCCTACATACAGAAAAGAGGCAGAAACTCTGAATGAAGAAATGTTTAAAATGTAAGCTCTCACTTGGCCAGTGGAGAGTTCAAATTCCTAAAAAAATGAATGTATAATCCTTGATCGGATTTTGAAGCAAAAAGAAAAAAAATAAGAAAAGCTATAAGGACATTATTAGGACTGTTGGAAAATTTGTAATGTGGACAATGTATTAGGTGATAGAATAGCTTACTGTGTACCTTCTAAATTTTCTGAGTGAGATCATTATATTTGGATGTGTTGGAGAATGCCTTTGTACTTAACCATCTAAATTAAAATGTTTATTATTTTTTAAGACTTAGAGATATAATGTTTATGTCAATTATACCTCAATTTTAAAAAATTAGAAAATGGCTTTGCAACCTAAGTTTTCTCACAGAAATGCTCTAAGAATACTCTAAGAAGGATAACAGGGAAAGGAAAAATTAATTTTAACACAATGGATGGGGAGAAAGAGGAAGAGGGGGGGAAGAGAGAGAAAAGTTAAAGCAAATGTGATAAAAATGTAATGATTGGATCTAGGTAAGTGGCCTAGGTATTCATGCACCTTTTCTAAAAGTTTGGAATTTTTCAAGATAAAAAGTTGAGAACTATCAAAGTATAACTTTTAAACATTTAAATTATAACTCTCATATAAATATAAAAGTTTGGTTAAAGATTTATTTAACTCATTAATGAAGAGGATCAGATGAATGAAAAACTGGTTCAAAGGAGAATCTGAAACTAGGACATGCAGACACACCTCAGAATGCTGAGGGTTCGGTTCCAAGCCACCGCAATAAAGCGAGTGTCAAAATAAAGTGAATTGTAATCTTTTTGCAGGTAGAGGGTCCTGCCTTCAGTTTGTAAAAAAAAAAAATGCAGCACCTAAAAAACGCAAGAAAATGAGGTGCAATGAAAAGAGGTGTGCCTGCGCATAATCCCTGGGGGAGAGGGGGAAAGATTGCCAGCATATGATTGCTAAATTAGATACAAAAATGGCTTGCCCGGCCAGTGTTCCTCAGTGTTTGAGCATCAACCTATGAACCAGGAGGTCATGGTTTGATTCCTGGTCAGGGCACATGCCCGGGTTGCAGGCTCAATCCCTGGTAGGGGTTGTGCAGGAGGCAGTCAGCCATTGATTCTTATATATATGTATATATATATACACACATATATATATATGTATATACATATACACACACATATATACATATTTTGATATATGCTTAAAACAAAAATTGTAACATTTTGGTTTATGTTTTCTACTGGACAGACATCATTTATATCAGTACTGGAAAAAATAATCATTTGCAAATTTTCACCTGTTTAACATCTAACTTTATAGAGTCTAGGTTCTAAGTGAGTGCATTTCTCTACAACAGGGTCTCTCAAAGTGTGGTCTGGAGACTTATGGGGTAGAAGGTGGCTAAAATCCTCTTAGAAAAGGATTTGCAACCTTAGAATCTAAGAGATCTGCAAGGTCAAATTATTTTTAGAATACTAAGACATTATTTGCCTTTTCACTTTCATTCTCTCATGAATGTACAGTAGTGCTTTCTAGGGCTTACAGGTGATATTGCAGCCCACTAAACACAGAAGCAGACATTAGAATCTATGAAGCGAGACATTAAAGAGATTTACAAAAACGTAAAACAATGTGATTATATTCATTCATTTTTTAAAAATATATTTATTTTTAAATATTTATGCTAATATGCAATGATTTTATTCTTTTTATTTTAAAAAAGCTAATAAATACTTTTTATATTTTTTTATTGATTTTAAAGAGAGGAAGGGAGAAGGAGAGATAAAAATATTAATGAAAGAGAAACATCAATGAGAGAGAAACATCAATCGACTGCCTCCTGCACGCCCCCTACTGGGGATGGAGCACACAACCTGGGCATGTGCCCTGACCAGCACCTCTTGGTACATGGAAAATGGTCGATACTCAACCACTGAGCCACACTGGCCAGGCATTAATAAATATTTGTAAGTGTTCTTTCATAGTTTCTAATACAGTAAATGATTTATATAACCCACGTAAAAAAAAAAAAAGCTTTTTGAGGTTCTCAATAATTTTTGGAATGTATGAGGGTTCCTAAGGCCAACAAGTTTAAGAACCATTGCCCCAGAAAATTAGACAGTCCTTGGTAGAGTTTATTTCAGTATGACTGTGAAAGAACACATAATTATACTTTTGCTTTATTTTTAAGTTGTAGTTTTTTTCTTAACAGAAAAAAAGTTGTTAAATGAAATAGAAGAAGTAAATTAAATTTATTTCCAATGTAAAAAAGTAAAAACAAATGAAAATAGGTATCTGATTGAAATCTGGCTATCACACATGGCTTTCTGTGGTTTGCAGTCGTGATTTAGGAGGTCATTCTACTGTAAAACCCCTAATACACCTGGCAACTTTCAGGCACCAGAATAAGCACAAATAATATTTTAATTTATATCCCTCAATCCTATTTCTTTGAGCATCAAATTTATAGTTTTGATGCTGTGGAAGGCATTCTCTAAGGCTGGTGAACTGATCCACCTGTTTTTGTTTTTTTTAATGGCTCCAATGATATTCTGTTTTATAGATGTGCCATAGGTTTGTTTGTTTGTTTTCTCTTTTGAAAGCCTATTCTGCAGTTCGTGGACATTTAGCTTGCCTCTCATTTTTCTATAATGCAAATAATGACATGATAAATGTGTGTATATACATACAATACCATAGCTTCACCCCTATGTTCCAAGATCCCCAGTGGATGCCTGAAACTGCAGATAGACCAACCCCTATATACACTATGTTTTCTCTTATACATATATACCCATGATAAAGTTTACTTTATAAATTGGGCACAGTAAGATATTAATAAAAGTAACTAATACTAAAATAGAATCCTATATAATAAAAGCCTACTATGCAAATCGATCGAATGGCAGAACAACCAGCGGAACGACTGGTCGCTATGATGTGCACTGACCACCAGAGGACAGATGCAAGAGCTGCCCCCAGCCCACAGGCCCCAGGCGAGCCAAGGTGGATGCCAGTGGGGGCCCTCGATTGCCCCCCTGTCACCCCACAAAGGGAGGCTGTGGGCAGTGGCGGACAGGGCTGGCGAGTGGGCAGCACCAGGCTGGCCAAGGCGGTTGCCAACAGGGCCCCCCCCCCATCTCCCCGCCCGTCACCCCACAGATTGGCTCTAATCGCCGGCCAGGCCTAGGGACCCTACCCATGCAGAATTTTGTGCATCAGGCCTCTAGTAATTATAATAATATACTGTAATCAAAATTATGTGAATATGGTCTCCCTCTTTCTCAAAATATCTTAATTGTACTGACATCACTTCTTGTGATGATGTGAGATGATAAAATGCCTATGTGATGAAATGAAGCAGGTGAATGACAGTGGGCATTATAACATAGCCTTGGGCTACTATTGACCTTCTGATGGTTTGTAACAAGCACTTAAAGGCTTCTCTTTAGCATATCAAAACTGCCAGCATCACTACACTTATTCTTCAGAGCCATCATTAAGTAAAATAAGGGTTACTTGAACACAAGCACTGTAATGCTGCCAGTCAATCTGATAAGCAAAATGGATACTAATGGGTGGGGAACAACTACAGCATAGACAAAAGGATGATTCAAATTCCAGGTAGGATGAAGCAGGACATCCTGAGATTTTATCATGCTACTCAGAATGGCATGCAATTTAAAATTCTTCTTCTTCTTCTTCTTCTTCTTCTTCTTCTTCTTCTTCTTCTTCTTCTTCTTCTTCTTCTTCTTCTTCTTCTTCTTCTTCTTCTTCTTCTTCTTCTTCTTCTTCTTCTTCTTCTTCTTCTTCTTCTTCTTCTTCTTCTTCTTCTTCTTCTTCTTCTTCTTCTTCTTCTTCTTCTTCTTCTTCTTCTTCTTCTTCTTCTTCTTCTTCTTCTTCTTCTTCTTCTTCTTCTTCTTCTTCTTCTTCTTCTTCTTCTTCTTCTTCTTCTTCTTCTTCTTCTTCTTCTTCTTCTTCTTCTTCTTCTTCTTCTTCTTCTTCTTCTTCTTCTTCTTCTTCTTCTTCTTCTTCTTCTTCTTCTTCTTCTTCTTCTTCTTCTTCTTCTTCTTCTTCTTCTTCTTCTTCTTCTTCTTCTTCTTCTTCTTCTTCTTCTTCTTCTTCTTCTTCTTCTTCTTCTTCTTCTTCTTCTTCTTCTTCTTCTTCTTCTTCTTCTTCTTCTTCTTCTTCTTCTTCTTCTTCTTCTTCTTCTTCTTCTTCTTCTTCTTCTTCTTCTTCTTCTTCTTCTTCTTCTTCTTCTTCTTCTTCTTCTTCTTCTTCTTCTTCTTCTTCTTCTTCTTCTTCTTCTTCTTCTTCTTCTTCTTCTTCTTCTTCTTCTTCTTCTTCTTCTTCTTCTTCTTCTTCTTCTTCTTCTTCTTCTTCTTCTTCTTCTTCTTCTTCTTCTTCTTCTTCTTCTTCTTCTTCTTCTTCTTCTTCTTCTTCTTCTTCTTCTTCTTCTTCTTCTCTATCTCTTCTTAAAGAATACCCTTCAACATTTCATGTAATTCTGGTTTGGTGGTGATGAACTCCTTTAACTAGTTCTTATCTGTGAAGCTCTTTATCTGACCTTCAACTCTAAATGAGAGCTTTGCTGGGTAGAGTAATCTTGGTTGTAAGCCCTTACTATGCATCACTTTGAATATTTCTTGCCATTCCCTTTTGGCCTGCAAAGTTGAAAAATCAGCTGACAGTCCTATGGGTACTCCCTTGTAGGTAACTAACTGCCTTTCTCTTGCTGCTTTTAAGATTCTCTCTTTGTCTTTAACCTTTG
>NW_005357806.1:1158730-1160294 GCF_000412655.1 Myotis brandtii | reverse complement strand
GTCTTGGTGTGGGCCTCTTTGGGTTCCTCTTGTTTGGGACTCTCTGCACTTCCTATACTTATAAGTCTATTTCTTTCACCAAGTAGGGGAAGTTTTCTGTCATTATTTCTTCAAATAGGTTTTCAATATCTTGCTCTCTCTCATCTCCATGATGAGAATGCAGGTATGCTTGAAATTGTCCCAGAGGCTCCTTACACTATCTTTATATTTTTTTATTCCTTTTCTTTTTGCTCTTTTGGTTGGGTGTTTTTTGCTTCCTCAGATTCCAAATAATTAATTTGATTCTCAGAATCCTCTACTGTACTGTTGAATCCCTGTAGATTATTCATTATTTCAGTTAGTGTATGCTTAATTTTTGACTGGTCCTTTTTCATGTCTTTAAAAATCTCATTAAGATCCTTGAAAGTCTCACTAAGTCCCTTGAAGCTCTCATTAAGATCCTTGAGTAACCTTATAACCATTGTTTTGAACTCTGTATCCAGTAGTTTGCTTGCTTCCATTTCTTTCATTTGTGACATGTTTCTTTGTCTCCGCATTTTGGCTGCTTCCCTGTGTTTGTTTCTATGTATTAGGTAGAGCTGCTATATCTCCCGAAATTGGTAGAGTGGCCTTGTGTAGTAGGTGTCCTGTAGGGCCCAGTGGCTCAGCCTCCCCAGTTACCTGAGCTGGGTATTCTACATGCACCCCTGTGTGGGCTATGTGCACAGTCTTGTTGTAGTTGAGCCTTGATTGGCTCACTGGGAGGGATTGATCTCCAGGCCAATTGGCTGTTAGGACCAGTGGTAACTATAGTGGAAGAGCTGCTGTGCAGGAGATACCCCTATGGAGCAGGACTTGCTTCAGTGGGGCTTTGGTGCTTACTGAGTCTGTCCCTGGAGTGTCACTTGTGGATGGGTAGAGTTGTAATGTAGTGTGGTCTGAAACTGTCCACCAGGTGCACTGGCTCTGGGACCTCCTGGAAAGTACAAAGTCAGCCACTGCCTGGGGCCACCCAGCAGAAGCTACTGAGAGATTTGCAGATGGCTGCTTCTTGCATTGGGCTTAGAAGTGCCCAGGTGAGGCCCAGCTGTGAAGCAAAGCAGGCTGGTGCTAGTGCCAGATCCTGGGCCTTTTATTGATAAGTTTTGGGCATGCTGACACGAGCTGCTGCTTGTTTGAGAGATTTAAGCAAAGTCTCAGGGATGGGATTTTTATTCTAGCTCTCTATGCCAGGAAAATTAATGAAAGAAAACTTAAAATGTATAAGAAAGGTGTCAAATGTTACCTCAGTCATTTCTTAAGTAAATGCCTCAGCTCTCCAGACTTCCCTGAGGGCTAACAAGAAAAAATATTCCTTTGTCCCTACCACTCACTCCAACCCCAAGCCATCCTCCCAGGCCACAAAATAATGCTGCCCTACCCTAACCCCACAGGAAAGGACAGATTTGATTTGTGGCAGATCCTCTTATTTCAGAGATTCTCCATAGCAGCGGTTGTCAACCTGTGGGTCGCGACCCCTTTGGCATCTAACAACCCTTTCACAGGGGTTGCCTAAGACCATCCTGCATATCAGATATTTACATTA
>NW_005357806.1:1145010-1152829 GCF_000412655.1 Myotis brandtii | reverse complement strand
AAATAAATAAATAAATAAATAAATATAAATAAAGGGCCAGAAGGTTGAGAACCACTGCTCCATAGGAATTATACTGCCCTAAATTTTTGAATTTTTGAAAGTCGTTTTTGACTGTCCCAAGGACTAGGATTTTGAAGTGAAGGGATTTGTATGAGCACTATAGTAGGTGGGAAATAAAGGGCCAGAAGGTTGAGAACCACTGCTCCATAGGAATTATACTGCCCTCTAGAGGGAAATTTTTGAAAGTCTTTTTGACTGTCCCAAGGACTAGGATTTTGAAGTGAAGGGATTTGTATGAGCACTACTGCCATTTAGTAGGTGGGGATCTGGGATACTAGATGTGTAGAAGAGTCTCACAATGCAACATTGTCCCTCAGCCAGCATGAACTTTATGTCCCTCTACTCATTTATGGAGCTTAAACACCTGTTTAAAATTATCTGAGCTTAAACCTTATTTTGTTTCACATATAAGCAAAATATTTTTGCATGGTTTTACTAGACACTAAATTTTCCAGGAATACATCCACTGTGCAAATCTGGGAAAGATTGTGCTTTACCTGGCTCAGGATTTTATTTAGTTATTCACCATTTGGAAAATCCTTTCTCTGAAGGCAACTTCAGTTACGGTAGGTTATGGTATTTGAGTTGGTGATATTGAGACAGAATTGTAAGAAGCTAGGGAAATTCCTGGGCAAGTGGAATGGGAAACTGAGACAAAATAATTAAACAATGTGAACTACTTACAGCCAGCTAGTGAATCCCAAGACCTTATCTTCCCTAACCAAGGACATTCTAGAGCAAATGGTTTATACCTCTCCCCCTAACCAGAGAATAAATCACTTAAATCACCCTGGTCAGGAAAATGGAGAACAGAGACCCAATTAAAGCCACTTGTACCAGCCAAACCCAAGGACGGATGAAGTCAGGGAAACAAATAACAAAAACCCAATTAGAGCCAGATAGACCCAAGATAAAAGTAAAGCAGTGAAGCTGGCCGGAAAATGATCCTGCACTCCCCTATGTGCTCATTTTGATGCATCAGTGTATTAAAAATGCACTTGGTAAACTGATGAATATTCTGCTGAAACCCTCCCCTAAGATTCTCACCTGCAGAAGAGAGATAAAACCCTCAAAACAAAAGATGGGGGGGTGGGGGAGCCTCTAGATTACATCTGTGAACTTTTTACTTTCTTTCTCCTAAACTCTAAGGGTCCCCACAAGACTTGCAATCAGGAGAGCAATGTGCAGTGGCAGCTGGTCCTGGGCTAACTTCCTGAACCTGTGTCCAAGGCCCCCTTTTCTCTGACTTCCCAGTGAGTTAAAGCAGCCCCCCTTGGCTCACCTCTTTCCTGTGGCATTTCTAGAGAGCCAAGCAGAGCACCGCCCTAGGCTCTCTCCTGTTGCTTCTTCTATCCTAAGCCCTTCCTTGTTTCACAGTCCCCAGCTTTAATAAACGTACTCTCAAAATCACCTGGAACTACATTGTGAAACCTTTCCTGCATGAAGTCAAGAACCCACATGCTACCAGCAGGCCCCAGTCCCGTCTGGTGACAATATTATCATAACTGTTTCCGTATGCACTGGTGACCGTCACACTCATTAGCCTACATAGAGGCCCAACCAGCTCTCTATTCATTATACCTTCTAACCTGATCATGCCAAACATGTACATATTAACTACATTTTTATAATTAATTTTTTACCACTTTTGTATGTTCCATTTTGAGCATTATATTGATTTTTTGAAAATAATGTTATCAAGAGGTGCATTGTAAAAAGGTTCTTACAACATATTTTTACTGAAAGGAGGTACATGAGGAAACAACGTTTTACAATACTGAGCAAAACAGCCTGTCTACCCATTGCCTGAGACATTGCTATTCCAAAATGGGACTTTGGTTTTACTTTTCCGTAATCAAAAGGCCCATTGAAATAGTATTCCTAAAACCAAAGTCAATTCAAATTTCTCCCTCTAGTAATGTTAGGGGCAGAAATAGAATAGTGGGGACCAGCTATTATTATAAGAAATATTAATCCTGCTCTGTTAACCGTGATTGTTCTGTTCTGATTAGAGAAAGCACATTCTAACCTGGCTGAGAGTTGTCCACCCCGGGACATGGGAGCCAACATTGGAATGCAGTCCATCCTCCTTTTCCAAGAACTGCCTATCATTATAGAAGGATTAACAACCTTGTTGGTGAAACAATCTAGTCCCAGAGGCACCTGCCCTTTGCCCACCCTTTATGACCCCCAGCCCACATTACCTGTAACCTGCAACCCTTGTACCTTGCCTACTTCCCCAGGCCTGTAATCTTACTTTCCCATGTAATCTTTGTCCTTCTATCCAATATAAGCAGCTGGTGTATGGGGTAGGGCAGAACAGATTTTTGTGGATGACCTGCTGCTCTCCCATACTGCTGGCAGTATTGGAATAAACACTCATACATGACTCAACACTGTCTCTGCTTAATTGGCTCAGGTACGGATAGGCAGCCCGGACCCATTGGTTGTCGGGTTTCAGAGATTTTTGACTGGAAGAGATGCAGATAACTTGTCGGTGGACAGAATATGGCAGAGATGCAAATAACTTTCATCCAAAGATGTGTTGCTAGTGCTCACTTCAGCAGCACATATACTAAAATTGGAAGGACACAGAGAAAATTAGCACAGCCCTGCACAAGGATGACATGCAAATTCATGAAGTGTTCAATTTTTTTTTTAAAAAAAAGGTGGCTAACTGGATATTAATCAGTAGTACATCCTATAAATCTTACGCAATAAATAACCTTGCTTCTTGAATTGGTTATAACATCTTCACTGGTTCCTTCATTTACTTCATTAATGAGTTAAGTAACATCTTTGACACTCGTTCATCTTATATTTGCCAGAAAGTCATGAGTTCACCTTTTTGAAAATTATTCTTTAACATATCTCATACCTGTACATAGATGCTGGTCACAGGTCTGTCCCACTATAACAGGGAGAGGACCAGGGACTGTATGTGCTGCATTTCATGAATTTTGAGAAGGCTGAGTTAAAACTATGAAATAGTGATGTAAAGAACTGGATCTAAGTTCAATTTATTTCAAATCTTAGTGGGCAAGTGGCTGCAATAACCAAAACAGTTATCTCATGAAACCTCTTCCTACACAGCAATTGGGGTGAGGCTCATATTGACAATAGTTAAAGGGAATCCATATTTCAAACAGTGTGGGAAGCCACCGCTTGCCAATACTGTCAGTGCACCAAGGAACTCGGAAGGCCAATGGACCTTGGGTGTTAGCAGGGCTGCTAAGCACCCAATTGTTGAGATAGTGGTGGCTCAAGGCAATTCCCTAACCTGATAATCCTTTTACTGTTTACCAAACTTTACCTTTGATATGCCTGTATGCATTGCTAAAGGGCAAATGTGTATTCAAGTAAATAAGTAGCAGACCATGCCAGAAGTTGGGGTGTCTCTTCAAGAAAGAGGCTCCACCTGGCCCCCAATGCCTTCTAAATTCATATTTCTTGTATAGCATTTTCATTTGTGCGTCAAAGGTCACAGCAAAACAGTGGTGACGATTTTGAATGTTTTTACCAACCTCTGGTAAAATAAGTTAAATATTTGTTTTTATTTTTTCTTGTCAAGTAGCTGATAAAAAAAACTTCTACTGTAAAAATACTTGTCAGTGATGCATGGCTTCCTGTTTGCTGGTTCATGCCCTATTAGGATTATTTTCTAAACCAGCAGTTTCTCTGTAAGAGTCCTCTAATGCCTCTAGTCCACTGTGTAAAGGTAGGTTTAGTTGAAACTAGGTAATATTATCTGCATTTAACCAACCACCCATGACCTGCAATATGTTACTTCACTCTGAAGGGGTCCAGAGAGGAACTCTGCCAGTGTGTGAAGCTTCTACTCTTCTCTGAGAAGGCAACATGTGGCAGATTCAGAGTAAAGAACCCAGTGCAAACTGGCAGTATGATAAATATCAGTAAAGTTTAAATTCTTGCTTGCATTTTTCAATAAAAATAAAATGAAGTGGGAATCATGGTATTTTCTTCCTGCATCCCAGCGGCTTTTCTTGCACACTCCGAGGGTACACATAGCCTACAGGAGTCTGAAAAAGGATGTAGTTTCTTTTCCAGTCTGAGGTTTGGCAGTCACTACATAGGTACCACCACTTGGGGGCAGCGGTGTCCCACAACAGTGGGATCCATGTTTCAGAGATGGAATAAACCATTTCTAAAAAGAGTAACTGTAACTAGTTGGGGAGGACAGCATGCGCCCCGCTGTACACAGATCCTTCTTCCTCTTGCCCACTTGACGGTGCTGATCTGCACCGGAGCCCTGCGCTTCTGGAGAGCAGCGATGATAAAGAACACCTCCCCAACCTTTTGTTTCCAGAAATCCCCCATTCTTTGTACTGTAGGAAGTGGCTTACTCAAAGAAATACCCTTCCCTATAAGCCTTAGAACTCACTGTCCACTCTCTCATGACACCCATAATTCTCAGGGTTGACACCTCTGTTTACTTGTGACAAATCTGCTGATAAGATCACAGAACCTCCAACTTCCCATTCTTTGTTATAATTGATTATTGAAGGTTAGACCGATTTGTTCCCCTGAACTCGATAACAGAGAAAAACACTTCCTGTTCAGCCACCTGACTGAGATTTCTGATTACAGAACAAAGCAACTATGAATCACCCCACCTATAGCCTATTTAGCCTTCTCTCTGTAAGTCTATGACAAAACGAACCTTCTGAGGCACTCTGGATGCTCTCCTTATCACAATAGCCTCAATATAGTTCATCGCTTTACTTGTCTAGTTTTGTCTTTGATACATGTCTTGATTCCCCCTCAAAGAAGCTTCAGCAAACCTCAGCATGCCGTCCTGGCAGACAGATTACTACATACCTGCACAATTATCTGCCAGGCAAACCTTGTCCAGAAAGAAATAAAATTTCATGTTCAATAGCCAAACTTAATATAATATTTGCAGCCACCATTTACATTATATAAAATCTTTCTTGCCCTAACCGGTTTGGCTTAGTGGATAGAGCGTCGGCCTGTGGACTCAAGGGTCCCAGGTTTGATTCCAGTCAAGGGCATGTACCTTGGTTGCGGGCACATGCCCAGTAGGGAGTGTGCAGGAGGCAGCTGATTGATGTTTCTCTCTCATCGATGTTTCTAACTCTCTATCCCTCTCCCTTCCTCTCTGTAAAAAATCAATAAAATATATATATTTTTAAAAATCTTTCTTTACATCTTCAACATAATACAATATTTTTAACAAAAGGATATGCAGGAAAAGTCTTTCATTTCAAATACTATTGATATTTCTTCAGAGTCAGTTGTGGGTTGCACTGTGCTCCACCCCACTCACCCCCCACCAAAAAGGAGACATTGTGTAAATTAAGATGAGGTTGAAGCGGAATTTCTTGGACTGGAACACGTGGTGTTCCCCTGGGCAGACTAGTTCCCGGGTTCTTTGTCCGTGGGAATTGAAGAATGAATCCATGGATGGAAGATGGTGTAGTAAAGGCGGAAATTTACTGAAAAACAAGTACAGGCAGTACTCGGGTTACGCTGGACTTGACGTATGTCGTTTCGTGGTTACGTCGCCATCTCCCATTTATTTATATATATCTATATATAAAAAGTTGTCATTCGATATATGTACATATGTGCTTTATGTTTTTTATTATTTATTTACCACAAGTAAAAGGTCAGAAATTGTATCTTTCTTTTAAATTTTTTTTACTGTTTCACTTCATTACTGCTGTGTATGTGCTCCATGTGAGTGACGTAGGTGCTTATGTAGGTGGGTTTGTTAAGTTGTGCCATAGGAACAGATCTCCGACATAACCCGAGAACCTACTGTACAGACTCCCACGTGGGGAGGGGAAAGAGTCTCACAGAACAGACTCCCACGTGGTGAGGGGGAAGAGTCCCACTGAGTCCCTGTTTCCATGGTTTATAAAGGTGGTAGATCTTGGTGCCTTGATATCCCCTCTGATTGGTCACTATTCCCTTAGACTGGTTACTATAGTAACTTCTAAGCTCAAAGGCCTAACCTCACATGGGACATGTGAGGTTCTCCCCGCCCCCCTTCTTCCTTATTGTTTTACTATTCCCTTTGGGGTTTCTTCTCCTTCTGGATGAAGGGCTTCCTTCTCTTTATTTTGTAAATATAGACCTTTTGCTGTTTCCAGCTCCCTCGGTCTATGGAGGTATATCTGTTGCAGCTTTTCAGCTTCCCTATTCTATGGAAACATACCTTTTGCTGCTCTGCAGCCCTGTGCTTCTTCCATGGTCCCCTTAATTTCTAAAATTTCCTAAACCTGTCTTTTTCACCACCAAAAATTCCTGTTTCAAGGTCATACTCAAGTATTATGGTCCCTTGTTCCAATATGACTGGTATCCTTATAAGAAGAAAAGAAGAGCCCAGCCGGCATGGCTCAGTGGTTGAACGTCAAGGTTCTATGAACCAGGAGGTCATGGTGTGATTCCCAGTCAGGGCACATGCCCAGGTTGCAGGCTCACTCCCCAGTGTGGGGCATGCAGGAGGCAGCTGATCAATGATTCTCTCTCATCGTTGATGTTTCTATCTCTCTCCCTCTCCCTTCCTCTCTGAAATCAATAAACAATATATTTTTTTTAAAAAAAAAAGCTGGGTGTCACAGGAATGCCCTAGGAAGGGGGCCAGAATGCCCAAAACCACAAGTGTGGATACTCAGGTAAGGACTTCACCTGGACATAGATATGAGTGGGACCTCCACCCTCATTGGGCAATAACTGATAGCTCCGACCACCCAGCGCGGGTGCTTGCTGTACCACAGCTCACATCAGAACCCTGTTGGACTTCCACTCCAGCAGACACGAGCTGCCACTGCAGCCACCTGGCTTCAGATGGACGCCCGCCTCTCCGGAGACCTGAGGCTGCTGCCAGTGGCCAGGCAGTGTACTGAACATTTTCTCCGCTCACTTCCATCACCTAAGCTCCCCCTCTCTGTATGTAATGTGCATGTGACTCTACTGGCTTCCTGGGGAGGCCTCCCCTAATACACCTGGCATTGTGGAAAGACACACACGTGTGCGAGTGACTCCTTTTGGGAGTGCTCCCTTGCTCAGACACATGTCAAAGAGATGATTCCCAGGTTCTTGAGCAAGACCTTCCTGGGTTGTAAAACTCACAAGAGGCATTTAAGAATATTTACATCTCAAAGAGGCAGAAAAAGAATGTGTAATTATCTTTCCTAAAGCAAATACTCTAAAAGAAGGGAACTCAGGGGCCTAAAGTCGGAGAGAAGCCTGTCTAAGGTTAGCCAAGCTGAGAACAGTAAAGCCATCTTGCTCAGTGGCCTTCGATTGGGTGAAAGCTGTTGTTTTTATTGACCCTATTAATTATTTGGTGATAAAGAAACAATCTATTAAGCATTTTACACCTAACAAGATAGTTTGGATTTTAAAAATTATATATATACAATGTATTACCACACTTTACTTACCTGTTTAAAAAATTAGTTGAGGGCTTGGGGTTGACAAAGTATAATTTTTTCTATCTGAAATAAAATGAGAAACAGACTCTAGTTTATCCTTTTCATGCAAAACAACTGGGTGTTTTTTTTTTCAATAACAGATTATTGTGTACAACAGGAGATACCTGCATTTCTAACCTTGTTTGTTTATTTGTTTATTTATTTTTAGAAACTCTTGATGCACAAAAATTTGTGCACTCGGGGGGTCCCTCAGCCCGGCCTATGCCCTCTTGCAGTCTGGGACCCCTCGGAGGATGTCCACCTGCTAGCTTAGGCCCGCTCCCTGGGGGATCAGG
>NW_005357806.1:1140383-1144779 GCF_000412655.1 Myotis brandtii | reverse complement strand
CCTTTCTGAAATCAATAAAAATATTAATATATATATATATTAAAAATAAAAAGAATAACCTCTCCAACAGGGTAACTCAGTGCCACATTCCGAATCCCAGAACAAGGTCATATTTAATGAGCTTTCTCTCTGCATTCCCACGTCTACGCCCACTCCTGTCAAGATCCAGGACAGATGGGCCATCAGTTCAAAGACCCACAGCAGGACAACCCCCATTGGCATCCTGCCCAGGACGTTCTGGAGCGAATAGCAAACATCTGTTCTCACATCTGCAACCCAGATCTAAGAAGGAGACAGCTGTTAGCCACACGCCCTCCACCCCAAGACAAAGCTTTAAAAAATGCTGATGGAAGCCAAGAATTAAAACACCAAAACAGCTGACGCCGGCTGCCGGCCGGGCGGCTGAGCGCGATGCCGCATGCTAGCCAGCCCACCGTGCGGATCAGGGAGCTCACCAACGAGAATGTCAAGTTCATCACGGAAACTACGGACCTAGCGGTGGCCAATTCTACTCGAAGGGTCTTCATCACTGCGTTGCCCACAATAGCCATTGACTGGGCTCAGATGGACGCCAATTCTTTAAATCCCTCAGTCCTCGCAGGCTTGGATGAACCCCCTCACTCGCAATGACATTGTGGACAAGCTGCAGTACTCCGGGGCTGCACGCGTGAGTTCTGCCCGAGAGCTCGGTGGAGTTCATTATGGATATGCGGTGCCATGAAGACCAGACTCATGACGTCACATCTCGGAGACCTTCATCTCCAGTAGCCCCCCGTCATTCCAGTGACATCCCAGAGCCGAGATAACGACCCCAATGACTACGTGGACCAGGACGGACATCCTCGTCGTCAAACTGCGAAAGGGCCAGGAGCTGAGACCGCGCCTATGCCCCAAAGGGCTTTGGCAAGGAACATGCTCAGTGGAACCAGACTGCAGGGGTGGCTTTGTAATACGATCCCGACAATGCCCTGAGGCACACAGTGTACCCCAAGCCAGAGGAGTGGCCAAAGAGTGAGTACTCAGAGCTGGAGGAAGATGAGTCCCAGACTTCACACGACCCCAGCAGCAAGCCGGAGAGGTTTTACTACCACGTGGAGGCCTGTGGCTCTCTGAGCCCCGCCCCATCATCCTCTCAGCCCTCTCTGGGTTGAAGAAGCTGAGTGATTCACAGACCCAGTTAAGCCACGAGATCCAGAGGGACGTCCTCAGCATAAATTAGCCGCAGCCCATCCACCTGAGCGGAAAAGGATCCGAGCAGCAGCTGTGTGCTGGTCTCCTGAGACTCTCCTAGCTCCTGAAGTCCCGACTGCTGTACTTAACTTCTTGGCAAGCCATCAGCACCAACTAGAGAGGTAGCAGAGGGGAAGAGTGCCCCTCCCAGCCTTGCTTGGTCCCAGGTAGATTACCAGGTGCCCCTGGTATTTGAGGCAGGACAGTCATTCACTGAGCATGCAGCATCCCTGGCCCTGCCTGCTGATGGCCACTTCTCACCAGAACCCAGACCTTCCTTCCCCCCTGACCTGCTTGTAGAGGTCATACTGCTTCTCTGTCAAAAACCACTGAGCTAAACCCTCCTCTTTAGGTCTAGCTTTTGACTTACTTTCTGTGTGAAAGTTAGCATTTTCAGAGTTGTGCCTTAGGTTTCTGCTGTTAGGATTGAGTGTTAGAAGTCTAATTCAGGCCGCCTACAAACCCATCCCTGCCCACCGTCAGCCTATGCTTTGCTCACATCCCAGGTGTCTTTAGACCCTGGCTGCCTCCTCCCCCACCCCAGCCCACCCCACCTCCAAATAAATCCTGTATTTCATTCTAAAAAACAAAACAAAAAACAACAAAGAAAACAAAACATAATAGAATAGGAAATAACATAATGTTGTAAGGGTAAGTATTGAGTCAGGTATGTATGTATGTATGTATGTATGTATGTGTCCCAGTGAGAAGGCTAACCCCTATTTTGTAAAACTACTGTTTGGAATTCTCTGCTATTCTTTAGACGGCCTCTTATTCTAAAAAAATATAACTTTGCTTTCTAGCCTGCTTTAGCTTGCTTGAATAATGAGGAAGATAAACTTAACTGTCTGACCTTGTAGGCCCAATACTCTCAATACTCTCAATGCCATGCCAGGTGCATTTTTTAATTGGGTAGAACTGTGTAGTTTTCAAGGCCACCAGGAGATAACCACTAAGCACACATAGAGCTGGCTCTTTCATAAAAAGGGAAGTTCTGCTTGCAGCTCTGCTTAGAATTTGAATTCATTTTCTCTAAGCCCACCGCGGTGAATAAAGTGTAACTCCAAACTCTCTGAGCATTGCTTGATTTATTCTGGTTCTCTGTAACACCAGGTCATAATATAAGGTGTATTCCTTTGAGAACTGTTCTAGGAAATCCACAATAGTTACTTGAAGAGAAGGGGGAAAGGAGCCAGTTAATCCCTTCTGTTTTACATAACAATAGGCCACGTTTTGAGATCTAGTCCCACCCCTCAATTAACCTACCAATTGATATTACTGGTATTCCAAATCAATCCAGGAGTGTTTGGCTACCCGTTTGGCATTTGAAAGCCAGACTCATTTCATTTCTATTCTCATTCACCTCCTGGCAAGCAGCCTCTTTCACTCACTTCTGGTCGGCCTGTATAGAATAAAGTGAACAGGTAAGAAACAAAAATCACATCACTCTTGTTTCTGTAAGTGGATAGATACGGACACATAAAAATAATCTCAAGGGATAAGAGAAGGAATAATAATCTTAGGGGATTAGAGAACATCTTAACCCAAGCTCCATCCTCTTTACAACTGAGAAAAAGTTACTGCCATTGCCATTAAGTGGTTTACTTGAGCTCACGCAGCAATTTAGTGATTGATTCAGAGCAAGAAACTTAAGTCTTCATATTTTCAGACAAGGGTTCTCTCTGGTATCTCGAGGCCCCCCGATAGAGAGGTGTGTGAATAGTACTGAGGTGTGGATATGTTTTCATTAAATTTTACTCAACAGTCTGCACCCTGGATTGTCTGGAACACAGCAGACAGATAGTGTGTGCAGCTGGTATGTATCTTCATTCTTTCTCAATTTACTTGGAGTCAAAGCATTTTGAAGAAAGAGGCTGAGTCCAGTTTGACCTCAGTCATCATACAGCAGCTGCCTCAGTGGGGCTGTAAGATGGCGACTCCCAGGGGTGTTCTGGGCAGTGTGTTTCCATCTCTGTAGCACCTGATGGAGAGTGTATCTGCAGTTTATTAAAATACCCATAGTTATAAAAAGTGGTTGAAACTTATGAGTTTTATGTCAGTTATACCTCAATAAGACTGAAATAGGAGGAGGAGGAGAAGGCAGAATAAGAGGAAAAAAAGGAGGAGGTATTTTCTTGTCCTGGATTCCAAGACAAAATTTTATAAGGCAAAAGGCCTAGTGGAAGTTGGGAAAAGGTTCTATCTTTTTTATGGTGAGAACATTTAAGTTCCACTCTCTTAGAAAATTTCATTTCTAAAATACAAAGTTATCAACTATAGTCACCACGTTTTACTTTACAACCTCAGACCTTATTATCTTGTAGCTGAAAGTTTGTACCCTTTTAGTAACCTCTATTTTCTCCACTCTCCATCCCCTGGCAACCACTTTTCTGTTCTATTTCTAGGAGTTTGACTTTTTAAACTTTTTAAAAAGATTTCACATGTAAAAAAAAAAAAAGAAAAGAAAAAAGAAAAAAATTTCACATGTGAGACCGTACAGTATTTGTCTTTCTCTGTCTGGCTTATTTCACTTAGCAAAATGCCCTTATTGTAAGGTCTGGGGCTGGGAAAGTAGGGTCTTTCCTGATCCCACCCGCTGAGTTGGACAAAACAACCCAGAACTGCCGAGCCACATCCTGCTGGACAATAGCTGCCATCCTGGGACCCACCAGAGCATCCTGTTGTGCTGATGGCCAATAAATAACCACCGGAGACTTCTCAAGATGGCCAGGGTGCAGTTGCACCAACTTCCCGCTCATCAATCACCCGCCACAAGCTACCTCAGATAAACCTGATTGGTCCAACAGCAGCATAAAAAATCTCTGCCAGGCATAGGCGGGTGTGACTCCCCCGGCCTGCACCTCCAGACCGTGGGACCTCACCCCGAGAGCTTCCAATAAACGCGATATTTCGCTCTTACCCTGCTTGTCTTGGTCAATTTATTGGCTTTGGTCAGATTAAATCTTACATCTCAGATTAAACCTTACATTAAACTTTACACTTATGTATCATTCATGTTGTTGCAAATGGTAGGAATTCCTTCTCTCTTATGGCTGAATAATATTCCATTACATGTATATGAAGCAGGAATTTTAGGGAAATATAGGCAGACTTAGGGATTTTTTTTAGAATTGGGGTCCATGGAAAAAACACAGGGAAAAGGTAC
>NW_005357806.1:1133201-1138770 GCF_000412655.1 Myotis brandtii | reverse complement strand
CCCCTCCCTACGTAGGAGTCTGTACTTGTTCTTCAATAAATCTCCATCTTTGCTATGCCACTTTCTGTCCATGGATTCATTCTTTGATTCCAGTGGACAAAGAACCCGGGTTCCAGTCCAAAAATTCCGTATCATATATGCTACATCTTTCATCCATTTGAAACCAGACAACCAATGGGTCCCGGTTGCCTGTCACTACTTGAGCCAATTAAGCAGAGACAGGGTTGAATCATATGTGAATGTTTATTCCAATAATGCTGGCAGTATGGGAGAGCAGCAGGTCATCCACAAAGATCTGCTCTACCCCCCACCATAAGCCAGCTGCTTATAATGCATAGTGTTGGGAGCCATTAGAAATTACATATACATCTCCAGCTTACAACACAATAGGTTTCTGGTCCCCCCAAGCCAACTCCCGGAAACCACGTGAGCCTTGCGGTTTAGCCTGGAGTTAAAAGATAACCTACCCTCACCCTAAGCACACAGCTGCTAAATCTCTGCTGATAAGCACACATCTCCGCTGATAAGCACACAGCCATCCGGAGCCTGCTAAACCTCTAGTGATAGGCTACTGCCCATGGACCTCTTTACCCACCCCCTTCCTCTAGAACAATATAAATTCTACACGCTGTAAAAATAAAATTGAGGCTTGATCAGAACTTTGTCTTGCCTCCATTTCTTCGCGTCTCCTATCCTCTCATTCCTTTGCAGGATCTGGTGCGGTGTACCCACGATGCATGCCCTGCGGGTCGGGGCAGCATAGGACAAAGATTACATGGGAAAGTAGGAATTACAGCCATGGGGAAGTAGGCAAGGCATAATGGTTACAGGTTACAGGCAATGTGGGCTGTGGGTCGCAATGATGCATTGCCTCTGGTAACAGATTCCTTCAGCAACAAGGCTGTTAATCTTTCCGTGATGATGGGCAGTTCTCGGAAAAGGAGAATGGACTGACTGCATTCCCAGGGTAACTCCTATGCCCCGGGGAGTACAGCTCTCAGCCAGGATAGAATGTGCTTTCTCCAATCAGGTGTACCCACGATGCATGCCCTGCGGGTCGGGGCATAATTGGCGCCCAACATGGCCTCCGCTCTCCAATCCTCCTCAGGAACGTTCACCTTTTGTCCGGCCGGACCTCTCCTTGGCGCCACGGGGATCGCCCTGTGAGTCAGCCTGCTTTTTTCCTGGTCGCCGCTTTGCCTACCCGCTCTGCGAGTCAGACCTGCAGCTTTGGTAAGTGAACGCATTCATTTTGGATAGGCATTCTCTTTCCTCATTGCCTCCCCGCTTGTCTCCTGCCTCTAGTCCACTTTGAGCACTCTCTTGTCGTTTCGGGGAAGAGTGAAGGGTACCCGATTTCGGCGGAGAGAACTCCGAATCACTCAGGCTTGTCCCTTCCCTAACACATTCATCTGTCGATGGACACAGGTTGTTTCCATATCTTGCCTATTGTGAACAATGCTGCAATGAAAATGGGGTGAAGATATCCTTTCTAGTTAGTGTTTTTGTTTTCTTCAGACAAATACCCAGAAGTGGGATTGCTGGATCAAGTCATGGTTTTATTGGTAATTTTTTGAGGAACCTCTATTTTTGTTTTCCATGGTGGCTGCACCAATATACATCCCTATCAACAGTACACAGGGTTCTCTTGTCTCCACATCCTCGCCAGCACTTATCTCTTGTTTTCTTGATGATTGCCATCTTAACCAGTGGGAGGTGATATCTCATTGTGGTTTGGATTTGCTTTTCCCTGATGATTAGTGATGTTGGGCACCTTTTCATGGGCCTGTTGACTATTTGTACATCTGCTATTCAGACCCTCTGTTTATTTTTAAATGGAACTAACTTAAACATAATATATTATTAGTCATATAAATTAATTCATTTTAAGTGAGCAATACACATCATTTCCAACACTCCTTTCCTTGGACCCAAATCAAAGCTCTTGTAAATTTCTCCTCACAACGAATGTTTTGTGCAACACAACTGGACAGAGTCCAGATTTCAATTCTTATGCCCAATCCATTGTAAAGGTGGCAGGTGGCCCCTGTCAAAATCCAGAAACTGCTAAAAATAAAACCAAATCAATATAATTGTCTTTAGTAAGAGTTTATTGTGTGTAGATGGACAGTTCACAAAGAGAATCGTCAAACCAATAGTGTTATGGAGCCCAGAGCTATGTTGTTATAGGATGGCTTATAATAAAAACACTGAGGCTAGTCAATCTTTATAGTTACTTATAGCATTTGGTTTTCCCCCCAAATGAGGGGATTCATTAAAAGTGGTCATCTTATGCTAATTTTGGAAAACAATGTATTTATTTTTAAAAGAGATTTAGAAACATCAATGATGAGAGAGAATCTGCCTCCTGCACACCCCCACTGGGAATCAAGCCTGCAACCCGGGCATGTGCCCTGACCAGGAATTGAACTGTGACCTCCTGGCTCATAGGTCAACACTTAACCACTGAGCCACACCAGGTGGATAACAATTTAGGTTTTTTAAGTGACTTTCAGAGGCATTTATAAGAAACAACCCTAGTTAGGTTTTGCTTACACTGCAGAATAAGCTACATTAGATTTCACTTACATGGCTTAGCTGGTTCTGCTGTTCAGGGAATTTTCAAGTCTGGTCTCTATTTGTATTTTGTTTTAACTCCTATATTCTTGTTCATTCAAGAAATTATCATAAGCTCTTTCCCTTGTAAATGAGCATTTAAGGTAAGATACAAAGCCCCTGCCCACCAAAAACGTAAGCAGACAGGTTTTAAAATTAAAAGTGACCAAGGCCACGATTCGGCCGACGAGGGCTCCGATGCAGAGGGACCCACACCTACCTCAGGTCGGACCACAACTCAATAATACCGCCGCCTCAACCTTAAGCATCTCAAAGATTTAAAAGCGGCCGTTAGTCGTTACGGGCCTACTGCCCCCTTCACTCTGGCCTTACTTGAAAGCTTGAGTGATCGCTGGCTTACACCTAATGACTGGCTCTCCTTAGCTCGAGCTACTCTATCGGGAGGTGACTATGTCCTTTGGCGAACAGAATTCGTAGAAAACTGTAGAGAGACTGCTCAACGCAATAGTGAAAGTAGGACTTCCCGTTCATGGACGAGAGACAAATTACTCGGCCGAAGCCCTTATGATACCAACGAGGCACAGGCCGCTTTTCCTCCCGGCTTATTAGCCCAGATTCAAAACGCTGGCCTGAAAGCTTGGCGTCGTCTTCCCCCTAAGGGGTCTGCCACTACTTCTTTAGCTAAAATTCAACAGGGTCCCGACGAACCTTATAGCGATTTCATCAGCCGCTTAACTGATGCCGCTGAGCGATTAGTTGGTGAAGGAGAGACGGAAAGTGCCTTTATTAAGCATCTTGCATATGAAAATGCTAACCCGTCTTGTCAAGAGACCATCAGACCCCACCGCTGTGGTAGCCTCTCAGATTACATCAAACTCTGTTCAGGCATTGGCACCTCACACGCCATAGGTTTAGCCATAGGAGCTGCCCTCAAGGATTACACCAAACCTAAACAAGAAAAGACTTGCTTTAATTGCAAACAGCCCGGACATTTCGCTCGCGACTGCCCTACCGGCAAACAAACCAGGCCGCCACCATCCTCAATCTGCCCTAAGTGCAGACGTGGCAAACACTGGGCGAATGAATGTCGTTCCAAGACAGACATAGATGGCAACCCCATTCCTCAGAAGCAGGGAAACTCCCAGAGGGGCCAGCCCCTGGCCCCTCCATCGGGACACAACCAGGGAGCTATCAGGTTTGTCCCTCAAACCCAGAATCAAATTCTCCCCGCCCAGGTATCGGCACCCTCTGCCGCGCCACGCCAGGCAGTGCAGGATTGGACCTCTGTTCCGCCTCCGACACAATATTGATTCCCGACCAAGGAGTTCAACTCGTTCCCACACTGACATATGGACCCCTACCCTCTGGCACATTTGGTCTAGTATTAGGACGCAGTAGTTCCACTCTAGCTGGACTTCATATCACCCCTGGAGTCATTGACAATGACTATACAGGACAAATAACCCTCCTAGCCTCAGCCCCGCTAGGACCTATCACCATTCTTAAAGGACAAAGAATAGCCCAACTAATACTACTCCCCCTTGATTCTACCTCGAAAAGTACTGTTCAGTTCCCAAGGTTAGAGTCAGCCTTCGGATCCTCTGACGTCTATTGGGTCCAACAAATCACTCCTGAGAGACCTTTACTTACCCTAAAACTTGATGGAAAACCCTTTCAAGGCTTAATAGATACAGGGGCAGACGCTACCGTCATTGCAGCCCATCTCTGGCCGGAGTCATGGCCCACCAGTAGTACAATAACCCATCTCAAAGGCATTGGCCAGTCCACCAATCCTAAACAGAGCTCGAAAATCCTAACATGGACCGATAACGAGGGAAACTCAGGAGAAGTTCAGCCCTACATTATACCCAATCTTCCAGTCAATCTATGGGGCCGCGATATTCTGTCCCAGTTAAAACTCATTATGTGCAGCCCAAATGAAGTCGTCACCCAGCAAATGCTTAATCAAGGTTTTCTTCCAGGACAAGGACTCGGTAAATATAGCCAAGGTATCAAACATCCCATCTTGGCCAATCAAAAAATTGACCGCTCAGGTATAGGAAACCAAAATTTTGTTTAGCGGCCATTGACTTTCCTGTACCCCATGCAGATAAAATTAAATGGAAATCTGACTCTCCTGTATGGGTAGATCAATGGCCTTTAACAAATGAAAAACTTTCAGCTGCCACTAGGTTAGTACAGGAACAGCTGGCTGCTGGACATTTAGAGTCTACTACCTCTCCTTGGAACACCCCCATTTTCATAATCAAAAAGAAAAGCGGGGCGTGGAGACTCCTTCAAGATCTTAGAGAAATAAATAAAACCATGTATACAATGGGAGCCCTTCAACCTGGCCTCCCCTCTCCCATTGCCATTCCAGCTAATCATTTCAAAATAATTATTGATCTCAAGGACTGTTTTTTTACCATTCCCCTTCACCCCCAGGATAGAGAGCGCTTTGCATTTAGCCTCCCAGTTACCAACTTTAAAGGCCCAATGCAACGATACCAATGGAAAGTCCTTCCCCAAGGCATGGCAAATAGTCCTACACTATGCCAGAAATTTGTTGCCCAAGCCGTAGACCCTCTCAGGGAACGATGGCCCTCGATCTATATTATTCACTATATGGATGATATCCTCTTAGCAGGAGCATCCACCTCTGAAGTACTCAAGTGTAGCCAGGAGCTAACTCATCAACTCGCCTCCTTTGGACTGCAAATTGCCCCCAACAAAATACAGCTCAAAGATCCTTACTACTATCTTGGCTTTGAATTAAATTCCAATAATATTACTACCCAGAAAATTGAATTAAAAACTTCACATCTACATACCCTCAATGATTTCCAAAAATTCCTAGGTGATATTAACTGGCTCAGACCCTATCTAAAACTTACAACCAATGATCTTAAACCCCTTTTCGACATTTTACAGGGAAATCCAGACCTCTTATCCCCCCCGCACGCTGTCCTCAGAGGCAAAAGAGGCTCTCCGC
>NW_005357806.1:1117697-1128752 GCF_000412655.1 Myotis brandtii | reverse complement strand
CCCTAACACATTCATCTGTCGATGGACACAGGTTGTTTCCATATCTTGCCTATTGTGAACAATGCTGCAATGAAAATGGGGTGAAGATATCCTTTCTAGTTAGTGTTTTTGTTTTCTTCAGACAAATACCCAGAAGTGGGATTGCTGGATCAAGTCATGGTTTTATTGGTAATTTTTTGAGGAACCTCTATTTTTGTTTTCCATGGTGGCTGCACCAATATACACCCCTATCAACAGTACACAGGGTTCTCTTGTCTCCACATCCTCGCCAGCACTTATCTCTTGTTTTCTTGATGATTGCCATCTTAACCAGTGGGAGGTGATATCTCATTGTGGTTTGGATTTGCTTTTCCCTGATGATTAGTGATGTTGGGCACCTTTTCATGGGCCTGTTGACTATTTGTACATCTGCTATTCAGACCCTCTGTTTATTTTTAAATGGAACTAACTTAAACATAATATATTATTAGTCATATAAATTAATTCATTTTAAGTGAGCAATACACATCATTTCCAACACTCCTTTCCTTGGACCCAAATCAAAGCTCTTGTAAATTTCTCCTCACAACGAATGTTTTGTGCAACACAACTGGACAGAGTCCAGATTTCAATTCTTATGGCCAATCCATTGTAAAGGTGGCAGGTGGCCCCTGTCAAAATCCAGAAACTGCTAAAAATAAAACCAAATCAATATAATTGTCTTTAGTAAGAGTTTATTGTGTGTAGATGGACAGTTCACAAAGAGAATCGTCAAACCAATAGTGTTATGGAGCCCAGAGCTATGTTGTTATAGGATGGCTTATAATAAAAACACTGAGGCTAGTCAATCTTTATAGTTACTTATAGCATTTGGTTTTCCCCCCAAATGAGGGGATTCATTAAAAGTGGTCATCTTATGCTAATTTTGGAAAACAATGTATTTATTTTTAAAAGAGATTTAGAAACATCAATGATGAGAGAGAATCTGCCTCCTGCACACCCCCACTGGGAATCAAGCCTGCAACCCGGGCATGTGCCCTGACCAGGAATTGAACTGTGACCTCCTGGCTCATAGGTCAACACTTAACCACTGAGCCACACCAGGTGGATAACAATTTAGGTTTTTTAAGTGACTTTCAGAGGCATTTATAAGAAACAACCCTAGTTAGGTTTTGCTTACACTGCAGAATAAGCTACATTAGATTTCACTTACATGGCTTAGCTGGTTCTACTGTTCAGGGAATTTTCAAATCTGGTCTCTATTTGTATTTTGTTTTAACTCCTATATTCTTGTTCATTCAAGAAATTATCATAAGCTCTTTCCCTTGTAAATGAGCATTTAAGGTAAGATACAAAGCCCCTGCCCACCAAAAACGTAAGCAGACAGGTTTTAAAATTAAAAGTTAATTTCCCAATGGTATTTTTCACAGAAATAGAACAATCCTAAATTTGTATGGAACCACAAAAGACCCCCAAATAGCCAAAACAGTCGAGAAAAATGGAACAAAGCTAGATGCATCATGCTCCCTGATGTCAAAGTATATTACAAAGCCGCAATAATGAAAACAATATGGTACTAACCAAAAAACATACCTATCAATGGAACAGAATTGAGAGCCCAGAAATAAACCCATGAATTTGACCAAAACCTACAACCAAACAAAAGCTTTACTTGGGAGCCTTTTTAGGTATTGCAAATCTGGAAGACACAGATATAGGTAGAAACCCAACTTTATTCTGAGGGAGAATGAAAGGATCAGAGTTTATAAAGATAGAGAAAAGGGAGTTTCCAGAGGGGTTGCTTTGAAAGAGCTATGATCGGTGCTGGCAAACCAACTTATATTATGATATAAATGATTAACTGCTAGGTATGTCCTAATGCTAGTTAAAAAAAAAAAATTAATAGAGTTCAGTGACGCAGAGCCAGTTCCAGAAACTGTATCCCCAGCTGGCGTGGATATTGGTTGAACATTGACCTATGAACCAGGAGGCCACAATTTGATTCCTGGTCAGGGTACATGCCCAGGTTGCCAGCTCCCTGGACCCGCCCCTTACCTCTGCCTCCAGATTCTGGACTGGGCATGCCAGTTTCCAATCCCCACTCCCAAATTAATGACTTACCAAGGCTCATTGCTGATAAAGAACCAAAATTCAACAGAGTACATTTAAAGATTTAATTGGCTTTATTAAAAGATTCACAAATAAGCCCGGCCTGCGTGGCTCAGTGGTTGAGCGTGGACTTATGAACCAGGAGGTCACAGTTAGATTCCTGGTCAGGGCATATGCCCAGGTTGTGGGCTCAATCTCCAGTGTGGAGCATGCAGGAGGCAGCCGATTGATGATTCTCTCTCAACATTGGTGTTTCTCTCCCTCTCCCCTCCTCTCTAAAATCAATAAAGACATCTCAAAAATAAAAAGATTCATGAATCAGGCAGCATCCCGCCTAGCAACTAAAATGGCTTGTACAAAATGAAAGTTTTTTTATAGGGAGAGGCTATGTCAGAGGCGTTATTAGCCAAAGAAAGGATTATTTTTACCCAGCCCATCTTCTTTGGAGGGGGAGGAGGAAGAACAGAAAGGGTTTTCCTATGCAGATTGTATCTTTGGGGGGCAGGGGGATGAGAGAGATGGAGAGGGTCCATGTGACAGATTACCTACCTGGTGCCTGACAGGAAAAATCTAGTCTGGTTGATTGAGATTACATTTCTGGGAGAGACTAAAATTGCAGTTAAATCAGGTATAAAATCTAGGTTCGGTATCATGGGCTTTTAGCGGGAGTGATGCCATTTGGGGCCTGTGGTGTTTTCTTTCACATTACCAAACAGAGTAGAACTATTGTATCCAACATATCCGGGGTTTAAACCAGGCACTGACTTAAACGATGCCCAGCAAAGTGTAAATGCTCAATAAATGTCAACTTGTGCACAGGATGGGGGGGGGGGGGGGGGGGGGGGGGGGGGGGGGGGGGGGGGGGGGGGGGGGGGGGGGGGGGGGGGGGGGGGGGGGGGGGGGGGGGGGGGGGGGGGGGGGGGGGGGGGGGGGGGGGGGGGGGGGGGGGGGGGGGGGGGGGGGGGGGGGGGGGGGGGGGGGGGGGGGGGGGGGGGGGGGGGGGGGGGGGGGGGGGGGGGGGGGGGGGGGGGGGGGGGGGGGGGGGGGGGGGGGGGGGGGGGGGGGGGGGGGGGGGGGGGGGGGGGGGGGGGGGGGGGGGGGGGGGGGGGGGGGGGGGGGGGGGGGGGGGGGGGGGGGGGGGGGGGGGGGGGGGGGGGGGGGGGGGGGGGGGGGGGGGGGGGGGGGGGGGGGGGGGGGGGGGGGGGGGGGGGGGGGGGGGGGGGGGGGGGGGGGGGGGGGGGGGGGGGGGGGGGGGGGGGGGGGGGGGGGGGGGGGGGGGGGGGGGGGGGGGGGGGGGGGGGGGGGGGGGGGGGGGGGGGGGGGGGGGGGGGGGGGGGGGGGGGGGGGGGGGGGGGGGGGGGGGGGGGGGGGGGGGGGGGGGGGGGGGGGGGGGGGGGGGGGGGGGGGGGGGGGGGGGGGGGGGGGGGGGGGGGGGGGGGGGGGGGGGGGGGGGGGGGGGGGGGGGGGGGGGGGGGGGGGGGGGGGGGGGGGGGGGGGGGGGGGGGGGGGGGGGGGGGGGGGGGGGGGGGGGGGGGGGGGGGGGGGGGGGGGGGGGGGGGGGGGGGGGGGGGGGGGGGGGGGGGGGGGGGGGGGGGGGGGGGGGGGGGGGGGGGGGGGGGGGGGGGGGGGGGGGGGGGGGGGGGGGGGGGGGGGGGGGGGGGGGGGGGGGGGGGGGGGGGGGGGGGGGGGGGGGGGGGGGGGGGGGGGGGGGGGGGGGGGGGGGGGGGGGGGGGGGGGGGGGGGGGGGGGGGGGGGGGGGGGGGGGGGGGGGGGGGGGGGGGGGGGGGGGGGGGGGGGGGGGGGGGGGGGGGGGGGGGGGGGGGGGGGGGGGGGGGGGGGGGGGGGGGGGGGGGGGGGGGGGGGGGGGGGGGGGGGGGGGGGGGGGGGGGGGGGGGGGGGGGGGGGGGGGGGGGGGGGGGGGGGGGGGGGGGGGGGGGGGGGGGGGGGGGGGGGGGGGGGGGGGGGGGGGGGGGGGGGGGGGGGGGGGGGGGGGGGGGGGGGGGGGGGGGGGGGGGGGGGGGGGGGGGGGGGGGGGGGGGGGGGGGGGGGGGGGGGGGGGGGGGGGGGGGGGGGGGGGGGGGGGGGGGGGGGGGGGGGGGGGGGGGGGGGGGGGGGGGGGGGGGGGGGGGGGGGGGGGGGGGGGGGGGGGGGGGGGGGGGGGGGGGGGGGGGGGGGGGGGGGGGGGGGGGGGGGGGGGGGGGGGGGGGGGGGGGGGGGGGGGGGGGGGGGGGGGGGGGGGGGGGGGGGGGGGGGGGGGGGGGGGGGGGGGGGGGGGGGGGGGGGGGGGGGGGGGGTGTGGGAGGTTGGCCAGCCGGCCCCGCCCCCTGGTAGAACTCCTGGTCAAGGGGAAGATTTGCATAGGCTTTTATTATATAGGAGGATTGCTCAACTGTGATTTCTCTGGGATCAAAGTAATCCACTGCGATTGAACTCACAGGAGTCTCAACGTGTAGACTTTCTCCCTCAGGGGCTATTCCTGTAACCCCTTCACTTGACCTCACTAGTTTCTGGCATCCCACCCTTTCCCAGCCTCCCTTTAGGATTCTATGTGTCACCTTCAGTCCTCAGACTAACACTCCATCCCCTGAGCATACCAGCTAGGGCTGTGTCTGCTTCACATTTAATCATATTCAAGAATTTGCTCATAAAAAGGCTGTGGAGTGTTGCAGTATAAGGAAATCAAAGGCTATTTAAAAGTTATTCTCATTTGTTTCTAATGGCAGGACACGAAGAATTATTTTTTATTGGACACATCATTCCACAAGTGCCTCTGATATTAATTTTTTAAATAACTCCACTTTTAAGCATTTCCTGACAGATATTCAACAACTGCTCCACATAGTGATACATGATGAATCTTATATTTTTTTAGGACTTTATATGCTCATTAATGTGCCACGTAGGAATAACATAATGGTTCTTTTATCCATACATAGAGGAGGCATATCAGTAAAGTGAGGAGCACAGGAGTTGCGTCACAGAGCTGGGTCTGAATCCTGGCTCGGTCACTCACTTTAGACAAACAATTTAACCTTTTTAAAACCAAATGTTCACTCAATAGTCATAAATTTATACGTAAGATAAATATTTATTAAGAAAGTCAGCCAGGCCCAGCCAGCATGGCTCAGTGGTTGAATGTCGATCTATGAACCAGGTTGGTCATGGTTCAATTCCAGGTCAGGGTACATGCCTGAGTTGGGAACTCAATCCCCAGTGTGGAGTGTATAGGAGGCAGCCAATCAATGATTCTCTCTCATTATTGATGTTTCTCTCTCTCTCTCTCTCTCTCTCTCTCCTTTTCCTCTCTAAAATCAATAAAAATATGTATTAAAAAAAACAGTCAGCCAGGAATTGGATAAACAATGGTGAAGAAAATACATGGTTTAACAATGAAGATGATAGTTACATCTTCAGGTTGTATGTCTATTAAATGAGATAATATATACCAAGTGTCAGGCAATATATTTATTGGCAGAACACTTGACAAAATTCTCAAAAAATGAGAAGTACTGACAGATACTTGAGAGTACCTTTTTAAAAAAAATTATCCTCTGCTGTGCAATTCAGTAGCCAGGAGCCACATATGGCTATTGAGAATCTGAAATGTTCATCTGAATTAGGATGTCCTGTACAGAACATGTAAAATATACACCAGAATTCCTAATCTTCGTATCAAAAAAAAAGGGGGGGGGGAGTAAAATATCTCACTAATAATTTTTATAAACATATTCACAATATATTTTAAATATATTGGATTAGATAAAATGTATTATTGAAATTAATCTCACCAGTTTCTTTTTACTCTTCATAATGTAATTACTAGAAAACTAAAATCACGTATTTGCTCACATATCACTTCTATTACACAGCACTATGCTAGACAAAGTGCTGTGTAATAGAAGGATTCAAATATAACTAAGGTAGGGCCTAGGCCAGTGATGGCGAACCTTTTGAGCTCGGCGTGTCAGCATTTTGAAAAACCCTAACTTAACTCTGGTGCCATGTCACATATAGAAATTTTTTGATATTTGCAACCATAGTAAAACAAAGATGTATATTTTTGATATTTATTTTATATATTTAAATGCCATTTAACAAAGAAAAATCAACCAAAAAAATGAGTTCGCGTGTCACCTCTGACACGTGTGTCATAGGTTCGCCATCACTGGCCTAGGCACTCAAAGAGCTTCTAATTTATCTGGGAAATGAGGTTAATTGCTATATAACGTGATAAGTACTCTTACAGCAGTATAAAAAGTCAGCAAAATCTTAGAAGCAGAGTCACACTTTATGACCCCTGAAGAGTTTTGGACCACTATCAGATAGGAAAACCGGAGCAACTGTTTTGCCCATAGATCTTATTAAGGAACATTTTGGGTACCATCTGAAACATTTTGGGATCTGCTGGATCCAGATATGTTACACATGTCAATTCCTGTGTTTAGGAAAACATTGTAATGTCTGCTGTAACAACTTCAATTGTTGTTAAGATAATCTCGTACCTTGTTAGTGACATTTACCCGTTTCCATAAAAAAAAAAACACATGAGAAATAGTCAGAAAGGTCCAAGTTTGATTTGTTCATGAAGTTCCCCGTGGGCACGACCATCTTGTTAGGATCTGATTTGCAGTTGTCTACAGGACTATGATCCTCAATTACTTTAACCACAACCTCTCCAAATCTTTCTGCATAAAACTCCTCCAACCTGTGATATATCTGTGCAAGTTTGGTTATTTCAGGATCTTTGTAAACAAATTCCTGTTTATCCAAATCCCTGAACTTGGTTCCATAAATACCAAAAAGAAAACAGGTGCCAAATATCTGCCGATGAACAATCTCGCTGAAGGCTTCTTGAAGCTGGTTTGGGGTATTATCACAAATGAAGAAAAGGGAGTCATGCTGACCCAGAGAGGAAAAGTTAGAAAATAAATGACAAGGCCACTAGAAATTATAAGTGTAAAGCCAAATACAGGGGGGAGGGGGGAGCTAAGGGACATTGTGTGAGTACTATGCTGGAATGCCTTAGGAGGCATATTTTAGCCAATTTCTAATCATGGAGTAAGGACAAGTACTGACATTTATCATGTTCCTTGGTAAAAACTGGGCTGTAACTGCACATTTTAGTGCTTGGAATCAAACTAGAAATAGTATTATAATTATATTAATTCTTAGGAGTACCTTTGTTGTTTAAAAGCTGTTTGAGTTACTTTTCTGTTTATGAGTGTTCTCAGTTATATAGCAAGGGCAATATAACTGCCTGGTTTATTGTGAACAATCACTAATGAGAGATGAATAAGGCTAATTAATAAAGGATTCAATTGAATCTAAGCACAAAAAAATATCCACGAACTTTAGCTTCCCATGAGATTCTTTAAGGCACCTAAAAGAAACTGAGTTAAGATAATTCTCCCCATGTATAACAACTTGATATTATCCTCAGCCCATGTAGCCTTAAGTGTGGGATTTATTTTTCTGGTATTTTGATTTCTTAAAAATAAACAAGGAGTTTGGAACTCAGGAATTTATATCACAAGGTAGGAGCCATATTTTGTTTTGTTTTATTTTAATTGAATTTATTGGGGTGACATTAATAAATTGTTTCAAGTGTGCAACTCATCTGTATACTATACTGTGTGTTTACCACCCAAAGGCAAGTTGCCTGTCACCATCTGTTCCCACTTTACCCTCTTCTGCTTGGCCCATTTCTCTTTCCCTCTGGTAATCACCATACTGTTGTCTGTGCCTATGAGGTGTGTTTTTTTTTGTTTGCCCTTTTTTCTTTGCTTAATCCCTTCACCTTTTTACCCAGCCTCCTAGCACCCTTCCCCTCTGACAGCTGTCAGTCTGTTCTGAGTTTGTTTCTATTTCCTTTTTTTCATTAGATTCCACATATAAGTGAAATCATATATTTGTCTTTCTCTGACTGGCTTATTTCACTTGGCATAGTAGTACTCTCTAGGTTCATCCATGCTGTCCCAAAGGTAAGATTTCCTTCATTTTAACTTTGTGTAAATGTACCACAGCGTTTTTACCCCCTCATCTACTGATGGGCATTTGGGTTGTTTCCAAATCTTGGCTACCGTAAAAAGCACTGTAATGAACATAAGGGTGCATATACTCTTAAAAAAACTGATTTGAGAAGAGAGACAGACATCAATTTGTTGGTCCATTTATTAATGTATTTATTGACTGTTTCTTTTATGTGCTCTGATTGGGGATCACACACACAATGTCAGCATATCACTAGTGTTTCGGGTTTCTTTGGAAATAGTCCCAGAAGTCATAATGCAGTTTCATTATTAACTCCATACTGTTTTCCACAGTGGCTGCACCAATCTGCATTCCCAACAACAGTGCATGAGGGTTTCCTTTTCTACACATCCTCACCAACACTTGTTTATTGATGATAGCCACATTAACAGATGAGTTGATATCTCATTGTGGTTTTAACTTGAATTTCTCTGATAATTAGTAAAGTTGAGCATCTTTTCATTATGTCTATTGGCTATCTGTATGTCTTCTTTGGAGAAGTTATTAAGAACCTTGGATAATTTTTTAATTGGATTTTTTGCATTTATGTAACTTTTAAAAATAAATTTTGGGTTTTAACCACTTATCAAATGTATCATTGGTGAATATGTTTTCACATTCAATGTGTTGTCTTTTTGGAGACTGTTTTCTTTGCTCTGAAAAACTTTTTGGTTTGATGTAGTCACATTTATTTCTTTTCTTTCTCTTGCCTGAGGAGATATACCAGAAGAACATTGCTAAGAAAGTCTTTAATTCATTTTAAGTTTATTCTTGTGTATGGTATTAGTCTATTTCTTTTTTGCACATATCTGTTCAATTTTCCCAACACCATTTATTGAATAAACTCTTCACCCCATTTTGTTACCTTCTTTGTTAAATATTAATTTCCCATAAAGGCATGGTTTTATTTATGGGTTCTAAATAACTCCATTTTCAAGCCAGTATTATGCAGTTTTGAGTACTATGGCTTTGTAGTATAGTCTGATATCAGGTAGTATGATTCCTCCAACTTTGTTCTTCTTTTTCAAGATTCCTGTGGCTATTTGGGGTCTTTTGTGGTGCCATAAAAAATTTTGGAATATTTTAGCTCTGTGAAATATGCCATTGATATCTTGATAGCAATTGCATTGAATCTATAGAATGCTTTGGTTACTATGTACATTTTAATGCTGTTAATTCTATCAATGAACATGGTACGTACTTCCATTAATTGTTTCTCCTGCAATTTCTTTCTTCAGTGTTTTATAATTTTCTGAGTATAGGTCTTTTATATCCTTAGTTAAAATTATTGCCAGGTATTGTTAATACGGAATCCAACCACGACCTCCTGGTTCATAGGTGGACACTCAACAGCTAAGCCACGCAGGCTGGGCTAAAAAATATAAACATATATATATATTGATTTCAGAGGGAAAGGGAGAGGGAGACATAGACAGAAACATCAATGATGAGAGAGAATCACTGATCAGCGTGCAGCGGGTATGTGCCCTTGACTGGAATTGAACCTGGGACCTTCAGTCCACAGGCCAATGGTCTATCCACTAAGGAAATCTGGCGCTAAATATATATATTTTAAAATATTAACTATTAAACAATCAAAGAATAATGATAGCAGCCAAATCAACATTAAGTACTTAAAGGCAACTCTAAATGGTTTATAAGATTTAAGTATTTGAAAGTTAATGTTGACTTTCTGGCAATCATGGAAGACTAATCATACCCATTTAATTATGTTAATTCCTGAAACACCACTGTAACCACTCTAAGAGATTTTTAAAAAAATAATCTTATCAATTGAAGAATTTCCAGAGATATTTATTTTATGAGAGAGTGAAACAGATTTTAAAGCATTTTTCTTTAAAACAACGAATCTATTACATTATTATATAAATAACATTTTTTTGGAAAACATTTATCAAAACAAAAATTGAGAAGTTTTACATTAATATTTTCATCTCTTTACTGTCTGACTTTAGAGGACAGCTGAATTCTCATATCCACTTGTGCATTTGGTTTGTCACTGACCTATGCTGACTTGCTTGAAATGTCAAAAGACCATCTCACATACATGCACATGTAGCTTTTCATGTGGACTAAGCAAGTGCTCTTGATAGACTTTTCAGATAATCATACCTCTTCTTAATACTGCACCAGAAACTGACAAGATGTTTACTAAAGGTCAGTTGTAATATGGAAGCTGAAGTCACATGAAATTTTAGCATTGTTCCATTCAAATCCATTGGTCTAACTGGCTTTTTTAATGGATAGCTTATCACATTGCATTGGTTATCATAAAATATTGGTAGAGTTATGCAGATCTTCCAACTAGTGACACATTTTAGCATATGTCTATTCATAACAAGATGCTATTAAGCTCAGAGTCTCCAAATACAGTATATTTTACATTGTGACATAAAAGTTGGCATCGTAAGGATTTATAAGTGTACAGCTCAGTGTTAAGAATATTCACACTAAGCAATACAATCATAGTAGGGGACTTTAACACCCCATTATCACCATTGGACAAATCCTCTAAACAAAAAATCAGCAAAGAAACATCAATCCTAAATGACTCACTAGATCAGATGGAATTAATTGACCTCTTCAGAACATTTCACCCCAAAGCCACATAATATACATTCTTCTCAAGTGCACATGGGTCATTTTCAAAGACAGACCATATATTGGGTCACAGACAAAGTCTCTTCAAATTCAAGAAAATTGAAATCATATCAAGCATCTTCTCAGATCACAATGGGATAAAATTGGAAATCAACTACAATAAAAACAATCCAAAAAAAACAAACACATGGGGACTAAATAGTACACTATTAAACAATGACTGCGTTACCAAAGAGATCAAAGAAGAACTAAAAAACATCATGGCAACAAACGACAATGAAAACACAACAATCCAAAACCTATGGGACACAGCAA
>NW_005357806.1:1070656-1114390 GCF_000412655.1 Myotis brandtii | reverse complement strand
ATGCATGCATACAAGTCCTTCGGTTGATCTCTTACCCCCCTCCCTCCTGCCCCCCAACCCTCCCCAGACATTTGTAATACCTTAACTAATAAAGAATTTAAAAAAAAGAAATAACATATGCAAAAAAAAAAGAATATTCACACTAGGAAAACTGAAGCTATACACATTAAACAATTCCCAATTTTTCCTTATTCTCAGAAATGTAGATTTTATTTACTTTTACTTTTTACAATTATCTTTATTGTTTAAAGTATTACAGATGCCCCCATTTTTCTCCCATTTACCCCCTCCACTTCCCCTCCCTCCCCAGGATGTAGCATTGAAAGGAATAAACTATATATAGCATTATGAAAATGACCAACACTTTTCTAACCATCATAAACTAAAATATAGAAATATTTTATTTCACATTCCATACATTTTTGCAATTTCCTGAACCAAGTACAATTTTTGTTTTCTAAATGAAATTTAAAAAATATTTACTTGTGGCAACCTAACATTTCCCCCTACCCTATTATAAAAAATGTTTTTATTGATTTTTAGAGAGAAAGGAAAGGAGAGGGATACAGAGATAGAAAAAAAGATGAGAAACATCTTTGATTGGCTGCCTCCTGCATGCCCCAAGCTAGGGATCAAGCCCACAGCCCAGGCATGTACCCTTACTGGAAATCGAAAACTACAATCTCCTGGGACAATGTTCAACCACTGAGCCTCACTGGCTGGGCTTTTTGAAATTGATTTTAATGAAAGGATGGGAGAGGGAGAGGGAGGGGGAAGGAGCGAGGGGGAGAGAGAGAGAGAAAGAAACATCAATGAGAGACAAACAGGGATGTGAGAGACACTAATCTGTTACCGCCCTCAAGTACCGCAATTGGAGATCGAACTCACAACCTGGGTTATGTGCCCCAACTGGAAATTGAACCCACTAATGTTTGGTGCACAGGAGGACACTCCAAGCAACTGAGCCACACTAGCCACTGCTAACATTTTTCCTTTTTTTTTTTAAATATATTTTTATTGATTACAGAGAAGAAGGGAGAGGGAGATAGAAACATCAGTGATAACAGAGAATCATTGATCAGCTGCCTCCTGCACACTCCCCACTGAAGATCAAGCCTGCAACCCAGGCACGTGTCCCTGACCGGAATTGAACCTTGATCCTTCAGTCTGCAGGCCGACACTCTATCCACTGAACCTAACTCACTAGGGCCATTTTTCCTTTTAAAAACACCTGAATGACATCAGTATCACTGTGGAAAAATAAGGTCCCCTTTGTAACTCTCTCCCTAAAACTACTACAAATCAGCAATGGCTGGTATGGCTCAGTTGGCTAAGCATCATCCCATGTATGGGGAGATCGCTGATTCAATTCCCAGTCAGGGGACATACCCCATTTTCAGAGTTGGTCTCCAGTAGGAGGCTTACCGGAGGCAGCCAACAGATGGTTCTCTCTCCCTCTCCCTTTCTCTATAAGATCAATAAAAACATTAAAAAAAAACAGTAACAATAAAAAATCAGACATCTATAATTCAAAAAAGTCCCTCTGCTCAACACACAACTGAGAGATGCACACATTGATACATCTAAAGAAGGGCATATTAGAATGATTAGGGGTGGTGTAGAGGGGAAGAATAGGGACGGGGACAGTGGCAAAATATGCAGTTGGGGACCTGTGCCATCCCACTGAACGAGAGAGCAGCAGAGGAGGTGAACTTCAGCAGACACACACGGCCTATAGGGTTAAGAGGCACAAAACCAGAATCCATGCTAAGAAGCCAGCTTCCTTCCCCACCCCTATTGCCACAGAACCTGGTAACAATAGCTGAGAGGTGGTGCCAGTGGCAATTACTAACAAGGAGGTAGTGATGTAGACTGGCAAACAGGCCTCTCCCTAATCTTAGCAGAACACAGTAGAGGCAGCAGAGATGTGTCAAATAGTACAGTTGGCTCGGCTGCCATTAGTAACAAGTAAGCGGCACTGGGAGCTTGCAAATCCGGTTACCCACCACCACCCAGTTACATGTCCCCACCCCTATGATGTTGCCTAGAGACTGAGACAACTATAAACACAGAGGCGACATCAACCCAGTGGGTACATGATAATTTCCATAATCAAAGCAACACAGCCCCACAGCTACCCTACAAGCAATGCCGGTAAAATAAAACAAAAACTTGCACCATAGCACCAGCTACTGGAAAACAAGAGACTTCAACTCATCAACCTTATGAATTAAGAGCAAAACGTTATCTAAATAACATCAAAAATCCATGATCTCAAATGTACAGGAAGAGAAACAACCCATAAAGTACTTAGGAAATAAAATTGTAACAAAAAAGAAAATGAAAAATCTCCATAAACCAAACTCAGTCATGCAAGACTAAATAACAGAGAACACAAGATGATAATTATTTATAAAATCAAAAAGATTCAAGAAAACTCAGGCAATTTAATGAACTCAAGAATAAAATTACTGAACAAAAGGAGTACTTTACCAAAGATGTTGAAACTATAAAACACGGTCAAACAGAACTCGTGGAGCTCAAAAACTCAGCAAATGAGATGAAGAATGTATTAACTGCACTGGAAATAAGTAGAACAGATGCAACAGAGAATAAGCAAACCCTATGACAGAAACCTACAAATATTTCAGGTGGAGAGAGAACCAAGAGTTAAAAAAAAAAAAAATTAAAGAACTCTACAAGAACCCTGACCTAGTAGCTCAGTTAGTTAGAGCATCGTACCTACAACGCCAAAGATGTAGGTTTGATTCCTGGCCAAGGTATATACAAGAGGCAACAAGTGAATGCATAGATAAGTGAAAAAATAAGTTGGTGTTTCGCCCTAACTGGTTTGGCTCAGTGGATAGAGCGTCAGCCTGCGGACTGAAAGGTCCCAGGTTTGATTCCAGTCAAGGGCATGTACCTTGGTTGCGGGCACATCAGTAGGAGGTGTGCAGGAGGCAGCTGATCGATGTTTCTCTCTCATTGATGTTTCTAACTCTCTCTCTCTCCCTTTCTCTCTGTAAAAAAAAATCAATAAAATATATTTAAAAAATAAACAAAATAAATTGGTGTTTCTCTCCCTTACTCTCAAGAAGTAAAAGAAGAAAGGAGGTGGGAGGGGAGGAAGAAAGAAAACTCTATCAGAACAATCTGACCCAAAAAGAAAGCAATATAAAAATAATGGGTACACCAGTAGAGAGGGAGCTAATAATTGATCAGAACTTCCCAAACCTGTGGAAGCTGTACATTCAAATACAACCTACCAGAACACCAAGTTAGTAACTCAATAGAAAAACATTTTCTCTAAGATACATTATATTAAAACTGTCAAACCATAATGACAGTGTGCTCTCCATCCTGGAAGCACACTCACACCTTTCCTTTCCCAGTCTTCTTCTCCAAAATGTGTACATCTTCTAAACTCTAAGGAGGCCCATGGGACCTGCAACCGGAGAGCAATGAGCAGCAGCAGCTTATCTCGGGCTAAACACTTGAACCCATCCCTCAGGCACCCCTTTCCATGACTTCTCGGTGAGCCAAGCATGCAAACAACATTCAACTATATGTTCCCTTCAGGAGACCCATTTCAGCTCAAAAGACAAAGACAGGCTCAAAGTGAAAGGGTAGAAAATGATGCCTCAAGCAATTAGCATCCAGAGAAAAGTGGTGTAGCGAAACTTGTATCACACAGAACAGATTACAAGATTTTTTTAAAAAGGTAAAAGAGCCCTAGCTGGTTTGGCTCAGTGCATAGAGCGTCGGCCTTCACACCAAAGGGCCCTGGGGGTCAGTTGCAGGCTCCTCCCTGGCCCAGGCCCTGGTCAAGGCTCCTGCAGGAGGCAGCCAATGGTTGTTTCCTCTCCATTGATGTTTCTCTCTGTCTTTCCTTCTCTCTCCCACTCTCTAAAAATCAATAGAAAAATATCCTCAGTTGAGGATTAACAACAACAACAAAAAATGGTAAGAGACAAGAGACAAATTGTTACAATAATAACAATTACACAATAGTAGAGGAAATTAATACCCAACTTACAGGAGAGATTGATCATCCAGACAGAAAGTCAACAGGAAAGTATCAACTTTAAAAGACACATTAGACCATGTAGATTTATTTGATCTTTAGAGAACTTTCCATCCCAAGAGGATAGAAGACCCATTATTTTCATGTGCACATATAAACAGTCTCAAGGAAAGACCATTTGCTGGGACACAAAACAAGTCTCAATAAATTTTAAGTGTTTGAAATCATACCACACATATTATCCACCCACAAATGTATGAAACTAAAAATGGACTCCAAAAAGAAAGCAAAAGAACCCCAAATATGTAGAGACTAAACAATATGTTACTGAAGAAACAAAAGCCAAAGAAAAATACACCTTGGCCAGTGTGGAGCGCTGTTCCATACAAGGAAAGGTCGTGGGTTGGATTCGCAGTTGGGACCACGCCTCAGTTGTAGGTTGTGGATACAATCCAAATGAGAGGCAGCCAATCTGTGTTTCTCTCTCACATCAATGTTTCTCTCACTCCCTTACTCTCTCCAAAAATCAATAAACATATCCTCAGATGAGAATTAAAAAAAAAGAGACAAGTCCTTGCTGGTTTGGCTCAGTGGATAGAGCATCATCGGCCAGCAGACTGAAGGGTCTCAGGTTCAATTCCAGTCAGGGGCACATGCCTGGGTGAGGGCTTGACCCCCAGTAGGGGAGGCAGGCAAGAGGCAGTCAATCAATGATCCTGATCATTGATGTTTCTCTCTCTCTCTCCCTCTTCCTTCCTCTCTGAATTCAATAAGAAAATATATTTTAGAAAATTTAAAAAGAGACACAAAAATACAACATACCAAATAGTTTAAGGTGCAGAAATATAATACTATAGCCTACATAGTAATACAGAACTATATGAAGAAATTGAGAAAAATCTCAAATGAGCAATCTAACATTACACCGTAAAGAAACAGAAAAAAAAAACAAAGCCAAAAGTCGGAAGTAAACAATAAAAATTAGTAGAAATAAACAGAAAAGACAATAGAAAAAAATTAATGAGCCCTAGCCCAGTTTGGCTCAGTGGTTAGATTGTCAGCCCACAGACTGAAGGGTCTTGGGTTCAATTCCTGGTCAAGGTCATGTACCTCAGTTACAAGCTCAATCCCTGGCCCAGGCAACCAAGAGATGTGTCTCTCTCACATTGATGTGTCTCTCTTACACTGAAGTCTGTCCCCCCCCCCCCCCCCCGCCCCTCCCTTTCAACCGCTCTTTTAAAAAAAAAAAAATCAATGGAAAAATACTGGTATCCTTGGATGAGGATTTAAAAAATTACTGAAATGAAGAGATGAATCCTTAAAAACACACACACACACACAAAAAAAAAACATATTTTACAAACTTCTACCCAGACACACTAAGGAAAAAAGAGGAAACTCAAATGAATAAAAAATGAAAGTTACAATGAGCACCACAAAAACAGAGAGGAGTATATAAGAATACGATGAAAGGCTATATGCCACCTAAATTGGACAACCTAGAAGACATGGATAAATCTTAGAAGCATACAGAAATGGAAAACCCAAGTAAACCAATCACTAGTTGGGAAATAGAAGCAATAATAAAAAATTTCCCCCAAAAAACAAAAGTCCAGGCCAAATGGCTTCACTGGTAAATTCTAGCTAACAATCAAAGATATAATACCTAGCCTTTTCATATACTTCAAGAAAAATGAAGAAGGAATAGTTTCCAACTCATTTTATAGGGCCAACATTACCTTGATATCAACCAAGAAAGTATATCACACAAAAAACTATAGGCCAGTATCTCTAATAAATATAGATGTAAAAATCCTCAACAAAATAGTACCAAATCAAATACAACATTACAATAAAATGATCATACACCAAAATAAATCAAGGAATGTAAGGATGGTTCAATATCCAAAAATCAATACTATACAATGCATTAAAAAAAAGATAAAAAGTATAAAATCATCTAAATAGATGAACAAAAAGCATTGACAAAATACAAGATATATGGGGGGGAAAACTCTCAATAAACTGAGTATAAAGGTACCTTTACATAGTAAAGGCCATATATGACAAACTTTCAACTAACATCATATTCAACAGTAAGAAATTGAAAACTTTGCTTCTAAGAATAGGATGTGTACTCTAGCTGCTAGCATTCAACAGAGTACGGAAGTCCTAGCCAGAACAATTAGGCATAAATAAATTGGCATAAAAATTGCAAAGGAAAAAGTAAAATTGCTGCAATTTGCAGATGACCTGATTTTATATATAAAATAATCCTAAAGACTCCATCAAATACCTAAAATAAACAAATACAGTAATGTTTAAAGATACAGGATGAATATACAAAATTCTGTTGCATTTCTATTATACTAAGAACAAAATAACCTAAAGATAAATGAAAAGATCATTTCCAATTGCAACCAACACAATACAATACCTAGGAGTAAGCTTAACAAAAGACTAAAGGGGCACAGGACAGGAAACCATCACAAAATGAAGCAACAACCACTGAATAAGAGAACATATTTGCCAATGATACAGCTGATAATGGGTTAATAGCCCAAAAAAATTTTTTTTAACGTATTGATTTTAGAGAAAGCGTAAGGGAGAAACATGGATTTGATGTGCTTTGACTGAAGATCAAACCAGTAATGCTGGCATATTCAAATGAGGCTCTAACCAAGAGTTACCTGGCCAGGGCAATATCCAAAAATCTCATATGAAAAGATGCTCAATGTTACTAATAATCAGAGAAATGCTGCCCTGATCGGTTTGGCTCAGTGGATAGAGCGTCTGCCTGGGGACTGAAGGGTACCGGGTTCAATTCCAGAAAGGGCATGTACCTTGGTTGCTGGCACATCCCCAGTAGGGGGTGTGCAAAAGACAGCTAATCAATGTTTCTCTATCATCGATGTTTCTAACTCTCTATCCCTCTCCCTTCCTCTCTGTAAAAAATCAATAAAAATATATTTTAAAAAAATAATCAGAGAAATGCAAATTAAAACCACAATGAGATATCACCTCACCTGTCAGAATGGCTATCATCAATGAATCCACAAATCACCAGTGTTGGTGAGGATGTAGAGAAAAGGGAATCCTTGCACCTGTTGGAGGGAATGTAGATGGTGCAGCAATGGTAGAAAACAGCATGAACTTTTCTCAAAAATTTCACTGCAGCACTAGTTACAATTGCCAACATTGGGAAGTAGCCCAAGTGCCCAACAGTAGATGAGTGGATGAAAAAGCTATGGTGCCTTGACTGGTGTGGATCAGTGGGTTGGGTGACATTCATTGTGCCAAAATGGTTCAATTCCTGGTAGGAGGTGTAGAGAAGGCAGAGGCTCCATGTTCTTTTTTTCACATCAATGTTTCTCTTTCTCTCTCCCTCGCCTCTCCCTAAAACAGGGGTCCTCAAACTTTTTAAACAGGGGGCCAGTTCACTGTCCCTCAGACCGTTGGAGGGCCAGACTATAGTTTTAAAAAAAACTATGAACAAATTCCTATGCACACTGCACATATCTTATTTTGAAGTAAAAAAACAAAACGGGAACAAATACAATATTTGTATTTGCATGTGGCCCGTGGCCCGTAGTTTGAGGACCCCTGCTCTAAAAAATCAATATAAATGTAAAAAAAAAAAAAAAAAAAAAAAGGTCGTGGCACATTTGCACAATACAATACTACTCTGCTGTAAAAAAGAAGGAAATCTGGCCTTTTGCAACAGCATGGATGGACCTAGAAGTTATCCCAAGTGAAATAAGCCAGTCAGAAAAATACAAATACCATATGATTTCACTTATATCTAGAATCTAACAACGTATACAAACAAAATAGAAACAGACTCAGAGATATAGAGAACAGACTGACAGTTGTCATGGAAGCAAGGGGGTGGATTTGGAGGGCTAGGTAAAATAGGTGAAGGAACCAAGCAAAAAGACAACAAAAAACCACCAGGCTGGTGTTGGGCACATGCCTGGGTTCTGCTCTTGGTGCCCAGGAGGGGGCATGCAGGAAGCAGCTGGTCCATGTTTCTCTTATCCTTCCTTGATGTTTCTATCTCTCTGTCCCTTTGTTTTTGAAATCAATAAAAATATTTTTTAAAAAACATAATAGACACAAAAAACAATATGGTGATTACCTGAGGGAAATGGGGGTGGGAACAGGTAGAATAGGGTATACAGTGGGGCCTTGACTTACGAGTGTCCCGACTAACGAGTTTTTCGAGATACGAGCCGTCTCTCGGCCGATTTTTTGCTTTGAGTTGCGAGCTAAAATTCAGGTTACGAGCCAGCTTCAGATACCCCACCACTAGTTGGCGCAGCGAACGTCACAGTGAACGCCACAACATCAGCCCAGCATCACGTGTCTCACTCGTTCACTTTAATGATTTGACATATGAGTAATTTAAGTTACGAGCTCCATCACAGAACGAGTTCAACTCGTAAGTCAAGGCCCCACTGTATACAGGATAAATGGTGATGGAAGGTGATTACACATAGGATGGTAAACACACAAAACAATTTAAAGATGGTGTATTATAGAATTTTACACTTGGAACCTATATAATTTTATTAACCAATGTAGCCCTAATAAATTCAATTATTAAACAGGAAGTAAAGAACCTATACACTGGCCCTAACTGGTTTGGCTCAGTGGATAGAGCATCAATCAGCCTGTGGAGTGAAGGGTCCCAGGTTCAATTCCAGTTAAGGGCATGTACCTTGGCTGCAGGCACATACCCAGTAGGGAGTGTGCAGGAGGCAGCTGATAAGACATCTCTCTCACCAATGTTTCTAACTCTATTCCTCTCAAAAAAATCAATAAAATATATTTAAAAACAATGAAAACCCTATACACCAAAAACTGCAAGGTATTGTGAAAGAAGTTGAAGACCCACACACACACAAAAAAAAGATATTCTATGCTCATGTATTAGAAGAATAAGTATTGTTAAAATATCTGTATTAACTATAGCAACCTACAAATTCAATATAATCTCTACCAATATCCCAATGGCAGTTTTCACAGAAATAGAACAAAAAAAATCCTCCAATTTGTATGGAACCACAAAATTCCCTGAATAACCAGTGCAATCCTGAGAAAAAAGGCCTAGGTGTCCCACACCCAGACTTCAATCTAAAACTATATACTACTACATGCCCTAGCTGGTTTGGCTAAGTGGATAGAGTATCAGCCGGCTGACTGAAGGTTCCTGGATTTGATTCTTATCAAGGACACATACTGGGTTGTAAGCCTGATCCCCAGCCGTCATGGTGCGTGAAGGAGGCAACCAACCTACATGTTTCTGTCACATCGATGTTTCTCTATCTCTCACCTGTTTTTCTACTCTCTCTAAAATCAATTGAAGCCTAGCTGGCGTGGCTCCGAAGTTGAACATCAACCCTAGAAGCAGGCGGTCACGGGATCAATTCCTGACAGGCCAACTTGCTCAGGTTGCTGGCTCAATCCCCACTGGAGATGCATGAAGAAGGCAGCCAATCAATGATGTTACTCTCTCATCGATGTTTCTATCTCTCTATCCTTCTCTCCCTTCCTCTCTCTGTAAAAATCAACAAAAATGTATTTTTTTTAAAAAATCAATTGAGCCCTAGCTAGTTTGGCTCAGTGGATAAAGCACTGGCCTGTGGACCAAAGGGTCCCAGGTTTGATTCAGGTCAAGGGCACATACCCAGGGTTGTGGGCTTGATCCCCAGTAGAGGGTGTGCAGGAGGAAGCCAATCAATGATTGTCTCTCATAGATGTTTCTCTCTCCCACTCCCTTCCTCTCTGAAATTAATAAAAATATATTCTTTAAAAATCAATTGAAAAATATCCTCAGGTGAGGATTAACCAATAATAATAATACTATACTACAAAGCTCTAGTAATCAAAATGGTATGTAATGGGCAGAAAACACACACACACACACACACACACACACACACACACACAACAATGGAAGAGAATTAAGGCCCCAGAAATAAACAAATATACATGGAAAACTAATTTTCAATGAAGAAACCAAGAATATAACATGGAGAATACAAAGTCTCGTGAATAATTTGTTGGGAACCTGAACAGCTATATGAAAACCAATAAAACTAAACTACTACCCTAAACTATACACAAAAAATGACTCAAGGTGAATTAAAGACTTGAATTTAAGACCTGAAACAGTAAAATACATACAAGACAACATAAACACTGAGCTTATGGGCTCTGGTCTAAGAAGTGCTTTTGTTTGCCATTAAGAAAACTACCATAAAATGGCATCTTAAAAACTTGACATTTAAATTGTACTAAATGTGTTAGTATGAAATTATTATAGTATCTACCATTTCATGTCTGATGTCTGCCGAAAACTGTGTATCATCTCAGTTCATCCTTACACACACACACACACACACACACACACACACACACACACACAACAATGGAAGAGAATTAAGGCCCCAGAAATAAACAAATATACATGGAAAACTAATTTTCAATGAAGAAACCAAGAATATAACATGGAGAATACAAAGTCTCGTGAATAATTTGTTGGGAACCTGAACAGCTATATGAAAACCAATAAAACTAAACTACTACCCTAAACTATACACAAAAAATGACTCAAGGTGAATTAAAGACTTGAATTTAAGACCTGAAACAGTAAAATACATACAAGACAACATAAACAATGAGCTTATGGGCTCTGGTCTAAGAAGTGCTTTTGTGAACTTATATACTAAGGCAAATAAAACAAAACAAAAATCGGCTACATAAAAGTTAGTGCATAGCAAGAGAAAACAACAAAAAAGGCAACCTAATATCTTGGAGAAGATATCTGTAGCAGATATTTCCAAGAAGGGACTAAAATCCAAAATATATAAATAACTTATACAACTCCACAACCAAAAACAATGTTAAAGCATTTTTTTTTTAAAGAAGACATACAGAGAGCTAACAGACATGTGGAAAGATGTTCACCACAACTTATTATTAAGGTAATGAGGTAACACCTCAAATTTCTTAGAATGGTTATCAAAAAGACAGAAAATAAGTGTTAAAAAGGATGTAGAGGAAAATGAATATTTGTACACTGTTGGTGGGATGTAAATATGGAAAACAGCACAGAAGTTCTTCTAATATCTAAAAATCGTGCTCGCTTCGGCAGCACATATACTAAAAATTGGAACGTTACAGAGAAGATTAGCATGGCCCCTGCGCAAGGATGACACGCAAATTAGTGAAGCGTTCCATATTTTTAAAAAAATAAATAAAATAAAATAAAAAAATAAAAACCTAGAACAATCTAAAACTTTATCTCCCCCCCTTCCTCTCTGTAAAAAATCAATAAAATATATTTTAAAAAAATAAAAAAATAAATAAAATAAAAAAATAAAATAAAAATAGAACTACTATATGATCCAGCAATTCTTCCTCTGGGTATTTACCTAAAAATTATAAAAACACTAATTCATAGACTATATATAAACTCCTATGTTCACTGTAGCATTATTTACAATAGTTAAGACATGAATAAATCACCTGTATTCATGGATGGATTGGGGAAAAGTGACAGCACACACACACACACACACCAGGTATATCAGTTAATAATGCCGACTTCTTTCAATAGATGGAGTTGCATACATATACTAACAAAAGGGTAATATGCTCATTAGACTGGGAGACCTTCTGGACAAAGCCATGGTGGTGAGGCTGAGGCAGAGGCAGGTCCAGCAGGGAGGGCAGTTAAGGGTTATTAGACCAGAAGGGGGGGAAGTTGGGGGTTTTCAGGCAGGCAGGTGAGCTATAAGGAGCCAGCGGTCCCAGATTGCGAGAGTGATGCCAGTTTAACCAGCAGTCGGACATCCCCCAAAGGGTCCCAGATTGGAGAGGGTGCAGGCTGAGCTGAGGGACACCCCTCCTGCATGAATTTCATGCACCAGGCCACTAGTGTTGACATATATGCCATTTGATATGTATGCTATTTTGTTGTATTGACAGCAAGCTTCAAAACTTCACGTCAAATTTTCTGAAGGTGTTATCATAGATATTTTTATGCTTAAAAATGTCAAATTAAGTGCCCCCCAGAAAGAGCATTTATGGGAAGTTTTAATTCATTACTTCATTTTGAAAAGTACTGCTAAAAGTTATCATATACTTCGAGAAGCTTATGGTGAACATGCTCCATCTCAAGATACATATTAACGCTGGTTTAAACGCTTTAAAAGTGATGATTTCGATGTGAAAGACAAAAACATCCAGATCAGACAAAAAAGTTTGAAGACCAACAATTACAAAAGCATTATAGGATGAAGATTCGTGTCAAACTCAAAAACAACGTGCAAAAAGATTAAACCTTGCTCAGCCAAAAATATCCGATCACTTGCAAGCAATGGGAAAGACATTAAAGGAAGGAAAATGAATACCACATCATCAACTGAACGAAAGACAAATGGAAAACCCTAAAAGTCATCAGTAAAATGTTGCTTCAACAGCACGAAAGTCTTTTTTGCATCAAATTGCGACTGGCAATGAGAAGTGCATTTATTTTGAGAATCCCAAACTGCTCTGCCTTTGGTGGGAACAGGAAGGTGTGGTGTATTATGAGCTTCTAAAACCAGGTGAAACCATTAATACTGATCGCTACTGACAACAAATAATCAATTTGAACCATGCTTTGATCGTGAAATGACCAGTATGTGCCAGAAGACATAGCAAAGTCATTTTGCTTCATGACAGCACACCATCACACACTTCAAAACCAGTTAAAGACATGTTAAAAGATCTTGCCTGGGAATTATTAACCATCCGAGGTAATCACCAGATCTTGCTCCTTCAGATTACCACTTGTTCTGATCGATGGCACATGCACTTTCAGAGCAGCACTTCAAAACATTTGAAGTGGAAAATTTGGGTCTCTGAATGGTTTGCCACAAAAACAAGAAAAGTCTATTAAAATTTTTGGTATTTATCCACAAATTACCTGAAAGATGGGGGAAATATGTAGCTAGCAATGGACATTAAATAAAGCACTTTTGAAGTTTCTCTTGAAATTGTGTTTAATTACAAAATCCGCATTACCCGTATACCTGATATATACATGATGGACTACTCAATCATAATATAGATTAAATATTGCACTTTGTAACATGGATGGATCTTCAGTATTATAATTGCCCTAGCCCCGTGGTTGTCAAACCGCAGCTCGCAAGCCACATGCAGCTCTATGGCCCCTTGAGTGTGGCTCTTCCTAAGCCTTAGGAGTACCTGAATTAAGTTAATAACAATGTACCTACCTATATAGTTTAAAAAACTTGGCTCTCAAAAGAAATTTCAATCGTTGTACTGTTGATATTTGGCTCTGTTGACTAATAGTTTGCAGACCACTGCCCTAGCCGGTTTGGCTTAGTGGATGGAGTCAGCTTGTGGACTGAAAGGTAGCAGGTTCGATTCCAGTCAAGGACACATGGCCAGGTTGCGGGCTTGGTCCACAGTTGGGAGCGTGCAGGAGTCATCCGATCAGTGATTTCCTCTCATCATTGATGTTTCCATCTCTCCCCTCTCCCTTCCTCTCAGAAGTCAATAAAAAAGTCTTTAATAAAGAAAATATGAAATTTACATTAATAAGAAATGTTACTTTAATAAATTAAAAATTAAACACCTTCCTAAAGTGTGTCCTCTCTTGAAGGTAGAAAATCAAACACAAATCAATCCATTTTGATTTCAAATGTTTTTTAAAAAGTTTATTTCAAGTATAAAAAGTAATGTTTCAATATTATCCAAAAATCTGTCAGTTTACTAAGTATAAAACAAGACTTCTGACAAAAAAGTTAACAATTAGGTATAAAATACTTAGGATATACTTTGACATTCACAGAGAGCACTTTTGAAAACTAAGTTCTGCCAGAAAGTTTTAGAAACAAAAACATATTTAAAGTCTTGCCTAAAATCACCGAGTCCTTAACTGAAGAATATTTTGCCTTACAAAAGGTAAATTAGCATTTCAAAATAAGATTTGTAAAAGAACTCCTTTTAAAATAATGGTATACTTGGCTCAATACTTTTGTAATTCCATGCCTTATGGTTTCCCTGAAAATAGCATTTAGTTTTGTCTGTTACCCACAAATAAGGCCCTCTATGACATACATAACCTAAATCATAACTAACTCTGACTGAGGCATTTTATCACAGAAATTCTGTATATTTCCAACAAAATATTCTGAAGAGAAAATGATAAAAATTCTTTCATGCCAGTTACAAAATCATAAGAATTAAAGTCTCAGAATTCTTTTAAAGGACTGCTACCAAGGCTTTTGCTTCTCTTCTCCAGATACAACTTCTTGTAGGTTTGAAATATTGCTTTTGAATCCTTTACTGGGTTTTTTAGCGTCTCAAGTCCATCTGCACTGAAGGTTCTGTTGGTGTTTCTTGAATTAGCCAAGACATTGTCATCTACGGAAACAGAAATTTCATTTATTTACTTTATTAGTCTCTTAATGTTAGTGAGCAAAACAGAGAAACACAATCTTCTCTGGTATAAAAAATTAGGACGAGTTAAAAGTTTGATGAACTATGGCTTTTCTCAAATTAAACAAATTACACACAGAACTTCTTTCTTGCCTGTCCTTTGGGTTGTTTTCTACTCTCGTCACTCCTAAGGTAAGGCTGTTCCGCTTTTTCCCTTGCCCAACAAAAATCTAATTTGACATTTGAACACAACTGCGTGATCTTCTTCATTGCTATTTGATCAGCACAAACACCAGCCAATTCCAGTTTTAAAATTCTGGCTTAGGCATTCCATAACATGCCTGTACTTTAACTCATTAAACAGTTTCAGTGCTGTATTAGCCTCACTATTCCTTTAAATCCTGGGCCCAGCTTTTCATGTGTACTTCTTGATGTGCCTCTATTTCACTAATGGTTCCCCAGCTGCAAAATTCCAATACTTTTCATCCCAGCTCCAGCCATACCTTTCCACATGAGGTAGGTTTTACATTCTCTAAGCCTGGGTGGGTCAAATAATCTATCCTCTTCTTAATTCTTCTCCACCCTCATTCTTCTCATGGGGACAGAATTTCTGCTGCCTTAGGGGTGTCTCTCTGCTGCTTTCCATTCGAGTAAGTTACTTCCTTTTCTACAATACCCTGGACTGAAAGTTTTATAGATTGCTTCAACCACACAAGGAAGGTTGATACCAAAATTAGGTATATAATCCTCTAAAAAGGTTATTTTATAGCTCTTTGGGAGTTGTAGCATTCCTTATCTCACTTCACATATGTTCAGTTCATCTCTCTTCTCTCATGGAGTCTCATCAGAATGAACAGAGGTCTAAAACTTGTGTGACTGGGACTCCCCTCATCATTAAAATAGATCACTGGTCCACTCTCCACATATGATGGAGAAATTAGGAGAGCATGTCTTCCAACCATTCACTTGTACAACTGCAAATCTCATTGTGCTTCTTCCCTGGCTTATGTTTTTCGTGGTTTTTTTTCCATCATGATTCTAGGTATTGGTGTTTCACTGTTTATTGCTCATCCTGTTGGTGGTTGTTTTTATCCGTTACTTATCTCTTGCCTGAAGATTGTAGGACAACCCGTGCATCCATCTTCTGAATATTTTCATATTCAGATATCAAGTATGGCTCTCATCTTCTCTTTGGAGTGATACCTATGTCTCCTGTTTCTATGGACCTTTCTTGCTTTCATTTACATGCTCATTTCTATCACTGTTATTTTTGACTTTTGGTGTTCCAATTTCAAAAAAATTTTAATCTCGGGTCCTCTTTTCTGGTTGTTTTCCAATTCTGATTAATAAGAGTTCACTTCTCCTTTGATTCAACTTTTTCCTAATTGCACATTCAATGTGTATGACTCAATTTCTGTAAGTATTTGTGCTTTCAGCCTTTTTTTCAACTTGTCATTCTTTTCTGAAAATGTGCTTTCCTTTCTTGTTGCTTCTGGTGAAATTGTTTTTGTTTTCAAGTGACTAAACTATTGCCTTGAAATTCAATAAATCAAAACCAAAATAAAACTCCAGAACCCAAGCTTCTACTCCTCAATGCAAAACCCTAAAAATCAACTAGATTCATTCCACCAATAAAACTGAATGTTAAAAGCTCTGGTATTTATGGTTGGTCCTCAGCCCAAATACCTCCCCCAGATATAAAAATCGGCATCGTCTCATTATGAAAATAACTCAATTCCACACTTAGGAAATGGATTACTGCTTCTCTCCCCATTTCTTTCTACTACTGATAAACACAAACACTGAATCTTTTGTTTTTATTTTTTCAGGATACAGAGTTTATTCAAAGTCCAGTACATACTGGCCAAACTGCCTTCAACAACATGAACAGAAAGCCTGGGGAAAAGGCAAAGTTGTTATAAAATCACTTTAATTCAGTTCTTTCCACATTACAAATTGTCAGGCAGGCAGTGGAATGTGCCATTTTCCCTCCACATTAACAATCCTGAGCCTGTAAATAGCTGATATAAAAATACATATTTGTAGCACTATAAAAAAATACACGCTGCACCTCATGTCTTACAATTTGTATAAAAACTTGTATTTATACCCTTGTCCCCACCCATACATGAAAGTTCAGGGTTCCAGGCACTAAAAAGATGGGCCAGTCCAGCCAGCATGAAGTCTGCTCTGACAGAGGGAAGACCCTAGGACCTGTGAACGCAGACCTGCACAAGGTAAAGGAAACAGCTCAAGAGGCAGGCAAAAAAAATCCCAGAAAACTTTGGTCCAAAATTTGCATGAAAAAAGAAACCATGCAAGTTCAAAGAACCCTGGTCCTCCCAGAGGACAGGTTAGGTGTAAGGCATCTACATCCAGAAGACTCAAGTATGGGGATTTCTAGAAAGAACCAAGGCTTCTCAGTGGCCCTCACTGTGTCTACCCTGGAAAATAGATTCTGCCCTGCAACTTAACTCCAAGGAATAAAATAAAAGGTACAATACAAAAGGTCATATAAGGAGAAAATAGATTTACACACATACCATTTTTATCATCTTGTTATATAGAAAATTATTCCTTATTTCTTTTACATATAAATGAAGACTAGAATATTTGGTCAACTGGAAATATTGTTAGGAGCAAATGTCTGCAACTGCATCAAAGCACAATTAAGAGATTTATGATGAAACAAAGCTACAAGCTAAAGAAGCACCAGGGACACACACCTTCAGGTGTCTCATCACAGGAGGGATATCTTAAGCCAGGGGTGGGGAGAATGACACACTTGATAAAAAGGAAGACTGAAATGTGGGCACATCCTGTAGCTGGCAGCCTCTAGCCATGTCAGGTACATGATCCCTGAGGGAGGCAGTCCCCAAACGCCTGAGCATTACCACCACCAAGAAAGCCCGGCAAGAGCAGTGTATGTTAAGAAACAAAAAGGCCAATTGGAGGTTTGGGAATGCCCACTGCATAGGCTGCAAAAGCAACAGGCAAGGGGGCACCAGGGAGGAGCAGGTATCCTTTCCACGTGTCACTGAAAACCTGAGGCTGGCACCCCATCTCCACAAAATGAGCAATGTGAATTATATTAAAAAACAGGTAAACTGATTTGTCTTTAAAAAATCTCTGGTATTTTAAGGTCACTTCAGCTGCTTTGAAAGTGGCTGTTTTCTGGAAGGATGAAAGTTGTCACCAGGCATTTTGGCAAAGGTCACCCACAGGTGGTGGTTTTCTCCCAATTCATAATAGTGCAGGTCGATGAGCGCCTGGATTGCCTCTTCCACTGAACCCATTGTGATCAGCGCCATGCTCCTGTGCTTCTTGAAGAACTTCAATTTTTTAACAATTCTGCCGTTGCTGGAGAAGAGGGCCTTGAGGTTGTGTGCGGATGTGAAGGATGGTATGTGGGAGAGGTACAGGTTCTCTGAGGGTGGGAAAACATTCTGGAACTTCTTGGAGCATGCATTCCTGAAGCGGTGCAGGGGTGAGTTGCTGTAGTCTTTGGTGAGGCCCAGGTCTGCCTGGCCCTCATGAAGCAGATGCACATTTTTGTACGGGGTTACCGTGATGAGCATAGGCTTTCCATGCAGCTTATGCCTGTTGAGGTGGCTCATGGCCAGCTGGGCCTGGATCCCATCAGCCATCTGCACCAGAGCTCGCGTCTTATTTTTAAAGAAAATCTTCGCCCGCTGGACATCGCCATACACACCGAAAATAATGAAGAGGTTTTGGATTGTGATTCTCTCAGGGTTGAGGTTCCTGACCAGCAGGACACAATTTCCAGCCCCTGCTGGGCCTGGGATGGCAACCTGGCCTGCTTCTTCTGCTTCTGCTGTTGATGCCCCCGACACCGAATGGTTGGCCACGGGTGCAGGGTCTGCGATGGCAATCTGGCCTGCTTCTGCTGTTGCTGCCCCTGACACCAACGGGATGGCCACAGGGGGCAGGGCCTGGAGCTCATTGGGATCACAGAGGCCTGCAGCTTGAGGAATATCAAGGGTGGAAGGAAAACCAGCTCCTGATTTCACCGGGGCTGACATTATCAGAGCAGCACTGAAGGCCGAGGACATGGCCTGGTCCTGTAAGGACTGGCTGTCATGCCAGGGCTGGTCAGGATAGGTGTAGACTCGGCTCTTGCTGCTGTTGTACTTCAAGTTCAGGATGGAAGAGGTGGAAAAGCTGATGTGAACCGTGCAACCGAAGATGTTCCAACTGTCCAGAAACACCTTTGCGAGCACGGCGCTCAATGGTTCAGCATACTGCAGCAGTGCCTGGAACATGTTGTTCTGGGTGAAAGTGATGATTTTCAAAACTTTGCCAAAATGGGAAAAGATCTGGTGAAGCATGTCCAGGGGGAATGGGTGGAAGAGGTTCTCTAAGATAATCCTGAGCACTGGGCTCTGGCCAGTCATCACCGTACCTGCATCCACAGCAGCTGCATCCACAGGGCCTGCATCATCAGTGCCTGAGCATACAGCACCCGTGCCCACAGAGCCTGCGCTCACTGCTACTGAGCTCACAGGGCCCGCCCCCACATCCACAGCATCCACACCGCCAACATCCACAGTGGCCGCATTCATAGCAACAACAGGACCTGCTTCTATAGTGCCTACACCCACAGCACCAACCGAGGCAGCCAGAGCCAAGTTCCTGGACTTTACTGAGTTCAGAGCCTGCAAGGCTGACTGGACCTGCGCCTGGTTGTGTGAGCTGCTGGTATTGAGTTCCTTGTGGTGGGAGAACTGGATGTAGATGGGCTGGCCTCGAAGCATGAGTTTCATGGAGGTATAGTAGTTCACCATGGTGATGGCAGCCTCCTCTGTGTTCATCTCAATGAATGCCTGGTTTTTCCATTTCATCATCAGGAAGTTGGTGACATTTCCAAATGGCAGTCCCAGAAAAATGACCTCATCCTCAGTGACATCCCCAGGGAGCTTCTCGATGCAGATCACTCTGGAGGGAACACCTGAACTTCTATTGTCACCTTTGGAATTCTTACTGTTGCCTTTCATTTTCTTGCTGTCACCGTTCAACTTACTGCCATCACCTTTCAACTTCTTGCTATCACGTTTCAACTTCTCACTGTCAATTTTCAACTTATCACCATGCGACTTCCTGCTTTCACCTTTCAACTTCAACGACTCCCTATCACCTTTCAACTCCAACTTCTTACCTTCAGTTTTCAACTTATTGTCACCATTCAACTTACTGCTGTCACCTTTCAACTTCTTGATATCACATTTCAACTTCTTGCTGTCAATTTTCAACTTATTGTCACCTTTCAACTTCTTGCTATCATCTTTCAACTTGGTGCTATCACCTTTAAACTTCTTCCTGTCATTTCCATTTGCTGCAGAAGCTGAGTTAGGTCCTGTAGTTATGCAGGCAGAGGAGAGCTCATCAGGTCCCCGCTTTGTACCAGCTGCTTTGTCTAGGACAATGCCATCCGTTCCATACAGAAGAGACCCACGGGGGTTGGAGTGGAGGCGCCGGAACCGCACCAACAACGGCTCTGAGTTACAGACTCCTGAATCATTTTTAAATGAATATGAATAAAAATAAAACTTCACAATAGTACCATAAATGTAATCCAGCTTATATATGTCAGACTAACAGAAAAATAAAAAGTATTAAATAGTTTATGATTTTACCTATTTCTTGGTTGGCTTCTGGAATCCTTTTCTCCTCAGGTGCACCTTTTATCCAGTCTTCTTTGGAACTTTTTATTCCTGTAACTATTTAAATATTCATTTTGAGATATCCAGATATTGTTATCCACCAATTTTAGTACTACAATGAAGAAAATTTAGATTAAGCCTAAAAAGTATTCTTATATTCACATCATTCTAAAACGGCTCAAGAGCTCTACCTGGTTTGGCTCCAGGGATAGAACATTGGCCATAAACTGAAGGGTTCTGGTTTGAGTCCAGTCAAGAGCACATACTTTGGTTGTAGGCTCAAAACCCCAGCCACAGTCAGGACATGTGTGGGAGGCAACCAATCAATGTGTCTCTCTCACATAGACTTTTCTCTCTCCATCTTTTCCCCTCCCTTCAAATCTCTGTAGAAATCAATGGAAAATATCCTCAGGTAAGAAATTAGAAAAAAAGGGAGGGGGTGGCATCAGGAAAATTCTTTCTCATATTTAAAGTGCCTAATTTCTCAAATTTGGAAAAAAATTTACTTGAAAAGTTCACCTGAACTATGCAATTACTTTCACTTTGGTTGAAAATCCATCACATTTCAAGTTATTAAAGGGCACATGACAAACGTAATTCCCATTGCCTCCACCCAACCCACTTTCAATATTAGCATTACTTCCATCCCTCAAATTCTATGCACCTGGTTAAAAGCAGGAAGTGAAATTATCCATACTTTTAAAATAATACATCTCTCTGACCCTCTAAGAAAATGTGCCTATTTCAGCTATAACTTTATGCAACTTAACAGATACTTGTCTGAAAAGCAGAAGAGAAACATTTCCATTCAGATCCTTCAGTTTTTCAATCTGAATTTTTCAGCACAATACTTTTACATAATATCCGTAACTCCTGTTTCCATTCTACCACAAATAATTAGTCATCTATTTTCTGTCTTCCTCTACGTTGAAAATTCTATAATTCAGTTAACCAACAGTCATGACAAAAGACCTATTTGCCACCCTGCGTTTGATGACATTCTTGCTTCATATGCCTCCCTCATATGAGTAAAATCGATGTTACCACTGTTTCAAAGATGGTAAAAGCTATCACTAATAATGATTACATATCTCCTAATGTTTAAATCAAAATTTCAAATTCAGAGGACTATCATACTGGACCTTGCACAGGGGCTTGCTCCTTCCTAGGACAAGGTTGCAGATCCTTCTGTTCTTCAGTGGAGTTTATCTTCTTATTAATCAGTCCATCTGGACATAATTTAAACTCCAGCATGCTTTGTTTTTCTGTGGTATTTTTCTTAGGTAAAGTGGTGTTAGGTTTATTTTCCACTCTCTTCTCAATATTTTTCGGCAAACTCTCAAGTTTTGTGAGACAAATGCTCTCTCGTTCAATACATTTAAATGCAACTCTGTTCAGATATTGTTTCCTTTGCTCCTTTGCTTGGGGAGACAAGTGGTTGCGTTCACCTCCATTGTTTATGTTGTTTAAATTTTTATCTAATTTGGTTTTATCAATGAGCATTTTATCAGGTTGCTTTCCACCAACTGTTTCTTTAGCATTCCCCAAAAGGTATGATTTAGACACATGAGAATGGTGAATTTTTGTGTTTTTATCATGGCTTGAACAAATACTTAATGATTCTTCAGAAGTCTGCACACTGCTACTGTGTCTCTCATTTGATTTCCCAGAACTCCCTATTTGCATAGGAAGTTTACTGGACCTCATGGATTGAGAATCACATGGTATACTTTTCTCACAGTTTAATTTTGATGCTTTGACACCCATTGCTTCTTTCTGCTTCTGCCTTTGCAAATACTGCTCTAGCGTTATAACAACTTTAGGCAAATTATCCTTAGACGTAGAGCCTAATGATTTAACATTAGATACTGTCTTTTCTTTGGCTCTATCATCGGGTTTTGACAAAAGAGTACACGTTTTCAAAGTACCATCTCCATTTTTATTTTGCTCTTGTTTAAAATACTTCATCTTCTTTACCTCTGAATTAAGTATGCTCCCTTCACCTAACTTCCTTTTTGCTGAAACTTTTTGCTGACGATCACCTGTTTCCAATTTTATCTTTTCTGGCAATAATTTCTGTACAAAAGAACCATTTTTTATATGCAAGTCTTTATTTTTATTTGTCCAAAAACCTGGCTTTGCTTTAGGTGGACTTGAATTTTGTGCTATGATCTTTCTCTGCAAGCTCTCTTGAGAAAACTTTCTTTTAGCACTAGAATGAAAAGTCATCTCATGAAATTTCAGTTTTCTTTTCTTTTTGTGACATTTTAAGGAATCTAGTTTTTTATCCTCTTTAGAAAAAGATGGAGCGGATAATTCTTGTTCTGTCCTTAGTGAGCTGCATTTTGGTTCTGATAGATCTTTCATAGTCCTGCCTTGTTCTGTTTCAGAAAAAGGGTTTTTCCCAATCGGAACAGTCAGCGCAATCGTTGGATTGTTATTTGGAGAACTATTAAATACCATGGAATAATCTTTATCAGAAGTACTCTCTCCTTGTTTACAACTGTTGGTCTCCAGAGAACACCGATCTTTCCCATTTTCGACCTTTGAAGTCAAGTTATTGATGGACTTACACTGGCACTGGGGAACTCCTTCATAAACATTAGAGAGCCAACCCAATGCACAGCAACGGACATCGTCTTTCTCTGAATCCATAACAAAATTGGAACTTTCTCCATCTGTATGTACTGGTGAGTCACAGTGGATTCCTTTTTTTGTGACAGGGTTTTCTTTCTCTGATTTTGTAAATTTGTCTAACTCACAAGATTGATCATTCTGTTCGGGAAATAATTCTTTCATTTGCTCTGAGTTTAATATTGTAATTTTTATGTGGTCAGTTGCATCTTTGGAGTCACAGCTGGTTTTATCACAAGACTGATCTTTTGAGTTTTTGTCTGTTATTTGTTTTGCTGGAGAATCTTCATGTGTAGTCACAGGTTCAATACCATAGGGAAATTCTTTTGAGAGTTCTGAAAGCTGATTGTGTGGGAAGAAAATGGATGTGTTATCAAGAACCTCATTTACTGCAGGGTCCTGGGCAGTGTGATTGCAGGACACATCAATTTCCTGGGGGTTACTGCCCTGATGAAGAGCAGCTGATGAACACATATCTTTAGCTGTGCTTACTTTTTTACTATCATGCTTCAAATTGCTTTCCTCTGGATTTTCACTACTTGAATCAACATTCTTCAAAAATGACTCTAGAGGTTGTGGTGACTTTGATTGATCAGGTATTTTATGTAAAACATCTGTGTACTGTAAAAAATTATCTTTTTGTAAACCAAGCTCTATCTTTTCAGTGATATTGTCTAATTGTTCTTTTTGGTTTTTAGTACTAATCACTTGGAGATTAGGTAATGATTTCTGTGACTCAATTTGTTCAATAGGAGGTGACTTGAATATCTTTGCTATTTGATAATTATAAGATGTATCACCTTCAACCAGAGAACATATATTGTCAATCTGCAACAACTCACTACTCACAGTATCATCGTCCCTGGAGTTAGATGAGGCTTGCTGATCACTCACAGGACAATGAATATTTGGTTCAGATTCTATTGGATTTCCTTGATTGGTATTAGGTGCATCTTCTGAAATACCATTAGTTGACGTATTTTGCTTTTCCTTCTGAATTAGTGGCAAAACCTTATTTGTTGTACTTGTAACTGGTTCGTTCACTTTCAATACCGCAGTCACTCTTCTGTTTTCTGCCAATTGATTCTGTAAACTACAAACACTGCCTTCTTTAATAACCGGATAGCCTGTTTCAGGTAAAGGATCAGGTGTTATTCCTTTGACAGGCAATGTTTTGATATCTGAAATTAAGGGTGACACCACAGCAATCTGAAGTTCTGTTCCCTTAATAGTAGTTGCACCTGTAGATTCATAACTTTGCACTACCATTGGCAGAGTTGTTACTTGTGAGCAGTTTTCCATCTTATTCTGAGAATTTCCCACAAGTGAAACTGGAGTTTTATCACAGATTTCCCCAGCTTTTGAGATTCCAACTGCTGTTCTCTGTGCTGTTAACTCATTACACTGTTTTTTTTCTGTGGGTTCAGAAGGGGTTTTTTTCCACAGATTAAGACATGTTGCTAGCAATTCCAAATGACTGTCAGCATTCAGAGGTACTCCAGTTTTGGGAAATTTATAGTCCATGCAAGAAGAATTTTCTGATACACTGGCATTTATATTACAAGAGCTTGGAGTTTCCATGGTTTTCAAGTTCAGTTGGTTATTAGTGATTTGGATATTAGCTTTCATTTCAAAACTGTGTGGATTAGAATCCTTAATAGTTTCACAACCATCTTTCATTAACCTTTTCTCAATTTCATCTCCATGTGCAAGGAGACTGATAAGTAGCCTATTTTCATTTAGATATTTTGAAGTGTATGACTCAGAGGCCATAGACTGAGGAACTAAAATTGTTTCAGAATTGGTTTGCACATTTTCTTCAACATTGACTATATTTCCTGATGAAAACTGGTTATTCTCCATAGTTGGCATCTTGAAAGAAGTGGTATCTTTTAAATTATGTAACTGGTCTGGCACTGGCCCCTTTCCCGAACATACAGAATTTAGTAAAATCGAATTAACCTGGTTAGAATTCCTGCAATTGGTCTCTTGATTAGAATTCAATGTACTGTGCATTCTATTTGTTTCTTCAGCTATTTCCACTGCTTTTGGTGATTTATCCACTGCAGTCTCTGGAGTGGCTGGGGTTACATGTGGTCCAAACTGGATTTTGCCAGTTTGTTTCAGAGACAGTTCAGAATTTTGGGGTGTTTCACTATTAGCCTTAATACAACCTGCTAACATTAAAACATTTTTATTAATTTTAATTTTCCTTGCCAGTTCAGAAAATTTCTTTCTCATTTCTACTAATTGTTTAATATCCTTCACTAACTTCTCTTTTGCAATATTTGTGTCCAGTACTTGACTTGGAGTCAGATTAGAAAAATCTACTCTTTCTTCTTGATTATTTTGAGGAAGAATCTGAACATCATCCACAGATCTAGTAGGCTCACTAAAAGGCTGATTGGTATTATTATTTACTTTTACGTTACAAAAATTTCCAATTATACTGACATTTTCATTGAGGTTTTGCTGTTGAAAGCCCCTACAAAAGTCTTTCCTCATTTCAGAAGTATGAACTTCTTGACTCTGAGGAACTTCTGAAGAGTGAGTAATAACATGCTGCGTATTTTGCAAAGTTTGGCCTGCGTACCTACAGTCATAAGGAGGAAGAAGTCTTTTTTCATTCTGAATAACTGCAATCTGATAGGACGGTAAAGATGCAGTCTGCTTTGACTGTAATGTCAGTGCAGAATTTGAATGATGACTATTTTTAACTTGTACTGATGTAAGTTGCATAGTATTTTGTTTCTGAAGAGTAGGACTTTGCAAAAAACTTTGTGGTGGATAACTGTATTGCTCTGGACGTGGTCTGTAATCTGCATAAGTCAGTCCACTGGATGTATACTGTTGTGCACAGTCAGCCTGTCGCTCTGATAAAGATGAGGTAAGTCTCTGGTTTCCTTGATAAGTTACAGGAACTCTTACAGAATTAGAAGGGACCATCTGTCCTTGCATAGAATAGATTTCTGATGTTACAAATTGATTCTGTAGTGCATTTACATTTGGTGGATTAGTTCTAAAACCAGTTTGTTGAGAAACAGCTGCCCCCGTATGAGAAAACATAGAATTCCTCACTGGTGAGTTTGCCCACACATTTTGTGCAACTCCTGGAGACATTTGCAAACTGTTATTTAGTTGATTGGGTCCTTTTACATTTGCATAAGTTTTTCTTTCCAATGAAACTTGTGAGGCAAAAATTGTCCTACTATGTATATCAGAAGCAGAGATTTGATGGGAAGTTGTATTTCTGATGTTGAGAGGTGACTGTGAAACTGGATTTGAGTTACTCCGAAACATACATGCAGGATGGTTACTTCCAGGAGGGTTTAAAGGAACTTGAGATGGTGTGTTTATTATACTCGGCTCCAAAAAAGATGACTGTTTTTTAGGATACATTGGTTGTAAGGTGACACTATTCGGTTTAGCATTCCAATCCATTGTTGATTGATTAAAGTAGTAGAAGTGTATTAAAAATCAGGTTTTTTGAATGTCAGGAATCTGTAAAAAAAAATAAAGGCGTTTATTAATAAGCTGTTTGACTGGACAGAACATCTTTTAAAATTAGTTTACCTGAACACCAGTGCTGACTGTATCTATCGTAATTCCTGAAAATTCAGATTACACAAATCCTCATTTTAATTTCCGACAGAGAAATAGAAAAGGAGGATGCAACAATAAACATGGCAAATGTCAATAATATTTCTATGATATATAACAGGAATTCATCCTACATTTAAGTGGCGATTACTTTCTGATTTTATTTTTATTAAGTATCTCTTTATTCTAAGTATTCATATTCACTATTTTAAAATGACAAAAAATGTTACTATCTATCACTACTTTATATACACCATAAGGGAATATCAGCTGTAACACCTCCTCTTTCAGAAAATTTTGATACACTAAAAAAACATTAATACACAGCCCTTGCTGGTGTGCCTGAGTCATACTCAGGTTGCAGGTTTGATTCTTGTGGAATCTTCACAACTTATTTAATGAGGGGTGCAGATGGGAGGCAACCCCTTGATGTTTCTCTCTCTCCCCACTTTTTCTCCCCCTCTCTAGAAAAATCAATAAAAACATATTAAAAAAAATAAAAAACTAATATATAAATGAAGACTCATTATTTAAACAAACGGAATCCTACCAAACTGTCCACAATTTGCCTGATTTTCATTACTGTACACCTAGGATATCTTATCATTTCACTAACATATCTACCTCATTGTCTAGGTAAGATTCTACTTTATGGTTGCACCACCATTTAACCAGTCCTCTATCGACCAAATACAGGTGTACCTCATAAATTTTTTGCACTTCCCTTTATTGCATTACATATTGAAGAGGCTCCATCATAACCAAACTACATAATAGGAAAAAGACAGGTAAAATAAAATTAAACAACCTTATTAACACCTTTCGTGCTGCTCACGAGTTTTCTCGTGTTTTGCGCGCCATCTGTTAAGCACCGCTCACGAGTTTTCTCGTTTTTCACGCCCATGGAAAAAGGAGCGAATCTAGATACTTATGTATTTTGTTTGGTCCCTCTTCATAGAGGAAAATGTTTTACGCAGTACCATACATTAAAAAAGTACTAGGAACTTTAATTGTGTAATTATTTGTTTTTGTAAATAAAAATGTTATAATTATTGAAAAACGACACCTAAAGTGCATTATGATGATTTAAATAACGTGCAGTTTGCCTGAAAACGTGCGGTCCCTGGCGTATGTCTTAGAGATTTCTATGAGGTACGAAAGGTGTTAATAGTATACCCAACAACTTCAGAATATACATTCTTTCGAAGTGCACATGAATTTTTGTCAATATTGATCATATGGTTATGCAACAAATAAATCTCAAATTTCAAAGGATTAAAAATGATTCAGATTAATTCACTGGAAATGACCAAGAAATTATGGAGCAAAGGTAACTATAAATTGCAAAATAATTGAGAAATAAAGAAAGCTTGATACACTTGAGGGGAGAGAGAGAATGAATCTGGCGTCTCTTATTCTACTTACAATGACACCAGTCCTTTTGGAGTAAGGACCTACTCTTATGACCTCATTTAAATTTAATTACATCCCTAAAAGGCCCAAGTCCAAATACTATCACATTGGATATTAGGGCTGGGAGTGTGGGAACACAATTTAGTTCATAATAGTCTCCTATCATGCCAATGTTCACGTAAGACCTGAATACTGGGAGAGGGGTGAGGGGAAGGGGATGGAAGAAGTTAATGGGGAACCCTAAGTAATACTTTCAAAAATAAAGATTGTTTTTTAAAAAGACCAGAAGATAATTTATAGCATTAAACAGACTAGAACAAAGAAAGTGAGAAATAATCGGCACATCAAAAGAACTGAGAATAATAAATTGAACCATAGAAATGAAATACAGTAAAATAAACAAAAAAACGAACAAAAATACAGATTCAACAAACTCAGATTCTTTAAAAAAAAACAACACAAAATCATTAAAAGCTTCAGTTCTAACACTGACCATGAAAAAAAGAGAACACAATATTAGAGAAGAAGGCTATCACTAAACAACATTAAAATTATAAATATCCTATCTAATAAATAGACAAACGTAATTAACCATACCTTCGCTACACTTCCCATTGGCTAATCAGGGCGATATGCAAATTAACTGCCAACCAAGATGGCGGCTGGCAGCCACACAGCTGAAGCAAGCAGGAGGTTTGCTTGCTCCAGTGATGGAGGAAGCCAAGGTTCCCCGCCTGCTGCGGCCTGGCTCTGAGCTCTGAAAGCAACTAAGTTTCAATTTTAGAAGCTAAACAAACCTCAGATACCTGCTTTCAGCAGGCCGTGGCCTCAGAGCAGTGACAGCAACAAAGTTTCAATTATAGAAGGTAAATAAATCCCAGAATAAAAAAGAAAAAAAAATTTTCTGAGCTTGCACTCTAAGCAACTATGTTGCAAGTATAGAAGCTAAACAAGCTCCAGATAGCTGCTTTCAGCCGGCAGCGGGCTCAGAGCTTAGAGCGGCAGTAATGGCAACAGAGTTTCAATTATAGAAGCTAAACAAAGCCCAGATATCTGCTTCCAGCAGCCGAGGCCTCAAGCTGGAGCCGGCCTCAGAGCTAAAGCCAACTCTCAGCTTCAGTGACAGCCATAGAAAGTAAATAAATCCCAGAATAAAAACAAAAAAAAAAGAATAAGAAAAAAAGGAGAGGCTGGGAGCTTCAGTCACCCGCCAGCCTGAAAACGGCCCTCAGCCCCTCATCCAGACTGGCCATGCACCCCAGTGGGGACCCCCACCCTGAAGGGGGTGTGACCAGCTGCAAACAGCCATCAGCCCGTCATCCAGGCTGACCAGGCACCCCAGCGGGACCCCCACCCTGATCCGGGACACCCTTCAGGGCAATCCAGCCAGCCCCCACCTGTGCACCAGGCCTCTATCCTATATAGTAAAAGGGTAATATGCAAACTGACCCTAACAGCAGAAAGACTGGGAATGACTGGTCACTATGACACACACTGACCACCTGGGGGCAGACGCTCAATGCAGGAGCTGCCCTCGGGTGGTCAGTGCACTCCCACATAGGGGAGCTCTGCTCAGCCACAAGCCAGGCTGATGGCTGCTAGTACAGCAGTGGTGGTGGGAGCCTCTCCTGTCTCCTCAGCAGTGCTAAGGATGTCCAACTGCAGCTTAGGTCTGCTCCCCGCTGGCAAGTGGACATCCCCCGAGGGCTGCAAAAGCATCCCTGAAATTAGAGGGAAGGTGTTCTGTTTTCTGTTTTTTTTATTGCAATCTCTACTTTTGAATAAATACAATGTACTTAGTCTTATACCTTTTACATGGAAATGCAAAAAATGGACTTTACCAGAGACAGATTTCCAGTCTATTGTTTTAATTTCTCTTGGAAAAAGAAATCATTTTGCATGAAAATCTCCACCTTGCCTGCATCCCTTATCAAACCCTTACTTGTTAAACAGTGACACTCACCTGAAAAACTCCAGCTATGACTGAACATATGAATCTCCTCTACAAAGGAGCAGCCCGTTTTCTGGAGAAAACAAAAAAAAATCACTTAAGCCAGCAGACCAATTTTACTTCATGAACATAAAGATCAAACTTAACATTGGCCCTAATTGGTTTGGCTGAATGAGTACAGTGTTGGCCTGTGGACACAATGTCCCAGGTTCAATTCCAGTCAAGGGAACATGCCTAGTTGTGGGCTCAATCCCCAGTAGGAAATGTGCAGGAGGTAGCCAATCAACGATTCTCTCTCATCATTGATGTTTCTATCTCCCTCTCCCTCCCTCTCTAAAATCAATAAGAATATATATTTAAAAAATAAAATAATTTTACTGTCTAAGACCTTTCCTCTCCTCCCTAGTACCATACATTCCAAACTACACAGATGCTTCCCTTATTCAGAACATCAGTCAATGATAACGGAACCCACAAGTAGGAATTCTTCCTGAGGCCACATCTCACAGAATTGAAAAATGAAGCCATGGACCAGAGGAGTTCAAGCAAGGCAGAACTTTATTGCAAGCAAACACAGGGCCTTCCCCAACCCCCCACTCAGGGAAGGGACCCAAATTTAGGTTGCCATTAAAGCATTCTGCTCTTCCCCCTTCTATCTGCTAAAAGCTGGTCTTTGTCTATGCCGCTGATTGGTTCCCAGCCTAGAACAATCTCAAAATCTATCTTGTGCTGCTCCTCCTCCTTCCCTCTTCCTTCCTGTCTTTTGTAACATTTTATTTTGCTCTTGCAAGTAAAACATCCTTGTCTCATGACATCCTATTTTTCTACAAAACATTTTGTGGTTTCAACTAGCTCCAACTGTCGTGTCCACACTTCCTTCTTCTTCTACCCGTTACCCTGTCTGCCTAATCCTGCTTCTAACTCCTATCAGCAAGTTGCCCCTACCATCAGATGTAGAAAAAATGCATCCCCGCCGAAACCGGTTTGGCTCAGTGGATAGAGCCTCGGCCTGCGGACTGAAGGGTCCCAGGTTCGATTCCGGTCAAGGGCATGTACCTGGGTTGCGGGCACATCCCCAGTGGGAGATGTGCAGGAGGCGGCTGATCGATGTTTCTCTCTCATCGATGTTTCTAACTCTATCTCTCTCCCTTCCTCTCTGTAAAAAATCAATAAAATATATTTTTTTAAAAATGCATCCTTGGAGAACGCTGGGAAGGAGGCGGCGGTGGCTGGCCTAGGTGCACGGTGAGGAGGGGGCGAGCCCGACAGCCTTGGAAGGATGGAGCGGGGAAGGGTGCAGCAGGGCTGAGAGCCCTACGGTGGGATAGGGTGTGTGTGGGGGGCGGTTCGGGAAGGGGCGGTTCCCCAGAATGACCTTAGTCCAGTCTACTTCCCTCTCTGGGCCTCGGTTTGCTCTTCCTGGCGTAATGGGAGATGAGGAATTCGCGCCTCCGGGAGCGCACTCCTACCTCCTGGCCCACAACCGGATCCCCATCGAACTCCAGCCCCGCTGAGGAGCCCGTTGCTGGGGGAGCGGGTGCAGACCACCCGGACGAAGCAGGGACCCACACCGTCTGCGTCCCCCCCATTAGAGCGCGTCCCAAGCCATTTCTGATGTCCCGTTATAACGAGCCAGGCTGCTCCCTTAGACTCACAGCCCGAAGCAATCGGAACCCTAATGAACCCCCTTCAGGTTCATGGAGGCCCAGCACCTGGAGCAGCCCAGGGCAGGTGCACAGGCCCTGGGGGTGGATATGGGAGAAGGGAAGCCTCGGGCACCTGCGCCCAGACGCACCTGGACTTCGTTCCCAGTGCCTCGATGTACTCCCTCCCTGTGGGCCTTCTGGGGGTTGGCCTACCCTGCCTGTGCGTTGTTTCCTTCTGTAAAATGGAGCTGGCTAGCTTTCCTCCTCCAGGGACTGAGGATTGTGGCCTCATGCATGGCTAGCACTCAGCTCCATACTCAGCTCTCTACAGTTGCCCAATAAATGCTTATTGTTAGCATCATGGTGCTTGCATCCCTGCCCCGCTCCCCACTCCCACCACCAGCCCCAAACACGAGCCCCTGGCACAGAGGGCAAGGGGTCACTCGCTCTGGCCCTCACCCTGAGTTCTTTTTGAGATGCTTGGCTGCCCAAACTCTAGGCAGGGACCCCACCGTCTCGGGGGGACAAGCCAGTAAAGGAAGGAAGGCCGGACAGGGGATTGGATTGTGGCTAATACCAGGGTAAGGGCGGGAAGAGGTGGCCGGCTATTCGGCAATAAATCGGGCCACCAGACAGTTGTGCTGATCGAAAAGGATGGGCCTCAGAACTGGCTTAGCCAAAAAAAAAAAAAATGCATCCTTGTAATGTGCACTTACAGTGGTGGAGCTGACCTTCCTCCTATCAAATATCTACACTTAAAATCCTATTTCCCTTTCTTTTATTCCCAGTATCAACTGTTTCGACTACATTGGTTCATTCACACATCTAAGTGTGTGGGTATACACAGACTCTAGGGTTGCCAGTATTCTAAAAAGCACAACAAAAAGGTCTTCTGTCGGGAGTGACACACATAGAGCAGCCTAATTACTCTATGTGTGGAATCGACATCAAGAGATTTCAGAAGCATAATTTTTTGGTACGTGGACAGCTGGTGATCGTTGGTCCTGGTGCCCAAGGGGGGGTGGGGGGGGGGCAAATAGCCTCACTGAGCCCCACATTCCTCACCTCTCCATCCCACACCAGTGACAGTCTTTTCACTTTGTTAAAAACCACAAATATAACAAATCAAGTTTTAAATGCTTAACATCTTTAAAGGCATAAATAAAAACAACTTTTAAAGTAATCTGCACTTCCATCAAATAATTTTTAAAATCATTAAATAAATTTAAATGCTACATTAGAAAATATCAGGCCATATGCCTGGGTTGTGGGCTCAATCCCTGCTGAGGGGCGTGGATGAGGCAGCCGATCAATGATTCTCTCTCATCCTTGATGTTTCTATCTCTCTCCATTTAAAAATTTAAAAGTAAAAGACTGAATGATATGCTGTCTCCAATAGACAGACTTGATACAAATATACAAATAGGTTGAAAGTAAAAGGGGAGAAGTGACTATTAATTATCAGACAAAACAGTAATAAAACAAAAAAAATATTATTAGAGATTAAGAGAGACATTTTATAACCGCACAAGGATCAAGCCACCAAGAAAATATCACAATTATATTCACCTAACAGAGCATTAAAATACAAGAAGCAAAAACATAAACAAGGGAGAAGTAGCAATTCAGATTCCAAGACTTCCATTCCCCCCTTTCAACAAATTGGCAGAAAAAAAATCAATAAGAAAAATATAAGTTTTGAACACATTATACACTCCTAAATTCACCTTTCTTTCCCTTTTCTCATCCCTCCCCTCCCCTCACTCCACCACCCATGGTACCATTAACTTCCCCACTCCCAAGCTCCAAGTGACCTTCCTTTGCCTCTATAACTTGTTTCCTAAACCCATTTATTCTAGGAATTACTTTTACAACCTCTGTGATTTTTATAAATAAAGTAGTGACACGGTGCACAAAATTCATGCACATTAAAAGGGAATTAATTAGAGGAAATATTTTAATATTGCTGTTTGCCCTTTCTCTATAATAGAAGTGTCAGAGATGAAAGAAAATTAGTAAAATGTATATGAAAATCTTCCTCCTGTCAGAGTCTGGGGCATGCCACGGGAACCAGAGTCAAGTCCCCGCCCACCCACGTGCACCTCAAAATCCCACAAGACCCAAACCCAGCCGGCCCCACCCCAATTTGGGCTAGATCCAAACAGATGACACGGCCTGAGGTACCCTGTCAAGACCAGAATATGCCAGAAGACATGGCAAAGTAATTTTGCTTCATGGTAACGCACCATCACACACTTCAAAACCAGTTAAAGACACGTTAAAAGGTATTGCCTGGGAAGTATTAACCCACCTGCTGTATGCACCAGACCTTGCTCCTTCAGATTATCACTTGTTCTGATCGATGGCACATGCACTTTCTGAGCAGCACTTGAAAACATATGAAGAAGTGGAAAATTGGGTCTCTGAATGGTTTGCCACAAAACAAGAAACGTTCTATTGGGACATTATCCACAAATTACCTGAAAGATGGAGGAAATGTGTAGCCAGCAATGGACATTACTTTGAATAAAGCACTTTTGATGTTTCTCTTGAAATTATCATGTTTTCTTTTATTACAAAATCTGCATTATTAACCAATACACCTAGTATGCACCCCTATGTTCATAGCAGCATAATTTACCATAGCTAAGATTTGGAAACAGCCTAAGTGGCCCATCAGCAAATGATTGGTGATTACTGTGGTACTTTTATACAATGGAATACTACACTGCTGTAAAAAGAAGGAATTCTTACCATTTGCAACAGCATGGACGGAAATGAAGAGCATTATGCTAAGCGAAATAAGCCAGTCAGAGAAAGATAAGTATCACATGATCTCATTCATTTGTGGAATATAATGAACATAAACTGATGAACAAAAATAGAACCAGAGATATAAAAACATCAAACATACTGTCCAACCTATGAGGGAAGGTGGCAGGTAAGAGGGTAAGAGATCAACCAAAGGACTTGTATGCATGATAATGAGCATAATCAATGGACACAGACAGTAGGGAGTGAGGACATGTGCTGGGGGGTGGGAGCAGCCGGGAGAGGTCAATGGGGGAAAAAGAAGATTCGTGTAATACTTTAAACAAAAAGAATTTGAATAAATAAATAAAGACTTATGCCCTAGCAGATTTGGCTCAGTGGATAATGCCAAGGCCTGCAGACCAAAAGATCCCAGGTTCTATTCCGGTCAAGGGTAAGTACCTTAATTGCAGACTCCTCCCAGGCCCAGGGCCAGGACCCTGGTTGGGGCTTGTGCTGGAGGCAACCAATCGATATGTTTCTCTCACATCAATGTTTCTCTGTCTTTCCACTATACCAAAAAAAAAAAAGAAAAGAAAAGAAAAAGGAAAACAAAGGATGTGGTTTAATTGAAAAATTGTCAGCCCAGCAGCTTCCTTTATTTGTAGGTCAGCCTTATTATAAAAATTACACAGCAAAAAATAAGTTATAGCTAAGATGGAAGGCATAAAAAAGAGACTGACTCGGGGTAACACAAATACAAAGATGCATATTTAGACAATATCTAGCAGGCTTCAATGAATGAATAAACATCTGTAGTTGCTGAAAACCAAATTTAAGAGAAGTCCTTATTTTAAGTTATAGATGGGAAACAGTCCCTTCTTCACATCTATGCCAATCGTGATTTTATTGATTTCAAAAAAGAAAATGGGAGAGAGATAGAAACATCAAAGATGAAAGAGAATTATTGATTGGTTCCTGCATGCCCCACATTATGGATCCAGCCGGCAACCCCAGCAAATGTGCTCTGACCAGGAATCATACCATGACCTCCTGGTTTATAGGTCAACGCTCAACAACTGAGTCATGCAGGCCAGGCTGTTTTGGCATTTTTAATTGAAATTTTCCATTATGTCTAACTTCCACAAGCCAAAGTTTATTTGGAGAGTGCCTACTGATGTGCTTGGAAAACCAGCATTTTTCCTTGAAAAACTGCTTTGTATTGGAAAAAAGCTATATTTGAAAACCTCTATTAAAAACAATTCACTGAAACCACTTACACCAACATTCTAAGTGTAAGAGCCACTTTTCAGGAATTCCAAAAGTATTATGATTTATTGAACCTGTTGTAGCTCTGAGTTTCTGTATCCTCAATCATCAGAGAAGTTAGGTTACCAGTCCTTGAAATAGGCTTTGAAGACTAGAGTATTCTAAATTTTACAATATTTATAATACAACACTATTATTTATAAAACAACTTCATTAATACTAATAGCTAACATTTGAGAACTTACTTTATGCCAAGAACTTTCCTGAATGCTCTAAATACATTATCACACTTAATTGTCATAACAAAGGAAGTTAAGCAGTCTTCCCTAAGCAGTAGCACCATGCTCAGCAGGGCTAGAAGTCCTACTATCACAGCTGTAAAGCTGGTGGTTCTCCATATTGCCACATAGAAAGGAGAAAGACCAAAGGGATTCACATGCAGTTTATTACTTACTGAAACAGCAAAACCAGTAGCGGTGTTCCCAGTCCTAGAAGGTCATACTGAGGTCCATGAGAACACAGGCTTTGGAGGAGCCACCTGTAGTCATTGTATAGCCTTGCAGCTACACCCCCCAGGGCAAGGGTGGTAAAATCCTGTGCTCAACTGAAAGTAGGCAGGCACACAAGAAACAACACTGTGGCTATTTCTCATAAGGCTGCGTATCAACATTTGTTCTGGGAGGACTTGCAGGGTGCCCTGCCAAAGTGTGGGTCAGACCGAGATGAACTGTGCAGCGCATGGGAAGGCCAAAGTCATCAGAGCACCATGGTGAAGCCATTCGCCTACACCTCTATTCTCCAATCTTTCATATATCTAGCTAAATGCTCTCTTCAGACTCTCAGGCCACTCAATCAAATACTCTAATTTCGTACTTTCTCTTAGGCAACACCAGGCTGAGTGACTAGACTGCGACTCAGCAGGAAGACCAGGCCTTTTTTGGAGGTCAGCCCACAACTAGAATCCCTGCTACCTAAGTATGTCCCAGATACCATGCTGGTTCACCAGTGAGAGCCACATAAAAAACAGGAGTGGGAAGTAAACTGCTCTCTTTTTCCTGATTATACGTATAATCCAGGTATAGCATGGGATATTCGAAATTACTATATCCCATCATCACTGGCTAGCAGAGCAATGCAACTACCATTCTGTAACAAAGTTTTCACTTTAGATAACCCTTGAACAACACAGGGGTTAGAGGCACTGACTCCCCCCCCATCCCACCTCCACCCCCTAAAACTGAAAATCCAAGTATAACTTTTGACTCCAAAACCTTAACTAGTCTACTGTTGACTGAAAAGCCTTACTAATAGCACACTTTGTATGTCATATGTATGATATACTGCATTCTTACAACAAAGTTATACTACTTTATTTGTTGAAAAGTAAATCCATGTATAAATGGATCTTCAGTTTAAAGTTAAACCCATGCTGTTCAAGGGTCAATTGTAGTTTCCCACCTTTTCTAGTTGTATTATTTCCTGAAGTGGGAATTAAAGATAAGAGTACACGTGAAGGAGTCAGTTAACCTTCCTTGGAGTTCTGCCTAATAACTCACTTTCGGTACCCAACTCAAAAAAACACGATCCATTAGAGCAGTGGTTCTCAACCTTTCTAATGCCTCGACCCTTTAATACAGTTCCTCATGTTGTGGTGACCCCCAACCATAAAATTATTTTCGTTGCTACTTCATAACTGTAATTTTGCTACTGTTACGAATTGTAATGTAAATATCTGATATGCAGAATGTATTTTCGTTGTTACAAATTGAACATAATTAAAGCATAGTGATTAATCACAAAAACAATATGTAATTATATGTGTTTTCCGATGGTCTTAGGCGACCCCTGTGAAAGGGTCATTCGACCCCCAAAGGGGTCGCGACCCATAGGTTGAGAACCGCTGCATTAGAGGGTTGGTGGTCTCAAACCTCTAAAAATCTCTGACAACTCCAAATAACAGATTTGTGTTTAGTAGCCAAGTATAAGCTACATAAGATGCAGTATTGTGTTAGGATACAAACTGTATTAGGAATGTTAAGTATCACCTATTAAAATGAGTGAGCTAATTTTGTGCCTCCTGACATAGAAAAATTCTTTCCATAAAAGTGATCAGTTCCCATAAAACAGGCTGAAATGCCACTGAAGAGAAACCTGATAAAACTGTTATTCCCTGTTAGTTACCCCGTCACTATCAATCACATTCTAGTTGTCCAGGTTCTGTTGAGAGGGTAGCAAGAACCACAATACAGGCATTTTATTGGGATGGGTTAATATTCAGACTTCATAAACTGAATGTTGAGATTAATGATGCAAGGGGACCTCAAGTACCAGAAGAGACCTATAGGACAGAATATACTTTCTTGTCAGCAGGACCAATTAAGGGATGACAGATCCAGCAATCAGTTAAATGCAGAGCCATAATTATCGCCTAGTTAATACATACAAGAGTGTTCTGCTTTCCCTTAATCAGGAACCACAGGAAATCCATGACTAATAGGATGAGGTATTCAGGGCTTTGCCCAAGGACACAACTCCCAAGGACATTCACTCCCAAAGTCAGCATCTGCTGAAAGTTTCTAAGTGTCCTTGGATTAAGATCTCCCATTGGCCAGCAGTTATGTTGAGGATGGTGACAACCTTGGGGAAATTAGATTAATGGTTGAGCCTCTCACCCTCCCCTCTCCCGGGTCTATTGTCTTCCTTCCCTAACAAACTTGGGAGCTATGCAAGTTTTGCTGGGTGAGAAAGGATGGCAATCACTCAATTGTGAAACTAACTGATCCCATGCTCTAAGTCACCCTAGCCACAACACACTTTGTCCAATGACATGGTCATGTAGAATAAAAAAAGGTGAAAGCTGATAAAATAGCGTGGCAGTGAATCTTTAGGACCATAATGAAACAATCACCTACCTGAGAGGATTTTCTATCACTCAATAAACACCCTTCAACTATTTTAACCAAAACTACATGTGGCATTGAAGAGATTTGCAAAAATACAAGACAGTGCTACTCTTTTCACTATTATTTTTGGAAAAGATTTATATAAACATGTAAGGTTTTATTGTACTTTAAAATTTCCTCAGTTTTAGTTTCTAATGTAGTAACTATTGTTGTAACCTACATAAACTAACGTTCTTTAGGATCCTGAAGAGTTTTCTTCTTGAGTCCATGTGCCCCTGCAGTTTACAGCTGCAGAAAGAGTATGCCCATGTAATTCTTATGCAGGAAGAAGCTGGAAGCAGACACCTGATCTCTGGAATTTGCCTGTGCATAGTTTTTTCCTATTGGGTCTATATTATGTCATAAAGTTTCACCAAAATAACACAAAAATAGAGAAAAGGTTCAAAACCACAAGTTAAGTCTTTGAAAAAATCAATTAAATTGGTAAACCTTTTTTTGCTACACTAACCAAGGAAAACACACACACATGATCAGCACAGCAAGTGAAGTCAACATGTAATGTGAATGACATTTAATGCATCTTAAAATCCAACACCTTTCATGATAAAAACAGAAAGTAGACATAGAAGGAAATCTAGGGAGAGCAACATGTTAGGAGACACCTCAACTTGATAAGAGGTATCTACAAAACCACAGCTTTCATAATTAATGGTGAAAGACTGAATGCTTTCCCTATAAGAAAGGAACAAGACAATGATGTCTGCTCTTGCCACTACTATTCATAGAGGAGTGTGAAGCAGGATTAGGCAAGAAAGAATTAGGGGTGGAAGGAGGAGGCATGGACGTGACAGCTGGAGCTGAAACCACAAAACGTTTTCCAGGAAAACTGAGTGTTTTGTGACAAGGATTTTTTTCTTGCAAGTACAAAATGAAATGTTGCAAAAAGGCCAGAAACCAATCAGAGAGCCACACAAAGAAAGGGCCTTTATCAAATACTAGAGGCCCAATGCACAAAGATTCATGCAAGAATAGGCCTTCCTTCCCCTGCTGCCCGCACCACCTTCACTTCGGCCTGGAGGCGCCTTTCTGCCATGACTCCAGCCAGAGCCGCCTTCCGCCTCGTTACGTCAATTTGCATATTCCCTCCTTATTGGTTGTGGGCACCGCCATCTTTATCGCAAAGACAGTTTGCATATTGCTCTTTTATTAGGTAGGATAAGGGGAAAGGGCAGAATGCTTTAATGGCAATCCATTTGGGTCCCCTTCCCAAGTGGCGAGCTTGTGTTTGCCTACAATAAACTCCTGCCTTGCCTGAACTCCTCTAATCCTTGCTTCATTCTTCAATTCCTTGAGACAAGACCAGGAAAGAATTCCCACTCACCAGTTCTAGTATCAATACTGTACCAGGGCAGTTAGACGGAAAAGGAAAAGCAAAAGACATCCAGACTAGAAACAAAAAAGGAAAACTATCTCTCCTTGTAGAAGACATCTTGCATTTTAAGAAAACTGTTTAGGAATCCAATAAAAAAAACTAATACAACTAATAAAATTAGCTTGTCCAGGTTGTCTAATACAAGCTCAATATACAAAAGCCAAATGTATCTAGAAAACATTCCATTTAAAGTAACATTAATTTTTAAAAACCTGAAACGTGGCTCCTGCGACAGATCAGCAGAAACAATGCCAGGGCACCTTCCACTGTGTCTTGAATGGCATGATAGCAAAGCTTAAAACGTCCTCAACATCTTGGTCCCCACTACTGTCCCATCCACCACCAAGCTGTAAGCATTCTGGCCAAAGATGCCTCTCTTTGGGAATACGTCCAGTCCAAAGAAGACTCCCCCTTGGAAATCTGCCTCTCTCTCCAACCTGCATAGTCAAACAAGTGAGGTGGAGATGGGCCTCGACTATGGAAGCCCCACTATGAACCTGACGGGAGAAAACCTGAAGTGTGGAAATGGCCACTGGGTAGCAGAGACTGGGATTAGTGGAAGTGTGGACAAGAGGGAGATTCAACGCCTCCGGAAGAGGAACAATCTCTTGCAGGTGGACGTAGATGTCCTGCTTGACAAGTTCTGAGACCACTGCCAAATCCCAAATGAAGGAACTGGAAGAACTGAAGAGTGTCAATCAGAAAAGGAAATGAAGAGCTCTGAGATATTCATTTAGGAAAACAGGGAGAACTCAACTGATCAGGAGTCGAATAGAGCTGAGGGGTTTTGTTTTGTTTTTTTAGCCAAACTAGTAGAGTGGGTCCTGAGAGAATACCACAAATGGGGCCAAAAGGCACTGGCATCCTTGAGTTGGCAATAGAATGGTGACAACATAATGGAGGAAATCAGGATTCCAGGCCAGGGCAGTTAAGTAGCAATGTTCAGTAACTGCACAGCGAAGGGAGGCCAGGCTGTGAACTAGGCCTCAGGGAGGTCTGGAGCGATGCTAAGACTTTGGGTGCTCTCCAGTCACTTATCGTATTAATGCACTTATCCGAGGCTCACTCTCATTGGACAGACTCTCTTGGGAGAAGCAGCTGGAGTTCATCATAGCTTCCCCTCACATTGGTATTTGGGGTGTGGCCCCAGTTCTAAAGAGCCCGGTCCTTTGCCCTTCAGGCCACTCTCTTTGTGAATGAGTGTGTGTTCCCCAAATCCACATCCTCTGGCTTTAGTTTCTCAGCAGCAATCACCAGTCTTTTATGCAACTCTGTATTTTTGTGCTACTTTCTTGTTTACACTACTTTTTTCTTTTCTTTAAAGATTTAAATTAAAAAATAAAATAAAGAACTTTTCCCCTGGCTGGAATGGCTCAATGGTTGGAGCATCAGACTGTGGACCCAAGGGTCTAGGGTTCAATTCCCAGTCAAGGGCACATACTTCAGGTGCAGGTTCCCCAGGCTAGATCCTCGCCCGACCTGTCATATGTGGGAGACAACAAATCTGTATCTCTCTTACAATGTCTCTCTCTGTCTCTTCCCCCTCCCTCCTCTTCTACTCTCTCTAGAAACCAATGGAAAAAAAATATCCTCAGGGGAGAATTTAAAAATAAAAACTTTCAAACAAACTTAAAAGTAAAAACTTTATACTCTGAATATTATAAAACATTACTAAAAGAAATCAAAGAGCTAATAACTGGAGAGAAAAATCCACATTCATAGATTGGAGGATTTAATAGTGTTAAGGTAGCAATACTCTCCAAATTATGCAATCCTTACCCAAATCCCAGATTTCTTTGCAGAAATTAAAAACCTGATCCTAACATTCAATTTGAAAAAGAATAAAATTGGAGGACTCATACTTCTCAACTTAAAAACTGATTAGTATTGTCAAAAAGAATCAAAAGGCTAATGTTAAGCCACTTGCCCCCAAGACAGCAAATCAAATCTTAATTGCAGTTTCAGCCCCTGGGGGAAGTAATTACAAATTAGTGAGACAATCTGTCTGAAAATACCCAAGTCAGGTGACCTTGTCTGAAACAATCCTTCCTTCTTTTGTTAATAATTTCATGCCCCAAGATGAGGGCCTGATGGGGGGGAAGGGAGGCTAGAGGGGGTAATTGGGGGAAAGAGGGGGACTTATGTATTACTGTCAATAAAGATTTTTTCAAAAAATTTTTTCTTGCCCCAACCAGTTTCCTATAAAATCCTTCCATTTCCACCTATTTTTATTTAATTTTTCAATTATGTTGACATGTAATACTATATTAATTTTCTACTACTTCTGCAGTACCTCTGTATTTACTAGATGGGATCGTTCAACAAAGGCAATCAGATCTTCAAATTTATTCGGCTTAATTTTAATAATACAAAACTACAGTAAATAAGACCATGTGGTACTGACATAGAAGAGACATTAATCAATGAAATAGAAACCAAATAAAAACTTCACAGTTATGGTCACCAGTAAGAAACTAGAATTCAGAATATACAAATTCTTACAATTCAACAACACAAAGACAACTCAAATTTAAATTCCATAAAGTTTTGCCCCGCAGGTGTGGATCTTCAAACTATGAACCAGGAGGTCATGTCCCTGAACCCATGAAACAAGAGGTCACAGTTCGACTCAAGGTGAGGGCACATGCCCAGGTTTGGGTCTTGATCCTCAGTAGGGGCATGCAGGAGGCAGCCAATAAATGATTCTCATCACTGATGTTTCTATTTCTCCCTCTCCCTTCCTCTCTCAAATCAATAAAAACATATTTTTTAAAGAACATAAAGTCTATAAAGGTTTTGGATAGCCACTTTTTCCAAAACAGATACACAAATAGCTAAATAAGATGATAGTCATTAATCATCAGGGAAGTGCAATAAAAACTCACAACGGGGTACCACTTTTTGCTCACTATGATGGCTATAACTAAAAACACAAGTGTTGATATGGATGTGGGCAAACTGGATGGAACTCATGCTTTGCTACTGAGAATATAAGTGGCTCACCTCCTTTGAATAATAGTCTGGCAGGTTCTCAAAAGGTCAAATGGAAAAAATACCCTCAGGGAAGATTTAAAAATAAAACCTAAAAACTTTCATATTGAACGAGTCCAGCATGGCCAATGGTGAACTTGAGGAGGGGCGGTGAAGGATTAAAGAAAACAGACAAGAGAATATAGTTGGGGCCAGGTGGATCACTGTGCCTGGATGAGGACACAGTGACCCCGCCTGTAAACAGAATTATTTTATAGTCCGATCACACAAATGAAAACAAGGGAGTGGTCAAGATATTTACAATGTTCTCTTTCGAGTTTCAAATCTGCTTCTTCCTGTTATTGCAATTCTCTGAACTCTCTATCAAGCTTTGTTTTGGCAGCACTTGCTGTACCTCCCACAGCCCACATCCCTAAGCTACCTAGGACTACTAGGTCGGACTATAAGGTCAAGCTTCCCTACAACCATAGCCTTTGGCTGTAATTTCGCTGGGAGGACTTTGCCCTCCAAGCAGGGACTTGTATGTGGCTTTGCCACAAGAACACCTTAATAGCTGCTCTCCACACATATAAATTTTATTTATTTGAAAATAAAAACTTTCAATGACAAACCAACATGGCGGCATAGGTAAACACTGGAAATTGCTACCTCCCACAACAAATTCAAAAATACAACTAAAAGACAAAACGGACATTATCCAGAACTACAGGAAGGCTGTCTGAGTGGAAATTCTACAACTAGAAGGAAAGAGAAAAGCACACTGAGACTCAGAGGAGGTGCGGAAGTGCAGAGGTAAGGAGGCAGACGCAGCAAGGGCTAGCAACTGAGGACTCGGCTGTCTTTCTGAATCGGGAGGGAATCACAAGTCCCCGACTGCTCTGAACTCCAGTTCCGGGTGAGTCTCTGGGGACCCAGACTCATACGGGGAGAAACTGGACTGTCTGGCAGCGGGCAGATCTCGAACTCGAGGGTGGCTTC
>NW_005357806.1:1062439-1069139 GCF_000412655.1 Myotis brandtii | reverse complement strand
TACACCTATGGATGAGGACAGTGGGAGGGGTAAGGGCAGAGGGTGGGGTTGGAACTGGGTGGAGGAGAGCTATGGGGGGAAAAAAGAGGAACTGTAATAATCTGAACAATAAAGATATAATTAAAAAAAATAAAAATAAAAACTTTCAAATGTTACCATGTGACAGAGCAATTCCACTCCTAGGTATACATACCCAAGGCCCAAAAATGTCTATAGTAACACTTGTACATTAATACTCACAGCAGCATTACTCATAGTAGCCAAAACGTAGAAACAACACAATGTCTATTAACATGAAAGGATAAAAACAAAATTTGGCATTATCTACACAATGTAGCATTCTTTAGCAATATAAAGGAATGATGTACATATATATGTCAACATGGATAAACCTTGAAAATACTGTTCTAGGTCAGAGAAGAGAACAAAAGACCACAGGATTTCATCTATATGATATTCATATATGTGAATATACCTAAAACCACTGTACACTGTAAATGGGTTAATTGGATATGAACGTGGTATATGAATTCTATCTCTAAGCTACTTTACAAAAACAAAAATACATACAGCATTGTCCTGTTACTAGCAGCAGACATACACATGCCCTAATAAGAGCCAATGGAATTTGAATTTTTGGTGGAGCAAGCAGACAAAGGGCATGATCAATCCAAGTTGAAATTGATTGGATATGTGAACAAAACCAGGTCGACAAAGTAAAGCTAACAAGCTCAGTGACCAACATAACCTCACAGGATAATCTCATCAAATTCCTATCTAGTATATGGATAGCCCATGGACAGACGGGGGGGGGGGGGGGGGGGGGGGGGGGGGTGCGGGGGAAGAGGACAGAATACTTTCAACAATAAAGATAAATTTAAAAAATAAAATAAAAAATTTCTAACTGGGCAGGCCATGGTGGGTAGTTACTCCAGGCTTAAGACTTCTTCAGTAAAAGGTGTATCTTTCCCTTAAGCAAGCCCTGTCCATTGTTCTTGTGCACCTAGGGCAACACACCTTTGAAATGCCAGAGTAATTTTGCCAGTCCCCTACCAGGGGAACTAACCTGGAGGGAGCACAAGATCTTATCACCTATATATCATCCCTATTTATTGTAAAATGTTAACATCCTGTACCCAGCAATGTATGTATCTCTCCATTTTACTTTTTATCCAGTGATCCCCTCCTTGCTTTCTCCAGCCTCTGTAATGGACAGCCAATTAATTTCATGTAATCCTTTTTTCTTACAAATGCATAAAAACAACTGCATAATTAACATTCTCCACAGCATTTTCTTAGTCTGTTGAGGTCTTGCTTCCATGCATGTCCTGTTAGCCTCAAATAAACTTATAAAATTTTTCTATGTTTGGACACTCATTGACAGATAAATGCCTAGAGATACTGGGGCCACACATTGAAGGGAACTGTACCTGAGAACGAAGTCAATGCTGAAGCCAAGCTCAATTTAGAGATGCAGGATGAGGCCATACCTGAAGGTCAAGTTACATAATCTTTAAATTATGATCCAATACATTCCTTTGGGGGCTTAAAAAAAACACACAGTAATCTATTTATGATTTCTCTCTTAAAATTTAACAGTACCATAATTCCTTATAACAGTTTGCAACTTTAATCACAAGTTAAAAACTTTATTTACAAATAAAGTCTTGTAATTTAAGAACCACAGTGACTCTCATTAAATCTGCAATCAATATTAACTATTAACAAATGTCTCACTTGCTTTTCAATTTATAAGGACACTTAGGATATTAAGAATAAACAGCTACATAGCTGCCTCCCAACAAAGCATTTAGAATTCTTCAAGGTCCACATGATTTCGTCTTTCTTTACAAGGCTTATTACAAAGTAAATGTTTTAAAACTTTTGTAATTTTTTTAAATTGATTTCTGATAGAGGAAGAGGGAGAGGATAGAAACATCAATGAGAATTCTTGATAGGGTGCCTCCTGCACACCACCCACTGTGGATCAAGCCAACAACCTAGACATGTGCCCTAACTGGAAACCAAACGCATGACTCAACCACTGAGCCACACAGGCCAAGCACAAAGTAAATTTTAACTTGCATTTCTATAAACAAGGTTGGTAAATTATTGTCTCTATCTCATATTGAATGTTTTCTATGTCTCTTTCACACAGTATGCCTCCAGTGGGGGATGAGGGGTGTGGCAAAAAAACCTAGACAAAAAAAATCTTGAAATTCACCTTTATAAAAGCCTTTTAAAACAGGTTAGATCAATTCTCTAGATATTTATGTTACTATTGTGTCCAAAACCATAATAATATAAATGATATGGGAGCTTCCAGCACTTCAGGGAAGTAATATAGAAAATATAGAAAAGTACATTTTTGGAGCAAATTAGCCCTGGGTAGAGAATTTAATGGAGGCATTCATGATTTCAAAAAGGCCTGCAGGTAAAAACTAGAGTTGTGTCTGGTACTTCCTTATAAAAACAGAACCTACAATAGGATCGATAGTGAAAACTTCATACAAAGCTGGATAAGTTCATGTAGAGCTTAACAAACTGAATTTTGTATAATATCTAGTATATTGTCTTAGGCCATAAAATGTATTTCCTCTAACATGGCAACAGCTAAAATTTATTAAGCAATTACCATGTCAGGAGCTGTTCCAAGTGCGTTGTGTATTATGACAACAATCCAAGAGGTAGTTACTACTGTTATCCTCATTTTACAGATCAGATAACTGAGACAAAGAAGTTAAATATCTTCCCAAGGTTACTTTTACTGAGTAAAAGTAATAGAGCCAAGATCTGAAGCTCAGCAGTGTAATTGCAAACACTGTGGTCTTAATCATCACTTTTTTTTTTAATATATATTTTATTGATTTTTTACAGAGAGGAAGGGAGAGAGAGAGATTGTTAGAAACATCGATGAGAGAGAAACATCGATCAGCTGCCTCCTGCACACTCCCTACTGGGTATGTGCCCGAAACCAAGGTACATGCCCTTGACCGGAATCGAACCCGGGACCCTTGAGTCCGCAGGCCGACACTCTATCCACTGAGCCAAACCGGTCAGGGCTTAATCATCACTCTTGAATTTTATAAGATGAAAGCCCAGGAGATGATCACTTTGGCTTTATTGGTTGGTATCTCACGGAATGGCTCACCCAAAGTTGTGATGTCTTCAACACCATGTGCCAGAAATAATAAATAAAAGCAACCAAGTAAGAAACAGAGCAGCACATCAAAATTAAAATGCCAAAGGTTTAATACAAAGAAGGAATCTTAAAAAACAGCAAGGGAGACCTGGCAGGATTGGATCAATGGATAGAACTCCGGCCTTCGGACTTCAAGGGTCCCAGGTTCAATTCCGGTCAAGGGCACATACCTGGGTTGCAGGCTCGATTCCCAAGAGGGGGCATGCAGGAGGCAGTCGATCATGATTCTATCATCATTGGTGTGCTATCTCTCTCTCCCTCTCCCTTCCTCTTTGAAATCAATAAAAATATATTTAAAAAAAAAAAACAGCAAGGGAGCTTAGTTACCTACTAGGGAATTAGTTACCTACAATTGAGCGCCCATATGACTGTCAGCTGATTTCTCAACAAAAACTTTCAGGTCAGAGGGGAGTGGCAAGAACTATTCAGTGATGAATAGCAAGGACCTAGAAGCAAGATTACTATACCCAGGAAAGCTATCATTTAGAATTTCAAGTCAGATAAGGAGCTTCACAGTCAAGAAAAAGCTAAAGTAGTTTATCACCATCAAGCAGTATTACATGAAATGTTGGTCTTCTTGAAGATGAATAAAAAGAGATAAAAATTTGAACAAGAGGCTGGGCATGGACCTATGAACCAGGAGGTCAAGGCACATGCCTGGGTTGCAGGCTGGATCCCCAATAGGGGGCGTGCAGGAGGCAGTCTTATCATTGATGTTTCTATCTCCAAACCGGTCAGGGCTTAATCATCACTCTTGAATTTTATAAGATGAAAGCCCAGGAGATGATCACTTTGGCTTTATTGGTTGGTATCTCACGGAATGGCTCACCCAAAGTTGTGATGTCTTCAACACCATGTGCCAGAAATAATAAATAAAAGCAACCAAGTAAGAAACAGAGCAGCACATCAAAATTAAAATGCCAAAGGTTTAATACAAAGAAGGAATCTTAAAAAAACAGCAAGGGAGACCTGGAAGGATTGGATCAATGGATAGAGCTCCGGCCTTCGGACTTCAAGGGTCCCAGGTTCAATTCCGGTCAAGGGCACATACCTGGGTTGCAGGCTCGATTCCCAAGAGGGGGCATGCAGGAGGCAGTCGATCATGATTCTATCATCATTGGTGTGCTATCTCTCTCTCCCTCTCCCTTCCTCTTTGAAATCAATAAAAATATATTAAAAAAAACAAAACAGCAAGGGAGCTTAGTTACCTACTAGGGAATTAGTTACCTACAATTGAGCGCCCATATGACTGTCAGCTGATTTCTCAACAAAAACTTTCAGGTCAGAGGGGAGTGGCAAGAACTATTCAGTGATGAATAGCAAGGACCTAGAAGCAAGATTACTATACCCAGGAAAGCTATCATTTAGAATTTCAAGTCAGATAAGGAGCTTCACAATCAAGAAAAAGCTAAAGTAGTTTATCACCATCAAGCAGTATTACATGAAATGTTGGTCTTCTTGAAGATGAATAAAAAGAGATAAAAATTTGAACAAGAGGCTGGGCATGGACCTATGAACCAGGAGGTCAAGGCACATGCCTGGGTTGCAGGCTGGATCCCCAATAGGGGGCGTGCAGGAGGCAGTCTTATCATTGATGTTTCTATCTATCTCCCTTCTCCCTCTCCCTTCCTCTCTGAAATCAATAGAAATATATTGGGGAAAAAAGAATCTCTTCCATATCTTGCAAAGATGAATAACTCACTCAATGCTAAGCTAACCACATTATTTCTAAGTTTTGTCATCAAATCCATTGTGTACTAGTTTAATTTTTAGCCAATGCAGATTCATTTAATTAATAATTTTGTTCCACAGCAGATATATTAGGCTACTTAGAAGTAAAATACTTACCTTTCAATGTTACTCTTTCATTGTATGTGTTCCCATTTCTCTCCAAACATGTCAGTGTCCCTCCACAATGTTTACTTCTTTGATCCTGGGACAGCAAGAAACTAGTATATAATTACTCAATATAAAATTTATATATCACCTTTACTTATATTAAATTTACAATAAAAATACATGCCCATCTGCTCCCTTGATGACACTGCTGTGCAAAGCTCTGTTACTTAAAGTTGCACGAAAAGCATACTAATTTTCTTGAATTTTGAAGTGTGCAAAGAAACAAATACTAGGTCAGGCCCCACAGGTGTGGCTCAGTGGTTCAGCATAGACCCAAGAACCAGGATCAGGACAACCAATCACTGATTCTCATCACTGGTGTTTCTGAATCTCTCTCCCTCTCCCTCCCTCTCTGAAAAACCAATAAAAATGCATTTTTTAAAAACACACACACACACCAAAAAAAAACAAACAAAAAAAACCCACCTAGGTCTGGCCTAAATTGCCGCTCACTTTTCAAATTAGAATTCATGTACCCTTCTTCCAGGTCTACTGTCCTTTCATTCCCAAGCAAAAGTACTTTGGCCGGGTGGCTCAGTTAGTTGGTGTGTACCCCATGACACCAAAGGCTCGGGGTTCATTCCTGGTCAAGGCACAGACCCAGGTTACGGGTTCCATTCCCGGTTGGGGTATGCGAGGCAACCAAAGGATGTTACATACACATCGATGTCTCACTCTCTCCAAAATCAACAAAAATATATCCTCCAGTGAAACTTAAAAAAAAAGTTCTTTACCTTAACCATTTTCTTTAATTAGATTAACAAAAGAATCCAACAGTAGAGGGGGGGAAAGATACATAAGTAACTGAAACCTAAACACTCATGCATGTTAATACTGAATAAAATTTAAATTTACAGCTCACATTAAGGCCTGCAACCCGACCGATTAAAATGCACTCCAGCCCTAACCGGTTTGGCTCAGTGGATAGAACATGGGCCTGCGGACTGAAAGGTCCCAGGTGCTATTCAGGTCAAGGGCATGTACCTTGGTTGCGGGCACATCCCCAGTAGAGGGTGTGCAGGAGGCAGCTGATCGATGTTTCTCTCTCATTGATGTTTCTAACACTCTATCCCTCTCCCTTCCTCTCTGTAAAAAATCAATAAAGTATATTTAAAAATGCGCTCGAAGCTCCAGCAGCATCCCCTGTTCTCTTTACAGTGCAGGCAGGCGCTGCAAGTATTACGAATAAATGCTCACTGGAGCGACTCCCCGAAAGCTGGCTGCGGAGCTCGGGACCCTCCGGGCCGGTGCCGACGGACCCCGCGTCCCTCCACACCCCCCGAGCGAGCTCAGTGTGCACTTGTGCACTTGAAAACGCCTCCAGGAGCCAACGACTGCGAGGAGCGAAAACATCCCCGGCATCGGGCGTCCCCGGCCACTCGGCGTGCCAGTGGGTCGTTTGTTTCGGGAGGAACCGCTTAATAATGGGGGCGGGGCGGAAGGGAACGGGTAGATACGAAGCGCAAAACAAAGATTTTTTTTTTCACCCCAGCCGACAGGAAAGAATTAAAAACAGAAGCTGCCCTTACACCTCCCCACCTAAGCCACCTCCCTGCAGCTGAATCAAACGCGTGTTCGCGGGCGCTCCCCGGCGGCCTC
>NW_005357806.1:1056714-1061988 GCF_000412655.1 Myotis brandtii | reverse complement strand
GGCGCCTCCGCGGTCCTAGTGCAGCCCGGATACGCTGCCGCCGACGCCGCCGCCAGCCCCGCCCTCCAGCCGATCACGCGGAAGTTTGCAAAGCGTAGACGCGCTTCCAGTGGTGTAAACGTCTCCAGCCAAGGTTCGCTCCCTTTAATGTGAATCAGAATCGTCCGTGGTGGCTTGTTGGTTAAAAAGGGATCAAAGAACACCACCTGTGAAATCACCAACTCATAAGGTCTGTTGCTGCGGATCTCAGGACCAGTGAGTCTGTTATGAGGTCGGCAAACTTTCTATCAAGCATGTGAAAGAAAGTGCACCAAGTAAAGCCTAAGTGTCCCAAATAGCTTCAGGTGCTGCTCCTAAGTGGGACATGCACAGGTGGTCTGGACCATCCGCTTGAGGCTTGTGCCAATACAGTACCTTCTGGTCAGACACTTTCACAGAGACAGCACCGAGATCTGAGCCGAGCGGAGAACATTACACACAAACAGGTTAGATGCAAGCACACAGGGGGTTTATTTACCAGTTCCTGATGGGTCTCAGGCGCTGGGAAGGATCCACCCGGCGATGCTCGCTGGCTGATACACACAAAGGGGTAGACTGGGCCGTTGGCTGCTGGCTCTTTTCGTCGATGGACAGTTAATTGGGCAGAGTCTGTGCTGGGAGCCGAGCTGTGAGCACACACAGGTCCTCACGCTCTGTCGACAGGAGAGCTGTGCGCTGCTGGGTCGATCAGACTGTCTGGTTATATACCCCTCTGTAGACGTGGTCTTCGTTGGTGTGTGTGTTATCAGCGGCTGCCATGTGTGGATCCCCCCCGGGTCTGTTAATCTATGGGTGTGTACAGGCTTTGGGCGTTCCCATCAGATAGGTTGTTTACCAGTACTAGTGGGGTTACAAGGGTGCATTCTTGGGTCTCACACAGTATTCCTATATCTAACATTAGGTACTATAATAATTACTATAACAGTCCACACAGGGTTACATGCTTTAAGTCTTACATTCTAAGGTCCTAACATTAAGTACCATAATGATTACTGTAACAAGCACCACCTGTGGAATCACCAATTCATTAGGTCTACTGTTGCTGCTGGTCTCAGGACCAGTGAGTCAGTTATGAGGTCGGCAAACTTTCTATCAAGCATGTGAAAGAAAGTGCACCAAGTGAAGCCTAAGGGTTTGTGTTGTTTGTTTGTTTGTTTGTTTGTTTGTTTTTAGCCTATTGCAGTAGGGAGAACGTCCATTAATGCAGAGGAACCTTCTCCAAAAAAAAGGGAAATAGATCTTTATTTTTATTTTCCTCTTTTTTTAAGGCCTTTTTTTATAGGAGGGTTTTTATAGGAGGAAATAAACAAGGGGATCCTGTCTGAGTGACTTAAAAATGAGACGTGGCAGAGGTGTATAGTTCTTGCCCTAGGGAGAGCAGGATATTCCTTTGCCCTTGAGGTTCAATTCTTGGCTCTGCTTACTCACTAGACATACAACCTTGGGGAAAATCATTTAACCTGTCTCTGCCCAGTTTTCCCATCTGTAAAACAAGGATAACACTAATACTTACCTAATAGGATCATGGAGATAGTTATATAAATTAATACACAACCTAGGGCAGATCAGATAGGAGGTTTTCCAGAACCTAAGCCACAAGGGTCAGCAAGCAGCAATGAACCCAAGGGAGAGGGAGTTTTGTTGCCAGAAAGTCTGATAGAAAACCCGCTCCTTTACAGCTTCAGGAAGGTTTAATGCCCAGCAAGATTAATGCCCAGGAAGCTTCAAGTCTATTTGGGATGAAATGAATGATCTCTCTGCAGTGCATCCTTGTCTGTGTTTGCACTGACTTTCTCCTGTCTCCTTTAGATAAATAAAGCCTGTCTGATTCCCCAAAAGTGTTTGATCTTTTCACCAATCCTAACATACAACTGAGATTTGTCACAAGTATCACATGATCTTTCTCATATTTTGAATCTAATGAACAAAATAAACTGATGAACAAAATAGAGACAGAAGCATCCAACAGATTGTGGAATCTCAGAGGGAAGGTGGGGGAGGGGAGTTGTGTGGGAAGAGATGAACCAAAGAACTGGTATGCATTTATGCAACAGGGTGGTGAAGGGGGGGGGGTGAGGTGGGGGTGGGGGAACTAAAAGAGGTCAATGGGAAAAATAAGAGGACATATGTAATACTTTCAGCAATAAAGATTAAAAAAAAAGATTTGTGAATGGAAAGGGAGCTATGTAGTAAATCTGACATATTCAGTGACTGAAAGTAATCTCAAAGCGTGATCTGATCATAAATTCCTAACCGGGCAGGTCATTGTGGACAGTCATCCCCCAGGTCTATAAAATGTTTATCTTTTCCTTAAGCAAGCCCTGCCCATTGTTCTTGCGCAGCGAGGTTAACACACCTTTGAAATGCCAAAAGTAATCTTTTTTTCCAGACCTTCAGGCAACCACCCTTAAGGGACACATGATTTTTTGTAAACTATCCTATAATCCAATCACAGAGATTTCCCTCCAGGCTTTCTCCTACCTTCTTGGTAATACCCTTTGTAATGCTTTAAGCAATTAAAAAAATAAATAAAAAATAAATAAAACTTAAAAAAAAAAAAAGAACTGCAAAACTGTCATTCTCCAGAGCACTTGAGATCTTGCTTTCCAGCATGTCAGTTCTTTGTCTCAAATAAGCTCTTATAAAAATTATCTACATGCTTCCAACATTCTTGTATCAAAAATCCATCAATATAGCAGCCCTGAGAAGTCACTAGGAAGGAGACTTGCAAAGGGAGGGCACACCTGAAAGTAAGCTTAATCAAGGGCTGGGCTTTACATAGTCTTCTCTTCTGATATTTACAACGCTGTCAAACAAAGAACTTTGTTACCTATCTGGTCTGGCTGGGGAGAGATTCCCCTAAAAGATTAGATAGCTCTCCTGGCTGGTGTGACTCAGTGGTTGAGCATTGATCCATGAACCAGGAGGTTCATGATTCTCAGGAAGGTCGTCCAGAAGGACGTCCGGTCTAATTAGCATATTATGCTTTCATCATTATAGTTAATGAAGATAAACTAGAACTATCATTTATGTCCATCAGTTTCAAAATCACAGTTGTTAGATCTGCTGCTAGATCTTATTGTGTTAAGAAATAATTTATTAAATTTTTTTGGATAACTTTCACATTGAATTAACTTCCTTTGTAATCTTATGTATTTTATTTTAAGCATTTCAAAGCATCGTTCTAAGAAGGGGTCTATTGGCTCCACCAAACTGTCAAAGAGATTTGTGGCATTAGAAAAATGAAACTAGCCCTGACCAGGGAACATACAAGTGTTAATGTAGTAACATTAAAACCTGTAAAGAATTTTTGTAAGTTTATTTGAGCCAAACTGTCGACAATTGCTGGGAAGCAGAACCTCAACAAATTGAGATAATGCTCCAGAGAATGTCAAGTTTTCATCTATTTTTATACATTGCAATCAAAGGAGGGGACATAGGTAGGTTACATGAAATCCATTGGTGATAGTTTAGAGAGGTGGTAGGAAGCAAAGGGCGGGGGCGGGGGAATTCTGGGATTGGATAAAAACTAAAATGATGGACACATACTTAGGTGGGTGCAGGATAGTCAACAGTCAACAATTAACATGATAATAATAACAATGAAGGACCCCAAGGGGTCTGGAAAAAGGGAAGTTACAAGTTACCCAGACATTTCTAGGGTTATAGATGCAAAAAGACAGATAGGCTCAGTTAAGGTAAAGGTTGACCTTGTCAGTGAAGATACTGGCCTAGGAGGTAACTACCCACCATAACTGCTTTTCGTTAAAGTTAAACTTCAGACCATCCTTTGTGGTTACTTTTAGGTCTCTGAGTATGCAAGACCACCGCCATGCAGGCCTTCCCTGAGCTTGTTAGGTTAGCATGTGACCCCTTTCGTCCACACAAGAAACAACTGATGAATGCATACTAAATAAGTGGAACAACAAATCGATTTTTCTCTTTCTCTCTCCCTCCCTCTCTCTCAAATCAATAAATTTTAAAAAATTGAAAAGAAAAATTATCTCAGGGTTATATCCTTTGCATGGATCAATTTAGGTTACTGCCATGACTACATTCCAAATCCTAACAAATGAAGAAAGATAAAGGAATTTCAGGGTAAGACAGTTTGGTGGAGCCAACAGACCCCTTCTTAGAACGATGCTTTGAAATGCTTAAAATAAAATACATAAGATTACAAAGGAAGTTAATTCAATGTGAAAGCTATCCAAAAAAATTTAATAAATTATTTCTTACACAATAAATAAGATCTAGTAGCAGATCTAACAACTGTGATTTTGAAACTGATGGACAAAAATGATAGTTCTAGTTTATCTTCATTAACTATAATAATAAAAGCGTAATATGCTAATTAGACCGGACGTCCTTCTGGACGACCTTCCTGATGAAGCCAGGACTTTGAGGGATGCCCGGGTCCCAGATGCCTGCCAGAGGCTGAAGGGAAGCCCAGGTCCCGGGTGCCAGAAGGAAGCTGGTACTGGCAGCCAGGGGAAGGAAGGCCTACTCTTGCACAAATTTCGTGCATCGGGTCTCTAGTGATAATATAAGAATACAGTGGGGCCTTGACTTACGAGTGTCCCGACTAACGAGTTTTTCAAGATACGAGCCGTCTCTCTCGGCCGATTTTTTGCTTTGAGTTGCGAGCTAAAATTCGGGTTACGAGCCAGCTTCAGATACCCCACCGCTAGTTGGCGCAGCGAACGTCACAGTGAACGCCACAACATCAGCCCAGCATCACGTGTCTCACTCGTTCACTTTAACATCACAGTGATTTGACATAGGAGTAATTTGAGTTACGAGCTCCGTCACGGAACGAATTAAACTCATAAGTCAAGGCCCCACTGTACCTGTGATATTATGGTGAAAATTTTACTATTAATACTGCAATGTTACTGTGCCTTTGTTGCCAACACTCATAATTGAAGGAAACAGTATATTCCAAACTGGCTGGGTGGCTCAAGGTTGGTTGGAGTATCATCTGAATGCACCAAGGTTTCCGGTTCAATCAAACCAGGGCACATATGGTGTTCCTAAGTGGTTAGAGCACGATTAAGGGTTCAATTCCCAGTCAAGGGCACATACCTGAGTTGCAGGCTTCAACCCTGCTAGCGGGGCACATGCAGGAGGCAACTGATCAACGTATTTTTCTCACATAGATATTTTTCTCTCTCTCCCTCCCTCTCTCAAAAATTGTTGGGGTCCAGCCCCAACAGGTCCAGGGGTTCCCAAAGGTGT
>NW_005357806.1:1043117-1055447 GCF_000412655.1 Myotis brandtii | reverse complement strand
GAGAGGTGACCTTGGTTAAAACACATAGCGCCAAGAAGGGGAGCAAACATATTAAGAACAGTATGCCATATACACCAGGTCCCTTGAAACATATGCTGTGCAGATGTTTCTTCCCTGCAGCCACTGTGTCAAGCAGCAAGGATGGACCGGCTTCTGGCACCTGGGGATGTGAGCCCAACAATTCCCAAATTTATTGCCAACAGTCTTAGTCCAAGTTCTTCATAAGTACTACATGGTATTTCTGTAACACTAGGGGGTTTCACTGATTTATTCTCTTCCTTAGTCCTGTTAATCCCTAACTCCAGGGAAAAATCCTCACCTGGGGAAACAACCTTTCTCGGGGAGGTCCTGTTGAAAACACATAGCACTAAGAGGGGGAGCAAACATATGCCATATACACCAGGTCCCTTGAAACATAAGCTGTGCAGATGTTTCTTCCCTGCAGCGACTGTGTCAAGCAGCAAGCGTGGACCAGCTTCCGGCAAAAAATAAATAAAAATAATTTTTAAAAAAACTTAAAAAGCAGAAGAGGGAGATACAAAAGGAGGCCAAAGAGATGTAGGAAGGCGGGTCTGAGATTGAAAGCATGAGAAGGACTCAACTCAGTGGAGGGGCCACATGGAAGCAGGAGAAGGAAATGAATTCTGCCAACAACCTGAATGAGTTGGAAAATAATTAGTTGTGCCAGGCCAGCACAACCAAGGGTTCGGTGAGCCTGAGGAGGGGTGGCAAAGGATGTAGAAAAGACAGACAAAGAGAATAAGCTGGGTCTAGGTCAGTGATGGCGAACCTTTTGAGCTCAGCGTGTCAGCATTTTGGAAAACCCTAACTTAACTCTGGTGCCGTGTCACATATAGAAATTTTTGATATTTGCAACCATAGTAAAACAAAGATTTATATTTTTGATATTTATTTTATATATTTAAATGTCATTTAACAAAGAAAAATCAACCAAAAAAATGAGTTCGCGTGTCAACTCTGACACACGTGTCATAGGTTCGCCATCACTGGTCTAGGTGGATCTCCTGTGTCTAGCTGAGGCCACGGAGAGATATCCAGACAGCAAGCTGAGCCTTTATTTTATAACCAGAGGTAAACAAGGTGTGGTCACCATAGTTACAATGTTCTTGTGAGTTTCACTTGTTTTGGCACTTGCTGCACCTCCCACAGCCCATTAGCTTCCCAGATAAGATCTAGGGATCTCATAAGGTCAAGCCTAATTATGCTAAGCAGGCTATGCCCTCTAAGCTGGGACTTGCTTGTGGCTTTGCCAACAGGTCAGTCCGAGGCTTAACCCTATATCCGCTCCCTACAATTAGTGTGTTGTTTAAGGAGTTCAGTTCACGGTAATTTATTGCGTCATAATAATACTTTTCCTCCCACATGCAAAGCTCTTCTGGCTGGGCTAATAATCAAATTAACAGAGACAGATTAATAGGAGAAAATCAAAATTGAAATACATGCCCTTGGGGAATTCTCGTCAGCTTGAAAATTCCAAAGACAGTGAGGCAACATTGGATATAGATGATATTTTAGACAAAGGAGAAAAGGGAAGGGGGGAGAGGTTTTAGATTTCAGAAGTGAAAATGGGCAATTCACAGGTAGAGGGAGAGTGGAGCAACCATGGCAGGCAAATCCTTGCTAGGCAACCCAAAAACAATGGGACACAGGCAATGAGTAGATAACAGGTCTCTCCAAAAACCCCTCCAATTTACTATGCATATATTCAAATTAGGCTGAGGTGAACATCCTAAGATTTCCTTTCTGAAGCAGATTTTTTTTCTGTCTGAACCTCTTGAGCAAGAAAGGGGAAGATAGTCAAAGGTCCTTTCCAAGTTTTTTTATTTCTGAATAACCAGCTTAAAATCAATATCCCCAAAGGAGTTTCATGGCATTAAGACTTTGCTCCCCGTCAGTAGCAATAGAAAACTATTAAAATAGTGGACTCCAGGTTGTAACACCTGCCCATGGGAATATTTAAGGAACAAAATTGAAGGAAACTAGATGCTGAGAGATCTGTAAAGAAGATGACTTCCAGCCTGGACCAGCTAGACTATTACTGAGAGAGATGTACATTTCTGTCTTTTTTTAAAAATATATTTTTATTGATTTCAGAGAGGAAGGGAGAGAGAGATAGAAGCATCAATGATGAGAAAGAATCATTGATCGGCTGCCTCCTGCACACCCCACACTGGGGATGGAGCCTGCAACCCAGGTATGTGTCCTGACCAGGAATAGAACCATTACCTCCTAGTTCCGTGGTCGGCAAACTGCAGCTCGCGAGCCACATGCAGCTCTTTGGAGTACCCTAATTAAGTTAATAACAATGTACCTACCTATATAGTTTAAGTTTAAAAAAATTTGGCTCTCAAAAGAAATTTCAATCGTTGTACTGTTGACATTTGGCTCTGTTGACTAATGAGTTTGCCGACCACTGCCCTAGTTCATAACTATGCTTAACCACTGAACAACATTGTCCGGGCTACATTTCTGTCTTTTAAAAGTTGATTAAAACTCTGAATATGAAAGTATTACTTGATGTAAAGTGTAGAATGAGAAAAGGGACACAGGACCAAGTCTTGAAAAACTCCAGTTGTAACCGTACAATTCATGTGTCCCAGCTGCCTGTCACTACTTAAGCCAATTCAGCAGAGACAGGGTTGAATCATATATGAGTGTTTATTCCAATACTGCCAGCAGTATGGGAGAGCAGCAGGTCATCCACAAAAATCTGTTCTGCTTTGCCTCCCACCATAAGCCAGCTGTTTATATTGGGTAGAAGGTTGAAGATTACATGGGGAAGTAGCCAAAGGGTATGCTAAATGGGCAGTTTACAGGTACTTCTGGCTGGGGATTTGCCAAGGCCTGTAGGTATGCAAAGGACTGGGGCTGGGGGAGTCTTCAAAGGGCTGGCAATATGCAAAGGTCTGGGGATCTTCAGAGGGCTGCCAGCTCTGGTTTCTGCAACAAGGTTGTTAATTTTTCCAGGATAATAAGGAGCTCCCAGATGTGGAGAATGGGCCGCATTTCCAGGTGAGCTCCCATGTCCCACATGCAACACCCAGCCAGGTTAGAATGTGCCTTCTTTAATCAGAACAAAGCAGTCACAGTTAAGAGAGCATGATTAATATTTCTTATAATTATAGCTGGTCCCCAATATTCTATTTCTGCCCCTATCACAATCTTTTTTAAAAAAATTTAAATTCTTTATTGTTTAAAGTATTACATAAGTCTCCTTTTCCCCCCCATTGACTTCTCCCTGGCCATTCCCACCCCCCAGCACATGCCCTCATCCCCCTACTGTCTGTGTCCATGGGTTATGCTTATATGCATGCATACAAGTCCTTTGGTTGATCTCTTACACTCTCCCCACCCCCTGCCCCATTGGTTATACTCATATGCATACATACAAGTCCTTTGGTTGATCTCTTACCCCCTCTCCCCCCCTCCCTCCCCACCTTCCCTCTTAAATTGGATGGTCTGTTCAATGCTTCTGGCTCTATTTTTGTTCATCAGTTTATGTTATTCATTATATTCCACAAATGAGTGAGATCATGTGATATTTATCTTTCTCTGACTGATAACTTTATTTCGCTTAGCATAATGCTCTCTAGTTCCATCCATGCTGTTGCAAATGGTAAGAAATTCTTTTTTACAGCAGCATAGTATTCCATTGTGTAGATGTACCACAGTTTTCTAATCCACTCATCTGCTGATGGGCACTTAGGCTGTTTCCAAATCTTAGCTATTGTAAATTGTGCTGCTATGAACATAAGGGTGCATATATCCTTTCTGATTGTTTCTAATTTATTGGGATCTATTCCTAGAAGTGGAATTACTGGGTCAAATGGAAGTTCCACTTTTAATTTTTTGAGGAAACTCCATACTGTTTTCCACAGTGGCTGCACCAGTCCCTATCATGATCTTTAATGGCAAGGGAAGAGGGAGGATAAGACTTGAAGAGATAAGGAAATAACCAGAAAGACAGAAGGCAAGGAAAGAGAATAATCCACATAAGTGAAAAATGTTAAGCCCTGTTGTTACTGGACCTTAATGCCAGGTTCTTGAGTCTCAATGTCATAGAAATGAGCACTGAACTCAGAACAAGATCAAGCAGATAGTTTATTGAAAAGAGCTTGTGCAGTATGCACATATGCATAACCCATAGGCACAGACAATAGGGTGCTGAAGGCGTGGGCCAGGGGTGGGATAGGGGCTGCAGAGGGTCAATGGGGGGAAAAGGGGAACAATTGTAATATTTTCAACAATAAGGAATTATTTAAAATAAATAAATAAATTAAATTAAATTAAAAAGAGCTTGTGCACATGGGAATCAACCAGAAAAAGGTCGAGCTCCCTGAAGGGTTCTTGTGGATGGCTTATATAGGGGTCTTAGAGTGGGTATAGGGCTTGGGAATGAGGATGAGGTCAGTTGCCCCAAGATCATCACCTGGCAGTGGTTGATCCTTGCCTGGGTAGTCAAGATGTTTTCCAGTGGACCACCCAAAGGGCCTGTAAAATAACGTTTGTGCAAACATTCTGATTACCTTTTAATTGACAGAACAACTATTTTGCAGAACGTGATGTTAAGAAAGATGTTATCATCATACATTCTTTTAAGGATGTGGTGAGGTTTATTTAACTATGGAATTTTACTGAAAACAAGAAGTCCAGCCTCAAAGATGGAGTTCTTTCAGTCAAGATGGAGTCCAAATGTTACCCCTAGACTGTCTCACTGTTAAAGATGAAAATAAGAGTAAACTGGAAAACACCCTTTGGATATGACAAGAAGAGGATAATTGGAGACCTTAACTTGGAAAATCAAAGGACCAAAGTAACTGCAGAAAAAAGCTCAAAATGGTCCTCTTCTGTTTAACAAGATATTGAGTAGCTTTTCAGAGACAACAGACCAAAAGCACATCATGCAACCAAAGCACGTGCAGAGGAGAGAACTTTGGCCTCCAGCTGGACCCAACCAAAGTCTTACAGCTGGACCCAACCAAAGTCTTACCCATCTCCTGTTCCCCCTCCAAAGAACTAAAAGCCCAGGACATAACCAGAACTTGAACACTGGAACCCTTTCAGAAGTGAAGGGTTCGTTGTCTATGAAGATCCAGTGCCGATGCCCTTTATCATAAAAGACCAAGTTGCAAATTCCTCTAATTAAAACTTACCCCACCAGCACTTTGCATACCTGTCCCCCTAAAGCCTTAAAAAACTTTAACCTAGTCTATTGAGCAAGGTGGATTTGAGGCATCATTAAGTCTCCCGTCTTCCCAGTTGGTGCCTTCTCGATCAATAAATTTTTCCAAACTCTGATGTTTTGAGTTCTGGCCTTTTATCATCAGGAAAAAGAAATTGGGTTTGATAATGAGACAAGCTAGTAAGGCAGGACAACCAGAATAGGGAAACCGAGACAGATAGTTAAATGGCCAAGCAGTTTACAGCCATCTAGTAAATCACAAAATTCTATCTTCCCTAAACCAAGAACACTTAAGAGTAAATGGTTTAGGCCTGGGCAGGTCACTTAATTGGTTAGAGCGGCATCCTTGTACACCAAGGTTGTGGGTTTGATCCTGTTCAGGGCACATACAAGAATCAACCAATGAATGTATAAATAAGAGGAACAGCAAGTCCACGTTTCTCTCTCTCCCTCCCTTTCTCTCTCTCAAAATCAATAAGTGGCCCAGCTGGCATGGCTCAGTGGCTGAGCGTCGATCTATGAGGTTCAATTCCTGGTCAGGGCATATCCTCAGGTTGTGGGCTCCATCCCCAGCGTGGGATGTGCAGGAGGCAGCTGATCAATGATTCTGTGGACGAAAGGGGCCACATGCTGACCTGACAAGTTCAGGAGAGGCCTGCATGGCAGTTTTGCAGACTCAGAGACCTAAAGTAACCACAAAGGATGGTCTGAAATTAAACTTTAAAGCAGTTATGGTGGGCAGTTACGTCCTAAGCCAATATCTTCACTGACAAGGTCAACCTTTACCGTAACTGAGCCTATCTGTCTTTTTGCATCTGTGATAACATATCCTTGAAATGTCTGGGTAACTTGTGACTTCCCTTTTTATGGAGCCCCTGGGGCACAACCAAATGTGCTGGACCCCAGGACAGATACCACAGATTCCTTCATTTATCATGTTAACTGTTCCTGTGCCCACCTAAGTATGTGTCCATCATTTTACTTTTTATCCAATCCTGGGGGTTTTCCTGCTTTGCTTTATCCCTCCTCCTTAATCTATCACCAATGAATTTCATGTAACTCACCTATGTCCCTCCTTTGATTGCAATGTATAAATACGAATGTAATCCCGCCATTCTCCGGAGCACTATCTCAATTCGTTGAGGTTCTGCTTCCCTTCATATGTCGGCAGTTTGGCTCAAATAAACTCACAAAAATTCTTTACAGGTTTCAATGGTGTTTTTTTTACGTTAACAATTCTCTCTCATCATTGCTGTTTCTAACTCTCTGTCCCTCTCCCTTTCTGTCTGAAATCAATACAAATATATTTTAAAATAATATTAATAATAATAACAAATAAAAATCAATAAGTAAATTTAAAACATTTAAGTTTTCTTTTTATTACTGATTTTAGAGAGAGGAAGGGAAAGAGAGAAAGAAGCATCAATTGGCTGCCTCCCACACATGGCCTGGCAGGGGATTGAACCTGTAGCATGGGTATATGCCCTGGTCAAGATTCGAACCCGCCACCTTTTGGTGTGTGTGAGGACACTTCAAACAACCAGCATAACCGCCAGGGCAATAAATAAATAAAAATTTGAATGGTAAATGGTTTACACGTCTTCCCAACCAGAGAATAAAGAGCTTCAATCCCCTACTCGGGGAGCTAGAAAGCAGAAATCCAATTAATGCTGAAATAGGAATTTTAGGGGAATATAGGCAGGTTTGGAGAATTTTTTAGAATTGGGGTTCATGGAAAAAAACACAGGGCTACAGACTGGGAGAAGTTACATTTCCATAAGACAAAAGAGCTGGGAGAAGTTACATCTCCATAAGACAAGGGAGCAGCAACAGTTACATTTCCATAAGACAAGGAAACTGGGAATAGCAGAAAGGTCTATATTTACAAAATAAAGGAGGAAAGAAGCCCAGAGGGAATAGGAGGACAATAAGGGAGGAGGGCCTCCGGAGTTACTATAGTAACCAATTCAAAAGGGAATATTGACCAATCAGAAGGGATATCAGGACACAGGGATTTTCTTTTATAAACCATGGAAACAGGAAGTCAGCGGGACTCTTTCCCCCTCCCGACGTGGGAGTCCATTCTGTGGGACTCTTTCGCCCTCCCCATGTGGGAGTCTGTACTTGTTCTTCAATAAATTTCTACCTTTGCTATACCATCTTCTGTCTGTGGACTCATTCTTTAACTCCTACAGACAAAGAATCTGGGGGACCATCCTGCCCAGGGGAACACTGCGTGTTTCAATCCAAAAATCATGTATCAGTGCCATTTGCCAACCACGCCAAAGAACGGGAGAAGTTAAGGGAATAAATCTCATTTTGGCATATGAGCATAAAACTGATGAATATTCTACTGAGATCCTCTCCTAAGACCTTGCCTAAACTCCCAGCCTTTAAAACCCCTCAAACCTAAAATCCCTGCATGCACTCCACCTCCCAGGAGCATGCCCTAGCCTTTCCCTCCCCCTTCTTACTCCTCCCCCTCCTCAGGCATGCATCTCCTAAACTCCAAGGGACCCCCATGAGACTTGCAACCAGGGGAGCAATAGGCAGCAGTAGCTCCTCTGAGCTAACCAAGGCCCCCTTTTCTTTGACTTCCCAGTGAGTTAAAGTCACCTAACCTAGGCTTCCTTTTGCTTCTTCCATGCTAAGCCCTTCCTTGTTCAACTGTCCCCAGCTTTATTAAACGTACTCTCATACTCACCTGGACTCCTGCTGTGAAATTTTTTCTGCATGAAGTAAAAAACCCATACACTATCAGCCAGCCCTAGGCAGACCCACTCAGGGCCAGGTTCCCTGTCTAGTAACAGTAACACGAAGAACAGCAAAAAAGAATACTGAAGAACAGTTGAAGGACTTTCACAACCTAATTTCAAGACTTACTATATAACATACAGGAAATCTGGAATTGGTGTAAGGATAAACCAGCAATATACTAATCAATGTATACTTCTGTACTTCTCATTTAACCATATATTAACAAATATAGAAGTATTTTAGTCACTGTTTCACTAAATAGCATATGGTACATACTCCCCTGATTCTTGCTTTATTCAACACACCATAACAATCTCCCTGGGTCACAGTGACAGCTCTAAGTCATTTTTCATAATCACTTAAAATTCATCCTTATCCTATTGAAATTCACTTTGTTTGCAATTTTGGCCACTTGTGAGCAATCTAAAAGTACTGGAAAGATTCCCAACAAGTAGATTGCTGGATTGGAGTATAACTTCAACATAACAAATATTGCCAGAATACTTCCTTTCATTAACACCTAGAAAGTTAATCTTTCCCCATCATTGACAATGGGTTCCAACTTCTCAATCTATGTCATCTCATTGTTGTGTTTATTGAACAGGAAAAAGATCTGGTTCATTGAAGAAAACAAATTCAAGGCCAATTTGGAAAACAGAGAACAAAAAGCTTAGCCATTGACCACAGGGTTTAGTCATCAAAAAGGAAAATAGCCCGGCCGTTGTGGCCCATGAACCAAGAGGTCACCAGTTGGATTCTCGGTCAGGGCACATGCCTGGGGGTTGTGGGTTCCATCCCCTGTGGGGACTGTGCAAGAGGCAGCTGCTCGATGATATTTCTCTCTCATCAATGTTTCTATCTTCCTATTCTTCTCTCTTTCTCTTTCTCTAAAAATAAATAAATAAATAAATAAATAATGGAAAATAGCCCAGCACTTCAGGTGCTTAGAGCTTTGAAAGTGTTTTGTTTTGTTTCGTTTTGTTCTGTTTGGGGGGGGAGGGGGAGGCCTACCTCTCCTGGCACATAAGTATAGCCCCTACTTATCATCCCCCTAAATTCCTCTCAACTAAACCATAGTTCATCCACAAGAATTACTCCTCTCTTTCCCAACAACCTATCTTTGACCAACCATTCTGCAAATCAGCCAAAGTTCACCTGACTCCTCCTGCTAAGATGCCATCCTTCACAGGTTAGATTGCTCATTTGAAGCCTTCTCATACCCAGCATTCTTGAATAAAGTTTTATGCTAACAGTGTTCTGATCCATTTTCTAAAATAGTGGTGCCTCAGTTTGTTTCAGAACTGGACCCTCTGCTGCTCAGCCCCCAGCCACATCAAGAAGAGAACATCACCCAAGACCCCTTGACACTGAGTGACACTGTAATTGATAACCCGTTCTTCTGCCGTCAGCGTGGAGCAAAGCAGCGTGGAGTGTGGACCAAGAGAATGATTGATGTCTCAAGTTGGGGACCCGTTTTTAAGCCTGTTCTGACCCATGGCAGTCCAGGTGGCTATCAGTAACTTATGTCATCACACAAGTGTTAATCAGAGTACAAGCTGGTTATCAGTTGCAGTGTCACTCAGAAGGTGTCTTATCAGGTTTACATCTGCCATTCCTAAGGGTAGCATTCAGCTATGGTCTTATCTATATGGTGCAGCTAGGGCTTTCCCTGTGCTCTTTAATATTTCACACAAGTATTTCACACAAAATAATTTTTCTACATTTCCTATAACACTCTTTAATTGTTTTCTATTGCTATAAAATTGTAACACTCTCTTCTTATTTCCTATCATTATCACTATTACTATGACACAGAGGCAAGAGTGTTTATTTGAGATCCAAGAAGAATTGTAATTCTGGGAGGCACCATTCATGTAGAAACCCAAATAGTGTTCCCATTAGGAGAAAGCAAGGGGTATTTATGAGAACAGAAAGGTGAATAATTACAGGAAGAGAGGGAAGGAATTTCTATGGGTGCAGATAAGCTAGCATAGTGATGCTAATTATAAATAATGTCTTTAATTTCAGTCCTGTAGCTATGTGGGCTCTCCTGCAAACTTTGCAAATAATAGTTAGAAATACAATGTTACTGTAGGCCTCTTCCAAAGGTTATTTTGCCCAGTTTTAACATTCCAAAGGTTTTTGAGGAGTAAGACTTACAAGGCAGTTTCTCTGGGATGGCAGCTCCAACTCCAGTTTGAAACGGCTCCTTTTATATTATTTTTTATAACAATATTTTTAAAATCAGGAATTTTTACAATACAAAAGTAATACAGAAATATTATAAAAATTTAATTTCCGCCTGGCTGGCGTGGCTCAGTGGTTGATAATTGACCTATGAACCAGGAGGGCAGGGCTCAATTCCCAGTTGTTGTAATGTACCCCGCGAATCACAGAAGGACGCCTCAAGAAGTCGAATTAAAGAGTCACGTTTATTGCAATCCGGGACTATGAGGGGTCATTCCCAAATCTCATAGTAGACATTTGGTCACAGTTCCAGGATTATATAGGCAAAAAATCACACAGGTATTGATTACATCTCAGGGTTTGGAATGAGGCACCTGGCTCGCAAAAAAGCAGATTACAGAAGCAGAATTAAGCATGTTAATTACAGTTTCGGGTCTCGGGGTCACTGAATTGACAGAAATACATTATCTAGAGCCCTCGGGTCTCCTGACCACTGAGTTGTCAGGACAATTTAGAGTAATTGTGCTGTTCTGGTCTCGGGACCACTAAGTCAGCTGGAACGCACCACCTGTGGCCACTAAAACAATTTAGGGTAATTGTGCTGTCCTGTTTCCCAGGTACAGAAGAATGTGCTTCGATAACCAGTAAGATCACAATCAATGGGATAGTCATTCAATCAATAAGGCATTCAATCGAATGGGATGATTTATACAATTCAGAAAATCAAAATAACCTGTCCATTGTTAAACGAAGCAAATAGGTACCATACTTCACAGTCAGGGCACATGCCCTGGTTTCGGGCTCAATCCCCAGTGGGGGCATGCAGGAGGCAGCCGATCAATAATTCTTTCTCATCATTGATGTTTCTATCTCTTTCTCCTCTCCCTTCCTCTCTGAAATCAATAATAAAAATTCATTTTTAAAAATTTAATTTCCAACTTCCAATCCCAGAAATAACCACTGTCTAATTTAATTTTGTGCCTGTACTTCCATAGCCTTGTCTGTGAATATACAATTATATTGAAAGGCAAAATTCTTTGATAAATTTGTAAAACAATTTGATAAACGTGTAAAAGTTTGGTTTTCTTTTAAATATATTTTTATTGATTTCAGAGAGGAAGGGAGAGGGAGAGAGAGATGGAAACATCAATGATAATAGAGAATCACTGAACAGCTGCCTCCTGCACGCCCCATACTGGGGATCAAGCCCGAAACTAGGGCATGTGCCCTTGACCAGAATTGAACCCGGGACCCTTCAGTCCTCAGGCTGATGCTATATCCACTGAGCCAAACCGGCTAGGGCTTAAGAGTTTTTTAAAATTGATTTTAGAGAGGAAGAGAGAGAGAGAGAGAGAGAGAGAGAGAGAGAGAGAGAGATTGCCTCTCACATAGGCCCAGATCAGGAATTGAACCTGCAAACTTGGTATGTGCCCTGACCAGGAATTAAATTCTCCATCTGTTGGTGCATGAGTCAATGCTCCAACCAACTGAGCCACACTGCCAAGGCAAACATGTAAAAGTTTTATTGAATAATGAAGGAACCAGCACATAAGAAAACAGTTGTTTTGAGAAGCATTTGAAGAGCAGTCTGACATCAGAGGGCAAATAAATGCCAAATAAGATTGCTAAATTAGTTGAGTGGTTAATTTCTTCAGAGCAATAAAGGCCTATCACATTTGAGGTTAACATCTCTATCTAGATTGTGGTAACCATCCTATCAACTTATCAAGTTTACAAGCAAAGCCAGTGATTGAGTTTCAGCCTATGAACCAGGAGGTCACAGTTCAATTCCCGGTCAGGGCACATGCCTGAGTTGGGGGCTCGATCTCCAGTGTGGCGTGTGCAGGAGGCAGCCAATCAATGACTCTCTCTTCATTGATGTCTCTCTCTCTCTCTCTCTCTCTCTCTCTCTCTCTCTCTCTCCCTTCCTCTCTGAAACTTAAAAAAAAAAACTTTACAAGCAAACTTCTAATCTTATAGATCAGTTGTCTTTCTGCATCTTCATCAGATGTTGATTGTTGTCAAATATATACTTTCATTTCCCAAGAGCATCACATTAAGGCAGGCAGATAATAAATGTTCAGGCATGTATAAAAACATCAAGCAATTATCAGTATCTTTCCAAGTTTGAGATTAAATTTTAAAATATATATTATATATTTTTAATTAAGTATTTATTGTTG
>NW_005357806.1:1039701-1040252 GCF_000412655.1 Myotis brandtii | reverse complement strand
ACCCTTGCCTTCCCTTTGAGATTCCACTGTCTATATTGGAGCTTGGAGGGGATACATGTGAGACATGACAAGCCAAAAATAGGCAATGGAGGCAACAGACTCCTATGTGAGGAGAGATTTAGAGCCCCTCTAGGTTGTGGTTTAACCAGTGGCATAACACCTGAGTGATGGAGCCTTATAGCTTAAAGATTTTTTTATTTTTTTTAGAAATAAGTGAGGGGGAGACTTATTTAGGGACACTCCAGACTAAGGGTATAAGTACCCCAAAATCCCACCTAAGCAGGGCACTTGGTTTGATTTCAGCCGGCTGAGTTGCCAGCTCAGGCTCTATATGAGTGTATCACTTTTCTGCAAATAAATTATCACTTTTGCTGCTGTTTGTTGCCTCTTATTTGAATTCGTTCCTATAAGAAGACAAGGACAGAGGACACAGAGTGCTGTCTCTGGCCAGAATGTTCCTGCAGGGGGCACCAGGGGTAGGTGGTGTTTTCAGCCTTGGGGGTAGAGTTGCATAGTTCATCTGGGAGGTGACCTGTTGGATGTTGGCCTGC
>NW_005357806.1:1038224-1039463 GCF_000412655.1 Myotis brandtii | reverse complement strand
TGAGGTACTTTTACATTTAAGTTTTGTCCTAAGGTAAGCTTATCTGCTTCCTTGACTAATAATGCCGTGGCTGCAAGGGCCCTGAGGCACGGGGGCCATCCGGAGGCAACTGGGTCAATCCACTTGGAGAGATAGGCTACTGGTCTTTGCCAGGGTCCAAACTCCTGGCTTAGAACTCCTAGGGCTACCCCGCTGTTCTTGTGAACGAAAAGATAAAAGTCTCGCATCACATCTGGTAGCCCTAGTGCTGGGGCCTCGGTGAGCTTTGCCTTTATGGTGACGAAGGCTTTCTCCTGTTTGGGACCCCAGTCAGACTTCTCTTAAAGCTTCATAGAGAGGCTTGGCCAGGTCTGAAAACCCTGGGATCCAAATTCGACAGAATCCTGCCGCTCCCAGGAATTCCCGAATCTGCTGCTGGGTGCTAGGGACTGGGATGGCGCATACTGCCTGCTTCCTTCCAGTCCTTAGCCTTCGTTTCCCTTGGGTGATCCGGAAGCCTAGATACTTGACTTCTTTCTGAAAAATCTGTGCCTTTTTCTTAGACACCCGATAACCTGTTTCAGTTAGTAGTCTCAGAAGGGCTCGTGTTCCCTCCCAGCACTGAGCTCGTGTGGAGCTGGCCAGTAGGAGGTCGTCTACATACTGGAGTAGGACACACCCCAAGTCCTGTCCTGGGAACTTAGATCAGATGCTAGTGCTCCACTAAAAAGAGTAGGGGAGTTCTTGAACCCTTGTGGCAGTCTGGTCCAGGTGCACTGCTCCTTGGCCACTGTAGTTGGGTTTTCCCATTCGAAAGTGAAGAGAGGCTGACTGGAAGGCGCTAATCTAAGACAGAAAAAGGCATCTTTCAGATCTAAGCATGTAAACCATTCCGCCTTTGATGGGATGAGTCCCAGAAGAGTGTAGGGGTTCGGCAGTGCTAAATGCAGGGTTATAACTGCCTCATTAACAGCCCGTAGATCCTGCACTGGGCGGTAGTCGTTAGTCCCAGGCTTTTTGACAGGTAAGATAGGCGTGTTCCATGGAGACCTGCATCGTTTAACAAGTCCCCACTGAAGCAGCCGGTCTAAGTGGACCTGGATTCCTAGGCGTGCTTCCCTTGGAATTGGATATTGGCAGATTTTAACAGGCTGTGCCCCAGCTTTAACTCAATTAGCACCAGGGTGTGGTCCTTAGCCAGGCCTGGAGGATTCCCTTCTGCCCAGATTAGCAGGAATTCCTTCTCTAATTCAGGTTCTA
>NW_005357806.1:1034405-1035711 GCF_000412655.1 Myotis brandtii | reverse complement strand
TGAGTTCATGCTGCTGGAGGACTACCTTATGGGCTAACTGTTCTGGGACATAGACCCTATGATCTGGGAGTATTCACCAGCCTTTCATTGTTCTCTTGCCCCATTCTTTCTGGGCCCATTTCTCTTCCTGAGAAGTGTATTTTGGAGGTTCAGGTAATTCGGGGGCCAACATGATCTGTGCCGGTGCTGCTTGTTCTTTAGCAGCCAGCTTGGCTACGGTGTCAGCATGCTGGTTTCCCTGAGTCTTTGAGTCTTACCCTTTCTGTTGACCTTTGCTATGGATGATGGCTATTTCCTTAGGCTCCCAGACTGCTTCTTAAAATCTCAAAATCTCATTCTGATTTTTGATTCCTTTTCCTCCTGCTGTCAAGAGCCCCCTTTCCTTATATATGGCCCCATGGACATGCAGGGTAGCAAAGGCATAGCGCAAGTCAGTGTAGATGTTGGCATGCTTATTCTTACTGAGTTCTAGGGCTCTTACTTTTCTTTTTTTTTTTTAATATGTATATTTTATTGATTTCCCACAGAGAGGAAAGGAGAGGGATAGAGAGTTAAAAACATCGACGAGAGAGAAACATCGATCAGCTGTCTCCTCCACACCCCCCACTGGGGATGTGCCTGCAACCAAGGCACATGCCCCTGACTGGAATCGAACCCAGGACCCTTGAGTCCGCAGGCCGACGCTCTATCCACTGAGCCAAACTGGCCAGGGCACTTATTCTTTTTTAAAATATATTTTATTGATTTTTTTTACAGAGAAGAAGGGAGAGAGATAGTTAGAAACATCGATGAGAGAGAAACATCGATCAGCTGCCTCCTGCACACTTCCTACTGGGGATGTGCCCGCAACCAAGGTACATGCCCTTGACCGGAATCGAACCTGGGACCCTTCAGTCCGCAGGCCGACGCTCTATCCACTGAGCCAGACCGGTTAGGGCTGGCACGCTTTTTCTTACTGAGTTCTAGGGTTCTTACTAAGGCCCAAAGTTCTGCCCTCTGCGCTGACCATCCTTCTGGCAGGGCCTGTGCTTCAATTGTCTCAACGTTTGATACCACTGCATATTCAGCTCGTCTTTTTCCTCCATCTAAGAAGCTGCTGCCATCTGTGAACAATACTAAGTCCGCGTTTTGCAGGGGCCTATCCCTTAGGTCTGGCCGGCTGGAATAAACCTCCTCTAGGACTTTCAGGCAATCATGCTCAGGGGCCCCCTCAGCGATGGGTAGAAAGGTGGCAGGATTAAGTGTTCTCACTGCTTCTAATCATACCCGCGGATTCTCACATAACAGCCCTTGATACTGAGTCATT
>NW_005357806.1:1030743-1034367 GCF_000412655.1 Myotis brandtii | reverse complement strand
TCTCTCATAGAAAGCTGCTGGACTTTCATCAAGCTTCCGGAAGACCTCAGAGATTTTAGCCATGTTGGTGGGCTTCTTGGCTCCGGCCCTGACCCCTTGGAGGAAGGCCAGCCGATATCTTTCTAGCCCGGTTCTTCCATCTTCTGAGTTCGGGTTCCAATTGGGTTCCTCATCTGGGAAGGCCTTCCTCGCCCATCTGTCTGTATCTAATATTCCTGCCGGGGCCTGTGTCTGGAGCCACTTCTGAGCCTCTGTTACTACTCTCATGTGCTCCTCAGTGTTAAAGAACGTGAAAAGGAGCTGCTTGCAGTCCACCCAGGTGGGCTTCTGGGTCTGGAAGATCATTTCTAGGAGGTCTATCATGGCCTGAGGTTTTTCAGAATAAGCTGGGGTGTGATGTTTCCAATTCAAGATGTCACTGGTGGTAAAGGGCTGATAATAATAGACTGGCCAATGTGTTATGAAATATGGAATTTATGAAATTGGCGTGGAAGTGACAGTCAGACACTGTGAGGTTCAGAAAAGAGCCTTTAATGCAGCGCTGCTGGTTCAGGGGACTCTAAGATCCAGATCTTGAATAGCCTGGACAATGAGATTTTCTCTCTATATATTGAAGGGGTTAAAAAGAACAAAACAGGGCAGAGAAAGATTTATTGTGCTTAGCAGATATCTTGTAGAAAGCTTGCAGCCTTGAGCACAGCATAGCTCAGATAACCAGGAGACACCTGGCATGGAAGGAACCAAGGATGGACCAGACCTGTCTCCCACATTCTTTCACAAATGGAGTTAATTATCGGCTAGCAAGAGAGTGCAGTAGAAAACGGATTACTGGGACTAATTCAGATTGCTAGCCCCCCCGAAAATGTCTCATTTTCCCTATCAAATGCTCAACCACTGAGCCATGCCAACTGGGTGCACAGATTACATTTTTTTTTTCTTGTTCCTTTATGTCCTTTATTACCCATAAAATTTCTGCTATCAGAAAGGGGGAGGGAAGTGAGCCATCTCAATTTCTGACTGACCCTCCAGCTACCAGCAAATATAGCATTTTCTCTTCTCACCTGTATTCTTGTGGTCTTACTACCCTGGACAAAGTGTTTATTTTTGTATGTTAGCTATTAAGGTCATGAAAAAGCTTGAGTTGGAGTTATGCTCCTATAGAAGATATTGTAACATATTTAGGGGATCATCGAGAAAAATATTTGTGTTTCCAACTCTGAGTCAGACTTGAGATTAGGTACAGTCTCCCATCATGATGCCAGTGGGAATTATAACTTCAATAGAAGTATTCCAACATTCTTCATTCTCTATATTATTTGTATCTTAGATAATAGTTATAATAACTAAAACCAAAATATTTCTTTCTTGGGGATCCTGAAATCTGGGCATAACAAAAACCAACATGTTTTCCTGTCTTTGTGTTAAATGATTCTGGAATGAAGCAGTCTTTTCTGCTTTTGTGCTAAACAATACTAAGATCAAACAAAAATAACTTTGATACTCTCTCTAAGAAATACTTGCTCATAGAAAGCAAAATTATGAACCAACTAACGGCTTATTCATCAAGCTTACTGGTCAATAGTTACCTTACGACTGTCATCTGGATCTTCTAAACAACTAAAAACCAGTATGGGCACACTTTGTCTAATCCTACTCAATTCCCTGCTTTTTAAGGTCCATTATAAAATCACCTTGCCCTCGTCCTAAAACCCTAGAAATACTGTCTTTAGGTTTTTCTTATTGGGTATGTTTTCCCTCCACGTCCCGCGTAGTTCAGGGTTCAGGATCTGGAAGAGGAGCCACACACAAATGAAAGAAAAGAGACAAGAGACAAGAGAGAATTTGGAAATATTGGGGAGCCAGGCGGGCAAGTCCAACTCAAGGAGAAGGACTTCCACTGGTGCTAACGCCTCACCAAGCTTTTATTGATCTTGGGATAGCCTCTAGGTAGGGAATTTCCAGTAACACACAGACTAGGTCATCAGTCTATAATTTAGATAACATGCTGCTTCTGTAAACTGCTTTTTGCAAACTAGGTTCCTCATTCCAAACCTTGGGATGTAATCAATACCTTTGTGATCTTTGCCTATATAAATCTGGTGTTGGGTCCGGGGCGGGCACTATGAGATCTGGGAGAGTGAAATGCTCCCTCATAGTCCTGGATTTGCAATAAATGTGACTCTTTAATTCGACTTCCTGAGGCGTCCTTGTGTGATTCGCGGGGTACATTACAACAAATAGTTACCTTATGACTGTCATCTGGGTCTCCTAAACAACTAAAAGCCAGTATGGGCACACTTTGTCTAATCCTACTCAATTCCCTGCTTTTTAAGGTCCATTATAAAATCACCTTGCCCTCGTCCTAAAACCCTAGAAATACTGTCTTTAGGTTTTTCTTATTGGGTATGTTTTCCCTCCACGTCCCGCGTAGTTCAGGGTTCAGGATCTGGAAGAGGAGCCACACACAAATGAAAGAAAAGAGACAAGAGACAAGAGAGAATTTGGAAATATTGGGGAGCCAGGCGGGCAAGTCCAACTCAAGGAGAAGGACTTCCACTGGTGCTAACGCCTCACCAAGCTTTTATTGATCTTGGGATAGCCTCTAGGTAGGGAATTTCCAGTAACACACAGACTAGGTCATCAGTAGGCAATTTCCAGTAATAGGCAGACTATCTTATCAACAAGGATTTACATGAGTATCTAATCAATAAGGAATTAAATGAATTAAGGTGGGGAGGATTCTTCAGCTACCATTATCTAGATTAACTGGGTGGTGCACAGCTCCGACCTTTGCTAGGGCTTCAAAGGTCACCAGCTTTTGGGATCTCTATGCTTCTCAGCTAGTGAAGACAATAAGTGGTCTCCGACACGTGCAGGCTGCAGCCCATCAATGATTCTCTCTCATCATTGATGTTTCTTTCTCTCTCTCCCTCTCCTTTCCTCTCTGAAATCAATAAAAATATATCTTAAAAAAATAATAAAATATGCCAGAAAGACAAGTTCCTTAAGGCTGCTTCCCAGTGCTCTCAGCAATTAGGGGACACCTTCTCCATGGTCTTAATCACAAAGTATCCCAGATTTCCTAAGATGCAAATTCTGTAGCATTTCTTCATTTTCCTAAATCGCTAATAAAAAAGATAATGGTTTCAATTCAATACTCATTAAGTACCTGTTTAATCTAAGGCTTTATTTGCTGTGGTATTAGAAGACGTAGACACAGAAATGAATATAAAAAGGACTTGGTCCCTGTCCCTCAAGGAGCTTGCTGTCTTTTAGGAGACAGACATATAAGCAACTAAATAGAATACAAAATAAAAAATAATTCCAAAATGAGGGACATGAGTCACACACAAAAAGTTGGCCAGCAGTTGGGCACTGGATCAGTACCAGTAAGTACCTGTAAACACGAAGGCAGTAAGTGTAGGAGAACACCTGCCCCATTCTGAGAACAGTGAGCAGGTTGGTGTGGCTAAAGCACAGATATTCAATAAAAGACCTAGAGCTTTCTCAGGAATGAAGGTTAGAGAAACTGTTCAGATAGCCCAGGAAGACATTATCATTTTCTCAGGTTTTATATAATAACCTAGGTGTTTCAACTAATGTTATAATTATATACCTTCTTGG
>NW_005357806.1:1022949-1030636 GCF_000412655.1 Myotis brandtii | reverse complement strand
GGCGGGTTTTCAGGGGCATAGGCTTTGGTGCTTTCTCTGGTGGGTAGACCCCTGGGGATGTGGGCCTAGCAAGTCCCAAATTTATTGCCAACAGTTTTAGTCTAAGTCAGTGTTCGGCAAACTCATTAGTCAACAGAGCCAAGTATCAACAGTACAACGATTGAAATTTCTTTTGAGAGCCAAATTTTTTAATCCTAAACTATATAGGTAGGTACATTGTTATTAACTTAATTAGGGTGCTCCTAAGGGTTAGGGGCCAAAGAGCCGCATGTGGCTCGTGAGCCACAGTTTGCTGACCACTGGTCTAAGTTCTTCCTAGTAGTACACGGTATTTCTGTAACACTAGGGGGTTTTTACTGATTTATTCCCTTCCTTAGTCCCGTAAATTCGCTGACTGTTCAGACACCCCTGGTTGTTGTGGAATTGGCGTCAAGGAAGAAACAGTCAGAGATATCAGGAAAGAAGACTTTAATCAAAGCATCACTGCTGGCTCTGGGGACTCAAAAGATCCAAAGGCTGAGCAACTTATACAATGAGATTTCTCCTTATATATATTCCTGAGTTTCTTTGTTTCCTAACTACCTGGCTTCTGGGGTGGGCTTTCACAGCCCTTCCTAAGTCAGTTAGAATGGGGAATTTAGATTGTATCTAAATGCCTAACCCGGATGGCGCCAGTGACCTCCCTCTAGTTAAGCCGTTACATCCTTGGTTTATGGCCCTTGTAAATTGGGAGTATTTAGGTAAATAGGTCTTGCAAGACCAGATAATTAAGGAAGGGGCAGTGACTTGATTATAGGCTAAGGAGAATGTGCATTAGGGATACTGATTAACTAGGTACAGGCTGCTAGCCCCCTACATTCTTTCACATGGTCATTTCATAATTCTGGCAATAACAAGACCCGCAATCTTATGCAATTCAATATTTTTGTCATGCATTAAGAAAAAATTTACTGTACCTTTTGGTTGTGAAACATTGAGTAGCAAGAAGAAAGCTATCTGGATAAGAAAAATACAATACTGTCACTGTTGGAAATGTCCAAGGCAAACTAAGTGTCTTCAAAGAGCTAATAAAAGCTTAATCTGGGGCAGTTTGAAAAACATACACTGGGTTGCAGTGTGGGCCTAGGAATGGACATCCAGCAGGAATGGTCAGGAAGCGTGGAATGTTCTGTATCTTCTATTTCTAGCTAACTGTGGCCTACATCTACGTCTCAGCAGTTGATCAAAATAGAGCCCTTCGGTGAGGTAAAATGCAGATTCTCAGGTGATCCAGGCAGCCAGGGGGAAGGGGCAAGCAATAGAAACAAGCTGAGCCCTAACCGGTTTGGCTCAGTGGATAAAGCGCCAGCCTGTGGACTGAAGGGTCCCAAGTTCGATTCCGGTCAAGGGCATGTACCTTGGTTGCGGGCACATCCCCAGTAGGAGGTGTGCAGGAGACAGCTGATCAATGTTTCTCATTGATGTTTCTAACTCTCTATCCCTCTCCCTTCCTCTCTGTAAAAAATCAATAAAATACATTTAAAAAAATTTTTTAAAAAAAGAAATGAACCCTTTAAAAAAAAAAAAAAAAGAAAGAAACAAGCCGAGTGCCAACAAGATTCTGACCTCAGGTTAAATATGGGATGACCTTCTCAACATATCAGTCTCTTGAGTTATAAGACTTTCAATCTGAGTCACCTAGTTTCCATCCTGTGATTTTTCTCTCACTGTCATCTCAGGCATACCTTTTGGCTCCTTTTCGTTTGCTATATTTCATACCTTCTTCTTTCTTAGTTTTCTCATTTTGGTGGCATATATCCTCCAGTCGTGTCTTTAGGAAGGAGACATGGAAAGTATTTTTTCACTCTTTGTAAGTCTTTAAATGCAACTGAGCCACCAGGCCAGGGCTTACTGTTACTTCTTCATTCTTTACTACCCATAGCCCAAGCATGTTTGTCAATTCTTCACAGACTTACTGTCTCTTTGTCTACAATGTATAAAAGCTTCCTGCTTTTCATTCTCTTGTGAAAGCTCCCATGCACATGTAAACATCCTATACAATTTGTATGTTTTTCTCCTGTTAATCTGTCCTTGTCAGTGTAAATTTCAGACCCAATCAGGGGCCCTAAGAGGGTGGAAGAGAACGTTTTCTTCCCTGACACCATATTGCTATTGAGAAGTCCAAAACAATTCCAATTCCAACTCTTCTTTTTTGTGCCCCGTTTCCTCTCATCTCCTTTTCTGGAAGCCTGAGAATCTCATCCTCTTTTGTTCTAAATATTTTATTTGTTTGTTTGATTTTGAGAGGATGTTGATTAAAGCTGGAGACAGTGAAATAAGGGAGGGCTTAGAGTGGAAGAAACAGGAGAGCCTAGGCATTCTTCACAGACTTACTGTCTCTTTGTCTACAATGTATAAAAGCTTCCTGCTTTTCATTCTCTTGTGAAAGCTCCCATGCACATGTAAACATCCTATACAATTTGTATGTTTTTCTCCTGTTAATCTGTCCTTGTCAGTGTAAATTTCAGACCCAATCAGGGGCCCTAAGAGGGTGGAAGAGAACCTTTTCTTCCCTGACACCATGTTGCTATTGAGAAGTCCAAAACAATTCCAATTCCAATTCTTTTTTGTGCCCTGTTCCCTCTCATCTCCTTTTCTGGAAGCCTGAGAATCTCCTCCTCTTTTGTTCTAAATATTTTATTTGTTTGTTTGATTTTGAGAGGATGGTGATTAAAGCTGGAGACAGTGAAATAAGGGAGGGCTTAGAATGGAAGAAACAACAGGAGAGCCTAGGCTGGGCTGCTTTGGCTCACTGGGAAGTCAGAGAAAAGGGGGCCTTGGAGACAGGTTCAGGGGGTGAGCCCAGGATGAGCTGCTGCTGCCCATTGCTCTCCTGTTTGCAAGTCTCATGGGGATCCTGAGAGGTTAGGAGATGCTTGCCTTGGAGGAAGAGGAAGGGGAAGGGAAAGGTGCAGCGCGCTCCTGGGAGGGAGAGGGCACTGTCCTAAATGCTTTAAGTTTCACAATCATATGTTTTGGTTAGAACAATTTTAATCTGTTATTGAGAGGGTTAGCTTGACACACAAGCACACAGGCAGGGGTCCAGTGGAAAACAAAGGCAGGTGGAACATAGCAGGGGCAGACACGGCACTTTGAGCAGCCTAATCACAGAAACCAACCAGGTAGAAATAATAGAATGTTTTTGGACACAGAGTAGGAGGCATGGAAAACCAAGGGAGGGCCTGGAGCAACAAGGTGTAAGAACACATAGAAACAGGGAAAGTTCAGGTCCGTTGCTGGGCAAGAACAATGAGGGAATCAATCAGGTGGCGACTCAGGTAGATATAGAGCAGGCTTGTAGCAAATATATACCGCTGGACTACAAGGCTTCATGGGCAGCCCATTATTGGGCCCCGTAATACATTTCCCACACTTTTGCTTAAATCTTCTGGTCCCCGGAGCTCATTCTTTGGCGTCGCAAGACAGGACTCCAGGAGAAAACCTTGACTCACTGTTATCATTATGGTAGGCTCTTTCAATTTGGAAATTTGTGTCTTTCAGTTCTGAGAATTTTTCTTGAATTATTTCACTGTTGATTTCTACCCCTCTGTTTTTCCTTCCTGAAAATTCCATTATTTGGCTGCTGAACTTTTTAGACTGGTTTAATTTTCTTTTTCTTTTTTTTTTTAAATATATTTTATTGATTTTTTACAGAGAGGAAGGGAGAGAGATAGAGAGTCAGAAACATCGATGAGAGAGAAACATCAATCAGCTGCCTCCTGCACATCTCCCACTGGGGATGTGCCCGCAACCCAGGTACATGCCCTTGACCGGAATCGAACCCGGAACTCTTCAGTCCGCAGGCCGACGCTCTATCCACTGAGCCAAACCGGTTTCGGCAAATTTTCTTATTTTTTTTTTTTCCTATTTCTTATCTCCTTGTGTTTTTGCTGTTCTTTATTGTGTAATTTCCTCAATTTCATTTCAATTCTTTCTTAAGTTTTCATTTCTTACCGTATTTTTAACTTTCAAAAACTCGTTTTTACTCTATGAATGCTCCTCTTTTAATTAATTAATTATTTTTTTTTGTTGATTTTAGGCAGAGAGGAAAAAAAACACATTAATTGGTTGTATGACATTTATAAGTTCATTGGTTGATTCTTTTATGTGCCCTGATTGGGGATCAAGCCCACAGTTTTAGTGTAAGGGGATGACGCTCTAAAGCAATTGGCCTACCCAGACAGGGCCAATGTTCCTCTTTTTAAAAAGAACATCCTGTTCTTGTTTTAAGGATGCAACTTCTTTTCTCACCTCTCTCAGGACTGAGAAATAGAAAGCTACAGAAACCACAACTTGAAAAACTGCCCTGAAACCACAATTTGCAAAACAGGCCACCGGTGTCAGCAACAGCTCAGCACGTACCCCTGTGCTTGGTAAAGATAAAACCAGACTTTTTTCACAAACAGCCTGGCCTGGCCTATCAAAGCTGTCATAGACTCCACTCAATTGCAAAACCTAACCAGTTCTTTCCTGCTTGAGCTCCACCCTTCCTTCCTGCCCCCTCCTCCACCTTTGCCAACTGTTCCTCTCAAACCATCTCTTCACTAACTCCTCCCCAACAAAGCTTTCTAACACTCAAGTCCCAAAGCTTCTCTGTCAGTCTTTTTGAAAGACTTCGTTTGGCCAGTGTCTCCCTTGCTCAGCACATTTCTAGTAGGATAAGTTTGGTGTTTGTTGTTGTAATCATTTTTTTTGGTGATCTCCTCTCTCAAAGCAACTGAACCTGTTATATAAAGTTTTCTTTCATCTACATTTGCTACTTTCTCCAATGTGTTTTTTCCTGCTGGTTTGGTCTTTGTCTTGCGTAATAGAGACTTTCTCTGGTGTTCTGGTAATCTGGTTTTCTGCTCATGATTAAATTCCATTATTTGGCTGCTGGACTTCATAGATTGGTTTAATTTTCTTATCTTTTTTCTCTTGTTTCATATCTTCTTGTCCTTTTTGCTGTTCCTTTTTTTTCCTTTTCTTTTTTGTGTAATTTCCTCAACTTTATCTTTCAACTCTTTATTAAAGAAGAAGTTCTGAGTTCATGGAGAGCTCTTCCGTATTCTGAGTTTACTGTAGGGCCACTTCTTTGTTTGGTAATCCCAAACGTCAGTTTCTCTACTTCCTCTCTCTTGGGTTGCACAGATTTCTCCAGAGAGAGGTTTGCCAGTCTCCTGCCTAGAGGGGTAAAGACCTGGCTGCTATGGTTTGAGGACCAAGGAGTTGATGCGAGTGGTAGAGCAGGACGTGGAGTTCAGCACGCAGGACGCGTGTGATTATGTAAACTCCATTTTTGCTGGGTACCAATGTCCTCAACTGTGCCTGCTGTGCCCCAGTCTAGAGACTTTCATATTCATCCTCTTCAGGGACTCCAACTTCTACTGCAGTCAAGGAGAAACAGTCATCCAGGACCATGGAGATAGGGAGAAGACAGGGGGAAGGATTTGAGTCTGTGAGTCTATGGGTGATGATGCAGTATAATACTGTCTGTTTTCAATTTTATATACTGTTGCCATAGAATTCAGCTTTCTCCATTCTTCTAACTTAGCTTGCTTTCTAGCTCCCAAAGGTTTATTGTTGTGCTCCCATCTTTTTACCTTCATGTCTTTTTTTTTTTAATATATTTTTTATAGATTTCAGAGAGGAAGGGAAAGGGAGAGAGAGAGAGAAACATCAATGATGAGAAAGAACCATTGATTGGCTGCCTCCTGCACACCACACTGGGGAGTCTGCAACCCTGGCACGTGTCCTGACCAGGAATTGAAACGTGACTTTCTGGTTCATAGGTCGACATTCAACTACTGAGTATCATTGATTGGCTGCCTCCTGCACACCACACTGGGGAGTTTGCAACCCCGGCACGTGTCCTGACCAGGAATTGAAACGTGACGTGACTTTCTGGTCGACATTCAACTACTGAGTAACATCAGCTGGGCTCTTTTTTGTTTAATATCACTATTGTAGTTTTAGGGATGGAAATAAATTCAGTTGGTGTGTTCTAGCCACCATCTTAACCCAGAAGGCCTGTGGTGCTGTTTGCATTAGCCATGTGCCCCACCCCCATTGGCATTCTACCAAAAACACATCTGCAGAGTTAATAGTCTTTTTGTAAAAGCTCATTCACTAATAGCCAAAATGTTTTTGGAACATTTAAGCAGATCATAAGATTAAACAATGAACGCTTTTAACTACTGAACACTCACATCTCTTTCAATGAATGGTTTAGGACAGGGGTGGGCAACCCCTGGTACACGTGCCAAACATGGCACGCCAGTAACTTTTGCTGGCACGCGAAACCCTCTCTTATAATCTTCCATTTACAATTTTTTTCTTAGTATCAACTTTTTTATTTTTCAGATAAATTCAGTGTAGGCGCATCTTAGATAAATAAATAATTTTACATAACAGGTTATCTTAAAGACCATAGACATGGATTGACGAGAGAGGGGAAGAGCAATTTCTATGCCTCTGCCTTAACTCTCCCTGCCTTCCTAGATCTGACCAGTGTTTTGGTTTCATCCACATACGCTTGTGAATCTTTGTTCTCAGTGATGAATTTTGTTAAGTCTCATAATAGGAGTAGCCTGACGGATGAAAGTAGCAACTTGTGCATATCTCTGAAAGTCACGAAATATAAACCTGATATAAAATCTCTGTCATCAGTGATGCAGCAGCAAAAGTCCCACTGATAATATCAAATGGAGTCATAAAGTTTTCTGTCGGACTATCAGTGTACATGTATACATTAAAAAACAAATGTATTTTTCATCATCATATACTGTGTTTTTGTCGCTCGAATGAATTTTATTATTTCTTCAAGGTTCTTCACATATGTACACCTTAAGAGATATCAAGGAGGCATAACATGTTCTCAAAAAATTAGGGTTGGCACGCAGAAGAATTTTGAGTCAGAGATTTTGCTGGTTTTGGCACGCACTCACAAAAAGGTTGCCCACACCTGGGTTAGGAAATGGATTGCAGCAGCTTCCTCTTTCTCCTCCTTTGCATTTTCAGAATCACAAGTCAAAAGTGTAGGAGTTTAAAGAATGCACTGGGTTTGCAGAGGGAAGAAGAGAGGAAAAGAAGGAGGGACAACAGTGAGAAGAATGACATTTTGCCTGAAGAGGGTATCGATAGGAAAGACTTTCCCTCCACCCTTATAGGTTCAATAGCTGGGTCTATGATATACACTGGCAATAGGCAGATGAACAAGAGAAAAGGTAAACACATTTATTAATTTCTAATATTAGGAGCACTTAGAAAAAATAGTACTCCCAAAAGCAGTGAAATTTGAGAATTTACATATCATCTCAATAGGGGAATGGGAAGGAGGATTAGGCCTCTCAGGTGAAAGTAAATGATTTTATTTATTTATTTATTTTTTAGAGTTTAAAGTGGAAGAGTTTATCAGTGAAGCAGAGAAAAGGCTACTCCACAGACAGAGCAGCCGAGAGTAAATGATTCTGAAAAAAGGTGAATGAGCCCTTAGAAAAATAGATGGAGATATGATGGTTTGCAACCAAGTGTACCAAGATGCAGTGTGTTCTGGACTTCTAGTCTCCTCCCCATTTGCATGTTTTTAAAAAAATTATATTTTATTGATTTTTATAGAGAGGAAGGGAGAGGGATAGAGGGTCAGAAACATCAATGAGAGAGAAACATC
>NW_005357806.1:1021180-1022880 GCF_000412655.1 Myotis brandtii | reverse complement strand
GAATCAAACCCGGGACCCTTCAGTCCGCAGGCTGATGCTCTATCCACTGAGCCAAACCAGGTAGGGCCCCATTTGCATGTTTGAAACCCCCCTTGATTATGATTGGTTAGATTTCGGCTACATCCACGTTCCAGCCAGCAGGAAACAGTAAAGTGGGCACACGTGGTCTATTAAGGGAAGGACACTGCACTTAAAAAATAAATAAATAAAATTATATATATATATAATTTCAGAGAGGAAGGGAGAGGGAGAGAGAGATAGAAACATCAATGATGAGGAATCATTGGTCGGCTGCCTCCTGCACGGTCCCCACTGGGGATTGAGCCTGCAACCCGGGCATGTGCCCTTGCCCGGAACTGAATCCGGGACCCTTCAGTTCTGCAGGCTGACACGCTATCCACTGAGCCAAACCTGCTAGGGCCAGTAAGTAACTTTTAAACAAATATTTCAGAGAGGAAGGGAGAGGGAGAGAGAGATAGAAACATCAATGATGAGAGAGGATCATTGGTCGGCTGTCTCCTGCACAACCCCTACTGAGGATCGAGCCCACAACCGGGGCATGTGCCCTTGATCAGAATCAGGCATGTGCCCTTCACTCTCAGGCCAATGTTCTATCCACTGAGCCAAACCAGCTAGGGTGACACTGCACTTTTAATGTCTGCTCACTTGGGGAGAACCTACTCATATAACCATAGCTAATGACAATAGAGGGAGAAACAGTCTGTCTGGCCGCTACGAGTCTGCTGTAGTCTTCTTCCCTGGGAGATGGATTTTAAAAATATAGTTGACAACTTCTCCACAGGGAGCTTTTACTATTTTTCTATTATTTTAAAGAGTTCATATTGTTGCAGTGATCTCTTCCTTAACGGTTAATACAACTTACATGCAAAATCTTAAGGGTCTAGTATTTTTTTCCATGGGAAATATTTTTAATGTATGATTGAAGCACTTCACTGTGATAGAACTATTTAGGCTTTTCATTATTTCTTGAGTAAGTTTTGGTAGGTTATATTTTTTTCCTAAAAATTTGGCAGTTTGATTTAAATTTTAAATTCATTAGCATGAAGTTATTTATATAATTACTATTTAATCATCTTTTAAATATTTGCCAAATCTGCTATTATATTCCCCTCATTTTTAATTCTACTATTAATTATTTGTGGCTTTCCTCTTTTTCTTTTTTTCATCATTCTCACCAGAAGTTTATCAGTCTTCTCAAATAAACATCTTTTAGTTTTGTACATACTCTTAATTATGTCTTTGCTTTCTAGTTTATTTTCTGCTTTTATCTCATTTTCTTTCCTCTACTTTTTTCAGTTATTCTTTTTTTTAACTTCATAAACTTACAAATTTCCTGCTTTTCTTATTTCCTAATATAAATGTTTAAAACTAAAAAAAAATTGTTTTTCTACATGCTGCTTTAGATGCATTCTAAAAGTTTTGATATTTGGTATTTTCATTATCACTTGGTTTAAGATTTCTTAATGTTTATCATAATTTCTGCGTGGTCTCACAGGTTAGTTAATGGTGCACTTTTATGTCACAAATAAATTATAAGTTACCTTTTTTGGTTGTTGTTATTTGTTTTTTTGTTAATCCTCACCTGAGGATATTTTTTCCATTGATTTTTTTTTTTCCGATGCAAAAGCATAAGAGTCTTTATTCAAGCCCGGGCTTGGCTCCCCCAGCCTCCTTACCGA
>NW_005357806.1:1011106-1017509 GCF_000412655.1 Myotis brandtii | reverse complement strand
TGTAACAATGTTTCAAACTGCAAGCTCAGAGGCCGGCAGCGGCAGGTGGGGAATGTTGGCTTCCTCCGTCACTGAAGCAAGCAAGCCTCATGTTCGCTTCAAGCTGCCTGGCTGCCGGCCGCCATCTTGGCTGGCAGTTAATTTGCATATCGCCCTGATTAGCCAATGGGAAGGGTAGCGGAGGTACGGCTAATTACCATGTTTCTCTTTTATTAGATAGGATGGTAGAAAATCAGTAAAAAAAAAAGAATTACTTGTAATTTTTTCATCAGGGATGACAGTAATATTTTGTTTATTTTCTATAGTGTCCTTTTTGTGTATGTGCACTTTAAAAATGAAATTTGGTCATGCCCTATTGACACTTTATTTCTGCTCTTTTCCTTCATTATTATTTCCACTAGAGGCCTGGTGCACGAATTCGTGCACCAGTGGGGTCCCTCAGCCTGGCCTGCAGGATCAGGCCAAAACCAGCTCTCCGACATCCCCTGAGGGGTCCCAGATTGCAAGAGGATGCAGGCCAGGCCGAGTGACCCCACTGGTGCACAATTGGGCTGGGGAGTGATGTGGGAGGTTGGCCAGCCGGGGAGGGACTGCAGGAGGGCTCCAGGGTGTGTCTGGCCTTTCTCGCTCAGTCCTGATTGGCCGGACCCCAGCAGCAAGCTAACCTACTGGTTGGAGTGTCTGCCCCATGGTGGTTAGTGTGCATCATAGCAACTGGTCAAGCGGTCGACTGAATGGCTGTCTGATTGGTTGGACACTTAGCATATTACACTTTTATTATATAGGATCTTATTTAATCGTCTCAACAAGACCATTATTAACCCTCATTTTGCAGAGAAGAAAATTGAGGGACCAAATAATTAAATAACTTTTCCTAAGACACCCATCTGCAAGTGGTAGCACCAAGAGTGTTTGTCAGCCCCACAGCCTATGCTGTGTGAGCACTCACATGAGGTTTGCTGAACAAAGAATTTTTCCTTTCTGTAGTCAACAGCCGAAATGCCGTTTATTGCCACTGGGTCATGCATTCACTTAATACTCTATTATCACTTTACATAAAACATTCAACACTTGTTGAAAACACTCAGACATTTGAAATTATCTTCCTTTTGGACTATTTCAAGTCATCACTGAAGCAATATTATAGAAATTATAAAACTGCTGCTACCTATCTTTTAATATCAGATGTTTTGGTGTTACATGTTTTTCTGATACCCAACAGACACCCTCTAACCACATTTTTTTCTTAATGGTCCCTGTTAAAGCTCAGTGAATGTTAAGTTGATTAAGATGATTTTCAATCTTATACAACAGTTACTTTTTCTTGTTTCTTCTTTCACATAACTTTTCTTTTTCCTCATGGTAGATGGCATTTTCCACAACCAATTCCACATATATTTAAGTTTTTTATTGCATATTTATGTACATGGGTATAAAAATTTAAAAATAAGAAAAGCTGAATACATATTATGGAGTATATTTTATTACTCATTTAAAAATATTTTTATTGATTTCAGAGAGAGAGAGAAAGGGACAGGGAGAGAGAGAAATATCAATGATGAGAGAGAACATTGATTGGCTGCCTCCTGCAAGCCCCCCACTGGGGTTCAAGTCCACAGTCTGGGATGTGCCCTGACTGGAAATTGAACCCCGAAGTAGGGCACTGATGTAGGGTTAAGCCTCGGACTGACCTGTTGGTAAAGCCACAAACAAGTCCCAACTTAGAGGGGACAGTCCTCTTAGCATAATTAGGCTCCCTAGATCCTTCCTAGGTAGCTAATGGGCTATGGGAGGTGCAGCAAGTGCTGCCAAAACAAGTGAAACGCACAAGAACATTGTAACTATGGTGACCACTACCTTGTTCACCTCTGGCTATAAAATAAAGGCTCACTTGCCTCTGGATCTCTCTCTGTGGCCTCAGCTAGACACAGGAAGATCCACTTAGACCCAACTTATTCTCTTTGTCTGTCATTTCTTCATCCTTTTGCCGCCCTCACTCAGGCTTTCGAACCCTTGGCTGAGCAAGCTTGGCTCACCCCGACCTGTTGGTTCATGAGTCAACACTCAACCACTTAGCCACACTGGCTGGGGTTTATTACTCATTTTTAAAAGTTTGTGAGGTTTTTTTTATTTTGGTGTTCCCTTCTTGAATTTAATGACAGCAAGAAATATTTTAAGTTATCTTTTGATTTTAATTATCTACTATGCGACCATAAAATGAAAGAAAAACTTACACTTATGTATAAGTTAAAATAATAGAGCTAGCCCTGTGCTGGTGTGGCTCAGTTGGTTGGGTGTCGTCCCATGCACAAAAATGTTGCCGGGTCAGGTCACATCCAGGGTTGTGGGCTCGACCTCCAAAACCAGGGGCGTGCAGGAGGCAGCCAATCGGTGTCTCCCACTCCTCACATCTCTCTCCCCCCTCTTTCTTCTCCCTTCCTCTTGCTCTAAAAATAAATAAAAATAATAGAGCTAAAATATTAATCATCTACATTTTTTTATTGTGGATATATATATATATATATATAGAGAGAGAGAGAGAGAGAGAGAGGTTACAGTGTTCACACAGGATCAAAACTCAGACTGACTTGTGGCAAAGCCAAATACACGTCCCAGCTTAGAGGGCAAAGCCCTCCCAGCACAATTATAGCCAAAAGGCTATGGTTGTAAGCTTGACCTTATAGTCTGACTTTATAGTCCTAGGTAGCTAAGGGATGTGTGCAGCAAGTGCTGCCAAAACAAGGTTTGATAGAGTTCAGAGAATGGCAACAACAGGAAAAAAGTAGATTTGAAATTCACAAGAACATTGTAAACATCTTGCCCTCGTTTTGCTTTGTGTGATTGGACTATAAAACAAAGCTTCAGCTTACAGGCTGGGTCACTGTTTCCTCATCCTCATCCCAACTGTATTCTCTTGTCTGTTTTCTTTAGTCCTACCCCGCCCCTCCTCAGGTTCACCCCTGGCTGTGCTGAACATAAAATTTACCATGGTAATTATTTTTTTTAAAATATATTTTATTGAATTTTTTACAGAGAGGAAGGGAAAGGAAACATCGATCAGCTGCCTCCTGCACACCCCCCACCAGGGATGTGCCCACAACCAAAGTACATGCCCTTGACCGGGATCGAACCCGGGACCCTTCAGTCCGCAGGCCGACGCTCTCTCCACTGAGCCAAACTGGTCAGGGCCATGGTAATTATTTTTAAGCATAAAATTCAGTGGCACTTACTACATTCACAGTGTTGTACAACTGATACTAGACACAATGAGTCCAACATATGAGCGTTTATTCCAAATATGCCAGCAGTATGGGGAGAGCAGTCGGTCAAGCTGGAAATTCTGCTCTCACTCCCCTCGCCAGTTGGCTGATTATATGTATATGCGTGAGGGAGAAGATAAGTGCAGCAGCTGCAAGCTGCAAGTGTGTGTAGCAAGGAAAGGGGAGGGAAGTCCAGCCTTTAGGAGCTCCAAGTTCTGAAACAAGGTAGTTAATCTTGTATGATGTTACAAACAGCTCAGCCTGTTCCTGGGACCAGAGAATAGTCAGCATTCCTGAGGCAAACTCCCGGAGGGGGTCAGGATGGGGCACAGCAACCAAATCAAAGCCTGTCCTGTCCTTGGTCACTTCACAAAATGTATTTCTTTTCTGAGTAATGGACCCATCTAGGCATCTTATCTTTTTACAGCCTTGTTTCCTCCTCCAGTTTCCCAGGGTCTGTAAGAAAGCCTCTTATCTATAGTTAGTGAGGTGAATAATTATTAAACAACTGTGGCTCTACTCTTATTACATGCCCTTTCCCCCTATCACAACTATCACCACTGTCCATTTGTAGAACTTTCTCATCATTCCAAATTGAAACTCTTTACCTATTAAACAATAGCCCCTAATACACCCCTCATTTTTCTCCTGATAATCTCTATTATACTTTCTGTCTCTATGTATTTCCCTATTCTACATGCCTCATATAAGTGAAATCAGATATTTATCTTCTGTGTCTGATTTATTTAAATTATTTATTTTATTTAAATAAAACCATTTATTTAAATGGTTTTAAGTTTTATCCATGTTATAGCATGTGTCAGAATTTCATTCCTTTTAGAGGTGAAATAATATTCCATTGGGTATATACAACATTTTATTTAACCATTCATCTATTGATAGATACTTGGGTTGTTTCTATCTAATGTGGATAGTGCTTCTAAGAACATTGGTGTACAAGTTTCTATTTGAGTCCTTGCTTTCAATCCTCTTGGGTGTATTCCTAAGAGTAGAATTCCTGGATCATGTGAGAATTCTATGTTTAGCTTTTTGAGGAGCCTCCAAACTGTTTCCATAGCACTGTATCATGTTACATTCTCACCAGCAATGCACAAGGGTTTCAAGTTTTCCCCATCCTTTCTGTTTTGTTCTCTATGATATAAAGTTATCCTAGTGGGTATGATGCGGTATCTCATTGTGACATAATTGTCTACATTTGAACTCTTGAGAGGCAAGGGAATTGAAATTAGGATTTAGCCTGGCCGGTGTTGCTCAGTGGTTGAGCATCAACCTATGAACCAGGAGGTCAGGGTTAGATTCCCAGGCAGGGCACATGCCTGAGTTTTGAGCTCGATCCCCAGTGTGAGGTATGCAGGAGGTAGCCGATCAATGATTCTCTTTCATTGTTGATGTTTATCTCTCTCTCCCTCTTCCTTCCTCTCTCTGAAATCAATAAAAACATTTAAAAAATCAAAGTAAAATAAAAGCAATTTATTTTTTTTAAAGGAAATATTTGTAATGATGTGGGCAGGCTGAAGGCAAACCAGGAAAGGATGGGGGAGCTTCTCTGGGTTAGCAAGAGCCTGAAGAAGCCATAGCCCTTGGGCCTTAGAGGGCAAGTGGAGGAAATAGTTTTTAGAACCCAAAGAATGTAGCTGGAGCTGGAAGAGAGGGCTGCCAGATAGGAATCATGGCCTCCAGAAAGGGACATAGAGACCAGCAGGTAGGGAGCCAGAGAAAGAAATACTTTAGACTTCCTCTCCTCGTGCTTTGAACTCTCTAGCAGTGCCCCCCAGTTGGCCAAATCCAATTGGAAACAACATTAGGCACAATAAGGACCCTCCAAGATGCCCATGTTCTAATCCCTAAAACTTGTAAATATGTTACTTTACAAAGCAAGAGACCTTACAGGTGTGATGAAGAATCTTGAGATGGGGAATGCCCAGGTGGACCCACTGTAATCATAAAGCTCCTTGAGAGTGAAAGCGAGGCAGGCGTGTCAGAGAAAGGGAGAGAGAAAGAGAGGGGGAAAGGAGCAGACTGAAGATGCTCTGCTGCTGAATTTGAAGACAGAGGCCAGGGCCATAAGCCAAGGAATGCAGATGGCCTTTAGAAGCTAGAAAAGCCAAATAAACAGATGCAGCCAAGTCAACACATTGATTTTAGCCTAGTGAAACTCGTTTCAGACTTCTAACAAGTGTGTGTTGTTTTAAGCCATTAAATTTGTGATAATTTGTTATAGCAGCATTACAAAACTAATACAGAAACCAAGGACAAACCGACTGACCCAATCCCATAGACACAGAACACGGTGGGAAGGGACAGGGTGTTGACACATGGGGCAAACAGAAACTACACAGCACATTTTCCACACTTTTTTTTTTCCCCAAAGGTCAACAAGTGAACTTTAATGAATAATTTTGGTAAAAGTGTTTTTGCACAGATATGCAAGTCTAAAGCGTATAAAAATGAACAAAAAGATTCTTTCTCTCCTTAAGTACTTCTTGGTACAGCTATGACTCAGTTTAACTTATCTATTTCAGAGCTTAAAAACCAAGAAACTAACACATTTTTGCAGTTAAACTTGAGACACCTACATTTATTGTCCTAACACTGGACATACTGTAATTTGTTACTCTTATTGATAGGTTTGCCTTTTAAAAGTTTTCCTAGGAAAAAAATATAAGAAAAAAGTAACTATATATATTAGCATCATTCTTTGAACATTATTTAGGAATAACAGAGTCTTAAATATAGCTCAATTTTTAAAAACATTGACAAAATGTTGGAATGTTATTCTTATTTTCAGGATCTCTTTTTGAAAAATACATGAGTATTAAAAAAATAATTTTGTCCTGGCACTGGTAGGATGAACTACATCTATACTGTTCACAAATTCAACACACAACAGTGTCTGCTTTAAAAGAGATCAACACCAACAGGTAACATGAAAAAGAGAAGCGAACTTGTGGAGGTGCATTCATTCCAGTCTACTGTTAATCCCTCTCAGGTTTCACTAGCACATTACTAAAAACAGATATATACCCTAATTTCACAGATATTTAACAATTTAACTTTCCCTACAGATATAAAGTATGCTTACCTCTTTGACAGCTTCAGTCTTAACTGCAAAAAGTGCCCCA
>NW_005357806.1:1001120-1010136 GCF_000412655.1 Myotis brandtii | reverse complement strand
CTCCTGTTCTTTGTTTAACAATTGAGAGAATGCTATTGAAGTATGGTAGCAACCATCTCAGGTAGAAACTGTAGAAAAGTTATTTTGATTTTCTGAATTGTATACATCATCCCATTCGATTGAATGACTATCCCATTGATTGTTATCTTACTGGTTTTAGAAAGCACATTCTTCTGTACCTGGGAAACAGGACAGCACAATTATTCTAAATTGTTTTAGTGGCCACAGATAATGCGTTCCAGTTGACTCAGTGGTCCCAAGACCAGGAAAGCGCAATTACTCTAAATTACCTTGATGGCTCTAGATAATGAGTTCCTGGCAACTCAGTGGTCTCAAGACCTGAGGGCTCTAGATAAGGTGTTTCTGTCAATTCAGTGACACGGAGACCCAAAACTATAATTAACATGCTTAGTTCTGCTTCTGTAAACTGCTTTTTTGCAAACCAGGTTCCTCATTCCAAACTTTGAGATGTAATCAATACCTTTGTGATCTTTGCCTATATAAGTCTGGTTTTGCCCCCATCTTATCGCTATGAGATTTGGGGAATGGCCCCTCATAGTCCTGGATTGCAATAAATGTGACTCTTTAATTCGACTTCTTGAGGCATCCTTCTGTGATTCGCGGGGTACATTACAACACTATCTGCACGTTCCTCCAGTTTGACGTTCCCCGCACTGCCAGCTGGGGCGGCTCCACCTTGTCCTTGTCCTTGTCCATCTTGTTGCGGTGCTTCTTGCACATCCACGGCTTGCGTAGCTTGGCCACCTGGCTCGTGGTTTCGCAGGTCTTGCACATGCTGCCCCCGCCTCTGGCCCGCCTCCGGGCTCCCCTGCTGCCGCCCTCGCCCCCAGAGTGGGTCTCTTCCTCCTCCAGGTCCTCCAAACTAGCCGTGCTCTCGCCTCCCGCCGGAGGGTCCGAAGTGTCCAGCAGGTCGGCTTCGTCCTCCCCCGCTTCCTCCTCTCCATCCCCCGCCGCTTCACAAGGATACCTAACAGGCTTGCCCGCCCCGGCACTGCCCCCCAGGGCAGGAGCCTGCCTCAGGACGCTGTCGGCCGCAGCTTCCTCCTGCCTTCCGCAGGGACGCATCACCAGGAAGGTGAGCTGCGAGGCCCAACCGGCCCCGCGCCCTGGGCAACACCCGCACCTCGGTGGTGCTGAGACCTGGCGGGGGTCCACGACCCAGCTTTTCAGCACCCTCGGGTTCCAACGTCCCATTTTCCACAGTTTTTACACCTCTTTTTACACGCATTCTGTCCTTGGACAAATGAGAAATTTGTTCTGAGACACCCGAGACACACAAAGTCCCATTAACCACATTATCATGGGATGATTTCAGTTCCGTCACACTCCCAACCTGAAACCGAAAACACTCTCTTTTTATTTAAAAAGAGAAAGTTTATTGCTCTCCCAGCGTGGCTCAGTGGCTGAGCATCAACTTACGAACCAGATGGTCACGGTTCGATTCCCGGTCAGGGCACATGCCTGGGTTGTGGGCGCTGATCCCCAGTGTGGAGCGTGCAGGAGGCAGCCGATCAATGATTCTCTCTCATCACTGATGTTTCTATCTCTCCCACTCCCTTCTTCTCTTCCTCTCTGAAATCAATGCATATATATATAGTAAGTTACAGAGGTAAAAGAAGTGAGTCATAGAATAAATGGGCTCAGGAAATAAGTTACAGAGGCAAAAGAAGGGCCCTTGGAGCTTAGGAGAAAGAGAGAGGCAAGGAAACTACACTTGGGGGTCAGGGGTTGAGAAAGGCATGGGCAAGTTCCATAAATTGTTGGGGGCAGGGGAAGGGGACAAAGAAGGGAGAAAAATCATTAACATAAAATGTATTGACTAATTTCTCCACCGCTGTGTTTAGTTCTAAAGCTAAGTTGATAATCATAACTTCTTTCTTCCACCACCCACTTTATAACCTCCTTAGGTCTGCCAGCACCTCTTTTTAGAGACAGTCTTTTACCTGGTGGGGTGACCCATCCTTTAGGAAGTCTATCTTTACCCAGTTTCCACAGTTTCCCGTGAACTGTTACTATCCTTGGGTGTGGCAGTACTGAAAGGCATCGCCTGAGTACTGGGTTCTGGATGTGGTCTTCCTTGCTTCCACTTCCAATTTCCTCCTGGTAATCAGGACTGACCAGTCTGGCCAACAGAGTGACCAACTTCTCTACCTGATGGTTCAGTGGCATGAGGAACTCAAAGTCGTCTGAGGGGAGTCCCAGCTTCCATCTGGACTCTGTTTCCTGGGAAACACATTCCTCTTCTGGGAGCTAGGACCTCTAAATCCACTAACCCCAAGAATTACAGACAGGAAGCAAAATATCCTTCCCTGGGTCTTTAGGTATAGTAGTGAGAGGGACACTCCCACTTTAACCCTTAAACTCCCAGATTCACTCATCATAGCTGGGAAGCAGATGAACCTCCTATAGTAAACATAGTTGGATTGTCAAAACAAACTCACACGAATCATAGATCTTACCAACACTGAACTTTGCCACATGTTCTAGTGAGAGTGTGCCGTGGGTCCTTTGTGTTGAGGCTTTTTATCTTTCCTTGGCCGGCTGGAATCCCAGGGGAGATCCCAGGGGAGGGTCTTAACAGAATACTCATTCGTTTTTCAGGTGTGAACTTCAATATGTTGATTGATTAAAATGTGCATATAGGGGAGTCAGGGGCTATTTCCTGGTTAGTTTCATTTTTAAAGAATGTCATAAAAGAATGTCAAGAACCTCACTGAGGCCGTTCTGTCCTGGGATGGTCTGGACGCTGTAAACCATTTGTTCCTACGTATCCTTGGTTAGGGAAGATAAAACCTTGTGATTCCTTAGCTGACTATAAATTGCTCCAATCATTTGACCTTGTTTAATTATTTTGTCTCAGTTTCTCTTAGTCTACTTGTCAAGGAATTTCCCTAGCTTCTTGCCATCCTGCCTCAGTCACTTCGTGATGGAAGGGATTCAGTGTCACCAATCTGTCACAGTGTTGGCTGATTTCCCAGGGAATGGGACCACATTTGGGCTCATCGCTGGTTTGTGGTGGTGGTAGTCACAGCCTCAGCCTGGTGAAGGGAAAATGATGTTGTTACACCCATGCATATTAGTTTGCTAGAGCTGCCAACAAAATACCACAGACTGGGTGTCTCACACACAGACATTTATTTCTCACTGTTTTAAGGCTAGAAGTCCAAGATCAAGATTGTTGGCAAGTTTAGTTCTGAGGCCTCCCTCCTTTGCTTGCATATGGCTACATTCTCACTGTGTCCTCACAAGGCCTCTTCTCTGTGTCATATCGCTAGGATCCCCTTTTCTTATGAGGACACCAATCACATTGGATGAGGGCCCATCCCAACATCTTCATTTTAACTTAATTACCTCTTTAAAGACCCTACTTCCAAATACAGTTGTATTCTGAAGTTATGAGGGTTAGGGCTTCAACATATGATTTTAGTGGAACACTATTCAGTCCATAACATTATGCCTTCTGGACAATCAAAAGTCATGTCTTTCTCATATGCAAAATACAGTCACCCTTATTCCAATGGCACTAGAGTCTTAACCCACTTCAGCCATCTGTCTACCTGAGCTCTTTCCCTCAGAGTAGATGCCCTCTGGTGGCACTTACATGACACTCTATACCAGGGGTGGGCAAACTTTTTGACTCGAGGGCCACAATGGGTTCTTAAACTGGACCGGAGGGCCGGAACAAAAGCATAGATGGAGTGTTTGTGTGAACTAATATAAATTCAAAGTAAACATCATTACATAAAAGGGTACGGTCTTTTTTTTTTTTATTTTTATTCATTCCCACCGGGCCAGATCCGGCCCGCGGGCCGTAGTTTGCCCACAGCTGCATCTATACCCATTCTGAGAAGTCCCTCCTACTGGCTCTCCCCCTAGCCTCTGTTCTCAATCTTCTAATTCTCTTCTTATCAAGTCTCTGCATAACTAGTGAACCATTAGTCACAATCCATGAATCAGTTTAGATACATATCTCAAGTTACCTCTTTTTTTATATGACGTGCACAATCAAATATATCTTCCAGATTTCTGCCCTGGGGAGGGTATCCCTCAACCATTCTCAGAATTACCCCCAAGTGGGGCTATCCATCAGTGGCCTTCATTTTTCGCTCGGTGTCAGGTTAGCATTTTTTTCTACTCTAGGCATAGAAAACTCCATGTAAAGCCTTGTAAGATGAAGAGAAGGCAGCAAAGTAGTACATGCATTTACTAAGAAGTTCTGACTCACGTGGGCAATTTAATTGTGACTCTTAAACCTACATGGACCCAGTGTTTTACTTTTTGATATATTTTTATTGATTTCAGAGACGGAGAGAGAGATAGACACATTAATGATGACAGAAAAGTATTGACTGATTGCCTCCTACACTCCCCTGACTGAAGATGGAGCCCACAACCTGGGCATGTACCCTGACTGGGAATTGAACCATGACCGCCTGGTTCATGAGCCACACCAGCTGGGTGACCCAGTGGTTTATATAATACTAGAGGCCTGCTGCACGAAATTCATGCACTCGGAGAAGGGGGCAGGGATCCTCAGCCTGGCTTGCACCCTCTCGCAGTCCAGGAGCCTTGGGGGATGTCCTGATCGCTCGATCAGGGACAGGCCCTGGGCTGGGACAAGGAACTGGGGATGGGTGGTGATGACCAACATCCCCCGTCACCCAGGCGGGGGGCTGTGACCTCTCGCTGGCTACCTGGGAGAGGGAGTGACTGTGACGGAGGTGCTGTGGGAATTCGGGGTGTCCGCCGAGCTCGCTCTCACTCCCCCTGCTACCCTCCCCCGGAACACCAGGGTTTGCGCACTGGGGAAGCCCCCCCGCACTCAGGTGCCGGACGCCCACGAGGAGCCCACCCCACATCCACACGGCCTCTTCCTGGTGAGCCAGACTGCAGCCACTGGGACCACAGGAGCCGGTTGGGCTCCCTGTGGATTCGAACAGGAGCTGGTCTGTGAGGCCGGCCAGGAGAGACCGTGCTGCTCTCCAAGCTTTTGTGCAGCACCGCTGGGTAGCCCAGAGGCCCATGCTGCGCCCCGGCCTGCGGCATCCAGCTGCATTCATTGCATCTCTGTGTGGGGACTCAGGCACTGTGACTCAGGTGGAGGGGGGTGCGTGGCGGCCCGGGTGCCCAGGTGCTGCCCAGGGCCCAGAGGTCAGCTGGGACCTGCCCTTTCAGGCCAGGCGCTCGCGCTTCAATCACTAGCCAGGCCTAGGGACTGCACCTGTGCACGAATTCCGTGCACCGGGCCTTTAGTATTAAATAACGCTAAAAGATATTTAGCTTTTCCCAAGTTACAGTCAGACTGGTAAGTGCCTGACTTGTCTCTGGGAAAAGTTTTACTGAGGATTCACAAACACACCTGTGGGCATCCTGTGGCAGGGTCCTTTGCAGCTCCACTTCTGTGAACTAGTTTACTTCTAGAAACTGCATAAGAGGCTATGAATTCCCACTTCAGTGACTTATGTTAGGTTTCTGCCCACCAGACCTGGAATCCTTGTCTGAATATGTCAAGAAACAGCTTGGTAGGTTTCCCTTGTATTTAATTTCTAAGGCCTTGTTATAAACTCTACATTGTTACATATTTCTACAGGTTACACATTCTAATTACTACCTCATCCCTGTGGGCTATTCTGGTAATTGTATTCACCTTGTCACTGAGGTCTAAGGATTGCCATGCCTCTTCCACTTCTGGACCCCTTTATTCCATTTTGAGATGAGAGAACTCAATTTCTTAGCAACATCCTTCACTGTCATCCCTAGCCAACAAAGAACAGCCACCAGAGTGTTAAAAGGATGCTGGTGTCTGCCTTACGAATGCATTCTGTAATGTGTTGGTGTAGAGCAGTGATGGCGAACCTTTGGAGCTCGGCATGTCAGCATTTTGAAAAACCCTAACTTAACTCTAGTGCCGTGTCACATATAGAAATTTTTTGATATTTGCAACCATAGTAAAACAAAGACTTATATTTTTGATATTTATTTTATATATTTAAATGCCATTTAACAAAGAAAAATCAACGAAAAAAATGAGTTCGCCTGTCACCTCTGACACACGTGTCATAGGTTCGCCATCACTGGACTGTAGAGCTTGTTCTGCAGGCTCTCCCAGGGAGGTGTGTGGGCCGATTCATGCCCTCATGCTTGCGTGTCGTTTCTCTGAGACTTTATTTATTTATTTATTTTACACTTAAAATGGATGCATTTTATTTTATGTAAACAGTACCTCAATAAATTTCATTTACAAACAAAACAAAATGACAGTATTTTTAAGAGTTCATTTAGAAAAAAGAAATTGACAATTTTTAATTAAAATATGAATACCTTATTTTTTTCACTTTTAAAAAATATGTTTTTATTGATTTCAGAGAGAGAAAGGGAGGAGAGATAAAAACATCGATTGGCTGCCTCTTGCATACCCCCTGTTGGTGCATGTGTCCTGACCAGCAATTAAACCATGACCTCCCGGTCCATGGGATAATGCTCAAACATGAGCCACACTGGCCAGGTTGAATACCTTATTTTTAAGAAATTAATGTATTAAGGATAAAGCTAAAGTTTCCTTTGACCACCCTCCCAATCTTCACTGCCACCCTTTATCTTTCCCATTTATACTGTCTCCCCCAAATAATCACTGCTGTGAGTTTGGTATGGGTTCTTCTGAACCTTTAAAAATATATTTACATATATATATAGCCACTGAAAATGTATAGTACTGTATATATCTTTCTGCAATTTGCTGTTGTCATTTAACATTATGTTTCTGAAATGCATCCACGTTCATACAGATAAAGTTTATTTTAAAAATCTGATATAAATAATCTATTATATGACTATAGTGCATTTTATTTAGCCAGACCTTTCCCCTCCTGACAGATATTTAGGTTGCTTTTCTCTATTACAACTCACCAGTGTAGTGGTAAATAGCAGTTACCACTGGGTGGCCATAGGAATGGGAGATGGTGTTCTGTAAGGTTCAACTTTTTACAATGAGAATGCATTCATGTATTATTTATATAATTTCAGTACTGAATTAAAGAATTTTCTGATACATAAATTATCAAAAAAGAAAAAAAACAAAATTAGTAACAGGAAGCAGTCATCTATTAAAATATATGGAAAACAAAGTTATAGGGCATAACAGTGTACTCATGGTTTGAGACATAAGCACTTACTAAAAAATAGTGATCTGAGTACTAAACAGGTCATATAAACATATTTCCCTATTCAAAGCAATTATAATGAAAATATCAGCATCTTGGTTATCTTGGCATCAGCATAATTAACAGATGCATGAATACTTCATTTATACTTTTTGCTTTCTTCTTTTATGACTATGATGTCTTTCCCTATCCCTCTCTTTCCTCCTTCTTGAGTCCCAATTTTTATCTTTATCTTTATTTCTTTTTCGTTTATGTGGGCTCCTACTCTGATCCCTTCTATGCCGTGAACACTCAGCATCCAAATAGCTTCCACCAGACTGCCGTGAATCTACTGAAGCTGATCGCCTTTCTTCTCTCTTTTCAGCATCATCCTCTGCTTTTTCCTGCTCTTCTTGCCAATTATTACTGAGTTCTTCCATGTGCACATTTATCACATCCCGAATCACTTCAGTGTATGATTTCTTGGTTATGTGAACATTCTTAGCTCTATAGGATTGACGTCTTCTTTTATAATCCCTCACTTCTGCCAAGATTTCAAGGTAAGATTTTGGACTTTTTCGACTATTATCGTGATTGACTTTTGCAGCCAAGTCTACAAAGAGATCACTGTCATTTTCGATAATTTGAGAATCAGAGCGCTTTTTCTTTGTCTCCTCAATTACAAAATCATAGAGGGCAAGACGATCAGCTTGGGTCAGATCACAAACAAATCGTTTGTGATTCAGAGGAACTTCGACAGGCAATGAAGAACAAATCCTTTGATTATAATAGTCACCATCTTTTCCAACTGCAGTTCTAGCTTGTTTAATTATCTGGAATTGTGAGTCCTTATTCAAAGTGATGGAAGGTATCTTCGTATTCTCATAGAAGAATTCAGAATTATACATTTTATCCTCTTCTTCTTTGGTGTAGCCCAGTTTCCTCAATCTACATGATACCATGTGCTTTGCTAAAGATGATTTAGGCATGTGATGATTGAAATCATAAGGACATATCACAACATCCTCGGCTGCCGCCGCCTCCCCGGGGTCCAGCCGATCCAGGCTCCAGCCCAGGGACGACGTGACCTCCTGCAGCGTCCGACAGCAGCTCTCCACGAACTCGGTCAACTCCTCCTGCAGCTGCCTCCGATCCTCCAGTGGGGGCGGCTCGCCCTCCATGGTCGCACCCAGCCCACCGAGGGGAAGCGGCCAAACTGCCAGCGGCACGTGGGCTTCTCTCTCTGAAACTTTAGACTCCTTCCTCTACACCTCATAGAAGAATTCAGAATTATACATTTTATCCTCTTCTTCTTTGGTGTAGCCCAGTTTCCTCAATCTACATGATACCATGTGCTTTGCTAAAGATGATTTAGGCATGTGATGATTGAAATCATAAGGACATATCACAACATCCTCGGCTGCCGCCGCCTCCCCGGGGTCCAGCCGATCCAGGCTCCAGCCCAGGGACGACGTGACCTCCTGCAGCGTCCGACAGCAGCTCTCCACGAACTCGGTCAACTCCTCCTGCAGCTGCCTCCGATCCTCCAGTGGGGGCGGCTCGCCCTCCATGGTCGCACCCAGCCCACCGAGGGGAAGCGGCCGAACTGCCAGCGGCGCGTGGGCTTCTCTCTCTCTGAGACTTTAGACTCCTTCCTCTACACCGAGTCAGTGTTGGGGTCCAACCCCAGCAGGTCCAGGGGTCCCCAAAGGTGTGGACGGAGTCGGTGAAGAAGGAATGACACAGAGACAGCGTTCAGTTGATCAGCAGCCTAGCCAGGATCTCTAGCCAGGATCTCCAGCCAAGTTCTGTCTAGGATCTCCAGCCAAGTTCTGTCCAGGATCTCCAGCCAGGTT
>NW_005357806.1:989186-1000853 GCF_000412655.1 Myotis brandtii | reverse complement strand
AAGGGGAGCAAACATATTAAGAACAGTATGCCATATACGCCAGGACCCTTGAAACATATGCTGTGCAGATGTTTCTTCCCTGCAGCGACTGTGTCAAGCAGCAAGGATGGACCGGCTTCCGGCAAGTCAGGAAATTTCAACCAGCTCAAATTGGTGGGCAATGATTTGGGTCCAATATTCCATTAGCCAACTTAGGAGAACATTTATGCTTCTTTGAGGTGCTTGAGTCAACACATTAAATTCTTATCCCCAGAGGAGTGCACCCAACTGATAACTTTGACCTAATCAAATCTTGCATTTATCATCACCGGTGTAACACCTTTGGAATCCAAACATATACCTGTTCCTCAGATTCCTGCCCATACAAATTGCTGAGATCTGCAATTTTTTTCTTCATGTATAGGCTATCTCCTTCTGGGTAAAGTCTTATATTTCTCTGTCTGAGTTATCATTTTAGGTTGAATTGTGCCTCCCCAAAATTTCACTTGTTGAAGTCCTAATCCTCGCTACCTGAGAAAGTGACCTTATTTGGAAATAGGGTCTTAATAGAGGTAATCAGGTCAAAATAAGGTCATTAGTGTGGGCTCTAATAAAATTTGGCTGATGTTCTTATGAAAAGGGAACATGCACATGGGGAGAACACCATGTTAACAAGAAGGCAGAAATCAGGGCTACATTTCTACAAGTCAAGGGACACCAAAGATTGCCAAAAACCAACCAGAAGCTTAGGTGAGAGGCATGGAAGAGATTCTTTCTCAGTCATTGGAAGGAACCCACCCTGCCAATATCTTGATCTTGGACTTCTAGCCTCCAGAAATGTAAGGTAATAAATTATGTTGTTTATGGCACCCAGCCTATGGTACTCTGTTACAACAGCTTGAGCAAACTAAGACGTGTGTTGGATCTAACTCTCATTGTGGGACTAGAAGGAATGAAGGATGGTGGAGGGGGCTCAGAGAATTGTAATCTTGGGAGGCTACAGCACAAGGTACAGTCATGAAAAGAATTTTATGTGGGGAAGACTGTTTTTGTTTTTTTTTCAAACATCCCTCGGCCAGGAAAAAGGGTTTGGGGGTGGGGATGGGTGGTTATTTAGGATTTCGAAGTTCTTGACCTTATTTGTGTCTGCCAAAATGAGCCTTGTCCTATCTCAGGGTCTACCTCTTGCTCACAAGTACTTTTGCTTTCACAAAAGAGATCCTACTTATATTTGAGTGATCATGAAGCCACAATATGCTGTGGATTACCAGTGCTCACTGTCCTCCAAGAAGGGGGTTAGCACTGCTCCTCAAATGTTAGCAACTTAATTCCAGAATCTCATTTTCAAGAAGCTTCCTGAGACCACGTCTGGTACCAGTTACTATCTCAATCCAGGTCTAGTAGGAAACATTGCACATTTAAATAGAGACATTAAAAAATTTAAGAAAAATATAGGTCAATTGACCTTCCACAAGGGTGGTAAGATAATTCAGTGGGGGAATGAATAGTAGGGGGACCATTAGATAGATATGCAAAAAAAAAAAGATGTTGGACCCCCTACTTTATCCTTCCTCCTCTCAACATTCCATTTTCTTTACATAAAAATGGACTCAACAGGGGAAGTTGGGAGGGGCTGGGGATAAGAGATCAACCAAAGGACTTGTATGCACGCATATAAGCATAACCAATGGACACAGACAGTGGGGAGGATGAAGGCTTGTGCTGGGGGGTAGGAGTGGGTAGGGAGAGGTTAATGAGGGGGAAAAGGAGATATATGTAATACTTTCAACAATGAAGAATTTTAAAAAATCAATAGAAAAATATCCTCAGGTGAGAATTTAAAATAATAAAATAAGAATATATGGACTCAAAATGGAGCAAAGACCTAAACTCTTAGAAGTAAACTTAAATGTAAATCTTCAGGACCTTGAGGTAGGCAATGATTTTTTTTAGATATGAAGAATACTTAGTATTGAAAAATACTTTGACTTGCCCTGGCCGGGTTGTTCAGTGGTTAGAGCACCAGCCTACAGACCAAAGGGTCTCGGGTTCGATTCCAAGCTAAAGGTATGTACCTCGGTTGCACATTTGATCCCTGGCCTGGTCGGGCATGAGTGGGAGGCAACCAACTGATGTGTCTTGTGGACGAAAGGGGCCACATGCTAACCTGACAAGCTCAGGGGAGGCCTGCATGGCAGTCTTGCAAACTCAGAGACCTAAAATAACCACAAAAGATGGTCTGAAAATTAAATATTTAACTACAAACAGGTTATAGTGGGTAGTCACGTCCCAGGCCAGTATTTTCCCTGACAAAGATCAACTTAGATCTTTACTGAGCCCATTTGTCTTTTTGCCTCTAAGATAACATGTCTGTGAAATGTCTGGGTAACTTGTAACTTCCCTTTCTTTCTGGACCCCTCAGGACACAACAAATAGCACCAGGACATTCCCTCAAAGTTACTGTTATCAAGTTAATCATCAACTGTTAATTATGTTAAACTATCCTGTATGCATCTATGTAAAAAAAGCATATACTTTTTACCCTATCCCAGAGGTTTCCCCGCGCATTGCTTTATCCCACCTCCTTAATCTATCACCAATGAATTTCATGTAACCCATTATGTATTTTCCTTTTGATGTCCCCAGTAGGAGGTGTGCAGGAGGCAGCTGGTCGATGTTCCTCTCTCATCGATGTTTCTAACTCTCTATCTCTCTCCCTTCCTCTCTGTAAAAAATCAATAAAATATATTAAAAAAAACAACAAACAAACAAGCAACTTTTAGACTTACCACAAAGTTGCAAAAATAGTAGAGTTCCCATATATCTTTTACCCAGCTTCCTCTAATGTTAATATTTTACGGACTATAGCATAATGACCAAATCCTGGGAATTAACACTGATACAATACTATAATCTACTCTAAGCCCATATTCCAATATCACCCATTTTCCTTTCTTTGGTCCAGGATCCAATTCAGGATCCCACATTTTATTAAGCTGTTCAGGTCTTCTTCTCCTCCTCCTCCCCTACCCACTCTTCCTCTTCCTCCTCCTTCTCCTCCTCCGCCCCTTCTCTTTCTCACCCTTCTTCTCCTCCTCTTCCTCCTCCTCCTTCTTCTTCGCTATTACTTTTTTCTTTTAATATGCCATGAGGTATCTTGCTTGTATATTTTCCAAGTGCTTTTCCAGACACATCTCCCAATCCTTCCAAGAGGTTTTATCAGTCTTTCCAATTCAATAAAAGATGCTGGATTACAGTTCTGCCCAGCTTCTTTTTAAAAAAACAATATAATCCTAATGACTTTAATGGTCATACATTCTTACCTAATAAAGAAAAACATTTACAAATATCAGAAATCCACTTTGGAAACATTCGCATTAATTTTGCACTGAATCAGTATTTTGTGGGTTTTTTAAAAAGGTAGTTGTTTGAACTCACGACTCATTGACACATTTCTGCTGAGGGAAGGGAGGGAGGGAGGGAGGGTACATGCTGCATTTCTCCAGAGCCCCACAGTGCTCATTTCACAAAAGGATACGTCAAAAGCAAACATGCAACGTGAATTTAAAGCTTTTACTGCAGCATATCAAGGAGGTAAATAGCAATTAGACCTATCAATTTTCCCCCAAAACAATCTCCCCAAAGAGTAAACAGGCAAATAACTCTGCCTATACTTACACAGCTTCTCAAATCACGTCAGAAGGGTCTCACGTTCAGTGATCAAGAGATTTTAAAAGAGCAGTAATTACTTTCATTTTAAGAAAAGGTTCCCCTTCCCCTCTCCCCCACACCAAGTATTCAACATGAAAGAGTGGGCTTTCTGGGCATTAATTTTATACTGATTTGAAGCAGCAACAATAACCATCAGTGATTTGGCATTTCTGTTTATAGTTGTTCCAACTTTTTTTTTTTCTTCAGTTGCATAAAGCAATTATCCAGTGTTGCTTTGAAATAAAGACTGAAGATTCTAGGTAGCAAAGATTCTTCCTGAAACCAATGTTAAGTCAAAAAATAAATAAATAAATAAAACAGGGTATTACACTAAATGTCTGGATCTAGTACACTGAAGAGAGTGAAGCCTGGGAAGTCACCTCCTGTTCTATACAAGAGATAAAGACCTGCAAAAGCTGATTTGTGGCTGTATAGTATTTTACACGCTGGGAGGATTTGCAGCAAATGCTAATTGAAGGAGGCATGCACTGTATTTATCCCTGCCTTATATCCTAGATCCCCCCCTCCCCACCCACAACCATCTACTACCTTATACTACGTATGGTGGATTTGAGTCGCTCATCCCAGTGAACAAAGTCAGTGTAATGTGTTAGGGGGGCTCTTATCGTTTTCTCAACTTAAGCCGTGGGTTGTCAACGAATTCACAGGGAAGAGTAACTGAGCAAAACATTTATTCACTTTCTAAGGGAGGAAAGGTGCCGAGAGGGCTAATGATCCTCCCTCTGTGAGGGACTGAGGGTTTTTTGTTTTAAGTGTTTTTGTTTTGTTTTTTAAAAATATATTTTATTGATTTTTTACAGCGAGGAAGGGAGAGGGATAGTCAGAAACATCGGAGAGAGGAACATTGATCAGCTGCCTCCTGCACACCCCCCACTGGGGATATGCCCGCAACCAAGGTACATGCCCTTGACTGGAATCGAACCTGGGACCCTTCGGTCCGCAGGCCGACGCTCTATCCACTGAGCCAAACCAGTCAGGGCTTAAGTGTTTTTAAATTGATTTCAGAAAGGAAGGGAGAGGGTGAGATAGGAACATCAATGATGAGAGAGAATCACTCATTGGCTGCCTCCTGCACGCCCCCAACTGGGGATCATGGGTCCATGCTCAACCACTGAGCCATACCAGGGCCAAGTTGGATTTATTTTTATTTGACATTGACATCTTATAGCATAAACAAGTAGATGGAATGGAAGGGTTTTTATGATAGTGGTATCATTCAATTATTTGAACTCTTTCTGAGGTACATGTCAAAAACTACATAGTTATTAATCATCAAATGCTGTTTTTTTTTAAAAAATATATTTTATTGATTTTCTACAGAGAGGAAGGGAGAGGGACAGAGAGCTAGAAACATCGAAACATCGATCAGCTGCCTCCTTCACACTCCCCACTGGGTATGTGCCCGCAACCAAGGTGCATGCCCTTGACCGGAATCGAACCTGGGACCCTTGAGTCTGCAGGCCGACACTCTATCCACTGAGCCAAACCAGCCAGGGCCAAATGCTGGTTTTTAGTGCAATTTGACTGTCAACTTCTTTGAATCCTCCTTCAATTTTGTTGAAAGCAAAGAATTTGGAAACATCTAGGTTACAAAGGATGTGTTACTCCAACATTTGAGTCATTCAGTTCCTTGATAGCTGTTTCCAAGTGTCTCCTTCCCCTACCCTGGAGCCTTCCTTTCCCTCTAGCAATGCCCCACAGCATGTTCTGTCAGTGGGAGAAGAGTGGACTTAAAGGGGAGCTGGAAAGGTAGGACCTGTAAAGCACTGAGAACCAGCATCATGCCTAGACTCCAGCCAAGTTCTCCGGCAGATCTAGCTTAAGAAAAAGTCTATACAGCCCCAGCTGGTGTGGCTCAGTTGGTTGGGGTCGTCCCATGCATGGAAAGGCTGCTGGTTCAATTCCTGGTCAGGGCCCATGCCCAGGTTGCAGGCTTGATCCCTGGTAGGGGGCGTGCAGGAGGCAGCCTATCGATTTTTTGCTGCTACATCAATGTTTCTCATTCTCCTTTCCTCTTTCTCTAAAAATCAATAAAAAAATTTTTAAAAAGTCTATTGATATCCACTTAAAAAGAGAGAGAGTGAGAGAGAGAGAGAGAGAGAGAAAAGAAAAAGCACATACAGAAGGTGAGTTCAATTGAGTTGTCTCCTTTCTCTATCTTCACCAAAGCAGCCATTTTGCTCTTGCCCCCTGCTAGTGTTTACAGAGCCTCCTGCTTCAGATGGACCAATAATATGAATCACGAAAAGGGGGCAGACTTCAAGCTCAGCTCAGGAATGGAGACAGGGGTACACCTTACCTTACAGAAAGAAGGTGATGCACACCCGAGTCACAGCAAATGACAAAAAAGAAAAAAAAACCCACAAAAAAAAATCCCTCAGTTTTCTTTTTAAAAAAATAGCTATAATATTACTGGAGTGGAAGAAATAAACCTAATTAAAAGTTAAGGGGGGCCAGCTGGTGTGGCTCAGTGTTTGAGGGTCGACCTATGAACCAGGAGGTCACGGTGGCTTCCCAGTTAAGGCACATGCCTGGGTTTCAGGCTCAATCCTCAGTAGGGTGTGTGCAGGAGACAGCGGATCATCGATGTTTCTATCCCTCTCTTCCTCTCTGAAATCAATAAAAATGTATTAAAATAATAAGAAAATAATGTTTTTAAAAAAAGTGAAGGGGGAATCCCAAGACCTAGGCTTTCCTCTCAACCACCTTTATAATTATTCATCCTTTGGCAAAAGCCAAAGGAGTCTCAGAAATGCTCCCTGGAATATGAAGGCAGCTGGGCACTGAGTATCACATGGTCCAAGACAACGGTTCAACCTGTGGGTCATGACCCCTTTGGGGGTCGAATGACCCTTTCACAGGGGTCGCCTAAGACCATCAGAAAACACATATATAATTACATATTGTTTTTGTGATTAAGCACTATGCTTTAATTATGTTCAATTTGTAACAATGAAAATACATCCTGCATATCAGATATTTACATTATGATTCATAACAGTAGCAAAATTACAGATATGAAGTAGCAACGAAAATAATTTTATGGTTGGGGGTCACCACAACATGAGGAACTGTATTAAAGGGTCGAGGCATTAGGAAGGTTGAGAACCACTGGTCTACGATGTTAGGGAAACAGTCGTTCCCACAGCAAGTGTTGAACAGCAAAGAAGTAAAACTAGGAGATACTGACGATGAAGATAATCAGGGTCTTGTGGAAATAAGCAAAGACTACCCAAGTGAGAACAAGTAAAGGAGATGCTATTTATTAGGAACTCACCATAGCAGAGTCAGCTACCATCACTTGTGTATTGGGAAACTTTAATAGTGGGAAAACTTTAATAGTGGAACAAAGGAAAGGGTTTTGGGTGTGCTCTGATTGGAGGTAGTTGGTGTGGGGAAGCTTCAGGTGGACTAACTGATGGGGGAAGGGCACATAATAGAAATATAATCACAGCTGTTTTATAACTATTGGCATAGAAAAGAGGTTTTTCTTACAGACCCTGGGAAACTGGAGGATGTGTTGCAAAAAGAACAAACAGGGCCTAAACATAAGGCAGCCTTGAAGCCCAGATGAGCCTGTCACTCAAAAGATACAAAGTGTATCTTCTGACTGGCATGGCTCAGTGGTTGAGCACTGACCCAGGAACCAAGATGTCCCAGGTTCGATTCCTGGTCAGGCACATGCCCAAGTTTTGGGCTTGATCCCCCGGTGTGGGACTTGATCCCCAGTGAGGGGCATGCGATTGATGTGTCCCTGTCATCCATGTTTCTATCTCTTTATCCCTCTTCCCTCCCCTCTCTCTAAAATCAATAAGAGTATAGAAGATAATTTTACATTTTAAGCCCAGATCAAGGATAGAACCTATCTGAAGGCAGACAACATTCCAGGTCTAATCTTTGCAGCGACAATGATAGAAGGCAGACCCTGGGAATTCACTAGTTTTTAGGATTTTTTCCCATCCTCTAGCCCTATATAAGCGATGGCTTAAGATGAAATGTCAGAATGGTCTTTTCAGGGGAATACCTGTTGCTCTCTCAGATCACTGGCCATCCACACTAATAAAAGAAAAAGATGCAAATCTACCGTACCTTCATGATACCCAACAGCCAATCAGGAGTGAGTATGCAGATTAACCCAACAAAGATGGTGGGCTAATTTGCATACGCAGGCGCCATGGTGACGACACAGGCATTCCGAACAGCCCCAGCTGCTCGGGCCTCTGGGTAGTGTGGGAAGGCATAAAGGCGGCTCTCTCCCAGAGTGAAGGCGGTGCCGGCAGCCAGGGGAAGGCCCATTCTTGCATGAATCTTTGTGCATCGGGCTACTAGTCTGAACAATAAAAAGCACCACAAAGATTCAACCTCTTCTCTACTTATTTGACTCTGGTAGCAATGGGCAGTAGGACCCTTTCATGTCTGGTTTCATAACTAAAAGTGGAATATCCTATGTGGCTGGTGAGGGGTACATATTTGTCCTTTTCTACTTGGTCTTAAGTTGGAGGTATGGGCAAAAATAAGGAAAGCTATCAGGTATTAATCAAGTCCTAGACATTTGGAGCCAATTGTTACAGGATTATTTGGCTTCCCGGAATGTTTGCTAGAGATAGCAATCTGACTTCCTACAAATATAACTCCTACAAACATGATATCCTTGGTGGTTGCTGCAGAATGTGGGTCAGAGTTCTGTTTTTATGCGTAGTCTGGTTATTTTCAGCTTGTATGTTTAATCTCTCAGTGATACTCTAGAAATGCTTATGTAATAGAATTTTTTCCATATTAATAATGCTGTTTATTTATTATTTTCCCATCAATTAACTTTAAATTTTGTATTTACTCCCAAGATCTCTGTTTAAATACAAAGTGTAGATATGGCTTTTGTTATTACTGTTTTTATTTGAGGAGGGAGTTTTTTGTTTTTGCTTTTTTTGTTAGTTAATTTGGTAAATGTGAGTTTATACAAGTGGTATGTGTGTATATGCAGTGAAGAATAAATTGGAAAATATTCCCCTTGATTGTTTTCTTTTCTCCCTCCCAAAAACAAAATTTACATTTGTTGTGTCTTTGCCTAACTATGCAGAGAATTATTGAAAAGTAAGTGTCTTGTGTTTTAAATATGAAGACATTCAAGAGTTGGGTGTTTTTTTTACAACTTAACTTTATGTGTTTTTTAAAAATTCTTTATCATTGAAAGTATTACTTATGTGTTGTCCCCTCCCCGTCTATGTCCATTAGTCATGCTCATATGCATGGATACAAGTCCTTTGGTTGATCTCTTACCCACTCTCCCCTGCCTTCCCTCTGAGGTTCAAAAGTTGGTTTTAATTTGCTATATTAACTTTTATATTTGAAAAAACATTTTTCTTTAAGGTGTCATGCTACCAGCTTTAGTCCAGTTGCCTTTTATTTAGTTACCCAATCAGACATGGAAGAATTTCTTTCACTCTTTTTCTTCCTACTTTTCTTTTCTTTTCTTTTTTTAAAAATAATTTTACCTTTTTATATTTATTTATTTTAAATCCTCACCTGAGGATATTTTTCCATTGATTTTTTAGAGAGAGTGGAAGGGAGAGGGAGAGACAGAGAGAGAGAGAGAAACATTGATGTGAGAGAGACACATTGATTGTTTGCCTCCCACATGCACCCTGACCAGAGCTGGGAACATGCAACCAAGGTACGTGCTCTTGACCAGAATGTGCCCTTGATTGGAATTGAACCCGGGACCCTTTAGTCCGCAGGCCTATGCTCTATCCACTGAGCCAAACCAGCTAGGGCTCTTCCTACTTTTCAACATATTCACTTCCCTCTTCCAATTGTTCTCAAACAGCTTGGTTTCCCTTTGGTAATATGCTTTCTGTTCTCCCATCCAGGGAAGAGATTAGCATAAAGAGCCAGTTAGCAAATATTTTAGGTGTAGAAGACCATAAAGTCTCTGTTGCAACTACTCAGCTTTGCCCTTGTATTGTTGCAGAAGACCAAAGAAAAACCAAGCGACGCGTTAAAGAAATGGAGGGACACTGTTTAATTACGCCAGCGGACTCAGGGAATAGCTTTCCAAATCTGAGTACCGAAACATGCAGGGGACTTCTTTTTATATCTCCCTGTGGTCTTTGTCCCGCAAATATGGATTATGCTTCCGGTTTTTTTCGAGGGCCTTGCAAGAAGGCACTCAGGTGTTGGGGGTCTCCAGGCCATATCTGATGGTTTGGCCTGGCACCAGCGTTAATAACCCTCCCTCCAGGGCAGTGCACTGTTCACAGTTTTATGGCCTCTGTAATAGGTTCTGCAAGACCAGTTTCTGGAAAGGAGGTAATGATTTAATTATAGGTTAACAAGAATGTACACTGAGCTTGCTGGCATGGATTCCAATTGCTAGCCCCCCAAATATCAGGGTTACTTTAGATTTAGCCCTTTTTAGCCTTCTCAGTATTATGAAAAAGCCATGGATAATATATGAATGAATGAGTGTGACAGCATCCCAATAAAACTTTATCTACTAGTATGGACATCGAGATTGTCTTATAATTTCATGTGTCACAAAGTATTATTCCCTTTTTAATTTTCCAACTATTAAAAAATATAAAAACCGCCCTGGCCAGCTTGGCTCAGTGGATAGAGTGTTGGCCGGACTGAGGCTGGTGGGCCTCAGTGGTTGAGTATTGATCTATGAACCAGGAGGTCATGATTTGATTCCCGGTCAGGTTTCAGGCTTGATCCTCAGTAGGGAGTGCGAGAGGCAGCTGATCAATGATTCTCTCTTATTGATGTTTCTATCTCTCTCTTCCTCTCCCTTCCTCTCTGAAATCAATGGAAATGTATTTTTAAAAATATATAAAAACTATTATTAGCTACGGGTTGTACAAAAATAGGTTGTACAGATTTGGTTCACAGGCTATAGTTTGCTAATCACTGATATAGATTAAGAAAGAAATCAGGTAAGAAGAGTGCTGAGACCCCTCTGTGCAGGAATTGTTCACTCTTCCTAGGTGATAATTGAGACTATCTGCATTAATATCGCTTAACTCTTGGGCTGGAAAACCATAATATTTGCCTCAGGAAATTTTTTTTTCAGAAAGATAAGATGAGAAATCAATAGATAACTTCTCTATTAATTTGAGGAAATTTTTGCAAAGCAACATTATCTAGGTAAATGATTTGGCCATCCAGGCCAAGAGCTCTTCTATTAGGACAATAGATCACCTACCTTGACAGAAACTTACTTCTCAAGTAACCATTTGCTAATCACGACTCACTTCCAGATCCTCATCTCACTGTGTCCACAAATCCTGTCACAAACTTTGCCCAATCCCAGGCAATTTCCTTTCTTGACAGGCCCATCTAAGCCACTTGAACTCAGACTCCAACACCCTATATCTCTCTCCCTCTGACTTCAGTCTTCTGAAACATTACCAAGACTCTATCAAAATGGTATTCTTCCTCACTGCAGTAAAATATAAATTAAAAAGATAATAAACAAAGCTTTGCCGGATTAACAGGTGTCTCTAGAAGTCTTTTGGAAGAGTTGACGGTTGACACAAAAAACAACAGTTCTATCCTCAGTTTCTGGTTTTATATTTCCTTTACTGTTTTTTTGGATTTCAAGATGGGCTAGCTTACATGCACTTACTAAGTAAGAATATGTCAACCTTATCTTGTGTCTTAACTGTTCTTATTAGCATATGCAAAGTTGTCTCTTTTTCAGCAAGGTTAACATTTTTAGTATCCTTTTTAAAAAGCAGCCTTTATAAAAATATAATTAACATATCATGCAGTTTACCTATTTACATTGTACAATCCAATGGTTTTTGGAATATTATATTATTCATTTTTTACAATGAAGTTAAAATATATATAATATATGCCCTAGCCAGTTTGGCTCAGTGGCTAGACCATTGGCCTGTGGACTGAAGTGTCCTGGGTTTGATTCTGGTCAAGGCACATGCCTGGGTTGTGGGCTCA
>NW_005357806.1:988498-989150 GCF_000412655.1 Myotis brandtii | reverse complement strand
AATCAATGATTCTCATCATTGATGTTTCTATCTCTCCCTCTCCCTTCCTCACTGAAATCAATAATAAAATATATATAGATATATTATAAAAGATGCCATTTTAACCATTTTTAAGTATACACTTCAGTGGCATTAATTGAAATTAATGTTATACCACCACAATTACCACTATCTACTTCCATAACTTCTTTATTACCTCAAACAGAAACTCTTTTTTAAATGTGATATTTATTGATTTTTTAGAGAGTGGGGAAGGGAGAGAGAAAGAGAAAAAAAACAAACATCCATGTGAGAGAGAAACATCGATTGGTTGTCTCCCACATGCACCTGACAGGATGGAACCCAAAACCTGGGTATGTGCCCTGACTGAGAATCAAATCTGTGACCTTTTGGTGCAAGGGAGGACATTCATCCAACTGAGCCACACCCACCAGGGATCAAACAGAAACTCTTTTGTTTCTATGAATTTGCCCACTCTAGATATTTTATGTAAGTGGAATCCTATCTAATAATAGAGAAACATGGTAATTAACCGTAACTTCGCTACCCTTCCCATTGGCTAATCAGCAAGATATGCAAATTAACTGCCAACCAAGATGGCGGCCGGCAGCCAGGCAGCTGAAGCGAACAGGAGGCTTGCTTGCTCCAGTGA
>NW_005357806.1:983957-987861 GCF_000412655.1 Myotis brandtii | reverse complement strand
GGCCCCCCCCCCCGAGTGCACAAATTTTTGTGCACTGGGCCTCTAGTTATATAATATTTATCTTTTTGTGCCTGGCTTATTTCAATTAGCATAATGTTTTCAAGGCTCATCCATGTTGTAGCATGTATCAGAACTTCATTTCTTTTATGGCTGAATAATATATATATATATATCTCACATTTTGTTTCTTCATTTATCTGTTTTTCCATTTAGACTGTTTCCACATTTTGGCTAATGTGAATAATGCTGCAATGAGTATTGGAGAGTGGGGAAGGGGAAGAGAAAGAGAGAAATACCTGGTTTCAGTTCCTTTGGGTTTCTGCTTATTAAAATTTTTTTTAAAAATTTATTTCAGACCAGAAGAAAGAGGGCGAGAGAGATAGAAACATCAATGATGAGAGAAAATCATTGATTAGCTGCCTCCTGCACGCCTCCCATTGGGGATCAAGCCTGCAACCGGGCATGTGCCATTGACCTGAATCAAACCCAGGACCCTTCAGTCTGCAGGCCGACACTCTATCCACTAAGCCAAACCAGCCAGGGCTCGGTTTATGCTTATTAATGGAATTGTTGAGTCACATGATAATTATAGGTTTAGCTTTTTGAGGAACTGCCAAACTATTTTTTGTTTTGGCTGTACTATTTTATATGTCCATTAGCAATGTATAGCAATTTCTCCACATTTACACCAACACTTATTTTCCATTCAAAAACATTATAGCCCCCCTAGTAAGTGTTAAGTGATGAGTATAATTTTTAAAAATATTTTTTTTAAAATTGATTTTAGAGAGAGAGGAAGAGAGAGAGAAACCAAGGTGTAAGGGCAGTGCTTGGGGGTTGGAGGTGAAAGTAATAAGACCCAAGGGACAAGCCGTGTAGAGAGGCAGGGGAAGTGGGGGAAAATCTATGATTCTCAAGTGGTTGGAAATCAGCCACGTGCCAGGCATCTCTAAGTGCTGGGTAGTCAATAGTTTTTATAATATGCACTGTAGGCAGAGCTGGATACATTTCATAGTGTGGACTATGTTTGATCTCCTCCTTTTCATATTCTACAATATGGTATCCAGGATAACACGGAATCTTTTTTTCTTCTGGGTGCTCATACAACTTCTAGGTTCACTGTTGGAGTATCCTAAACCTGTTGTCACGTTTCTAGCGAATGGCTTCAAGTTGGTGAACTCTCTTCATTAAGATGTTTTCACTAAAGGGGTCGTTTATGCTTCCCAGTTCATCTGTGAGTTAACAAGATGATTTTAACATGCTTGGGGGTAGTTTTTAAGGACTGCACTTATAGTGAGAGGCCAATGGTGTGTCTCATTCTCTAGCACACTGATGGATATGTGCTTTGCAGTTAGCTTATCTAAAATACCTTGTAGAGACTAAGAAGAAACTATGATTTCAGGAAAAAGAGGCTTTCAGATTGGAATCACATTTTCTCCTCACAGAAATAGATTTTTAATAATTTTCACTTGAGAAACGGATCAGGGCCTGCTAGCTAGGAATTTACTTGTTAAAAGAAAGTTAAATGCTTTACATCATTTGGGTCATAAAGGGTACTCTTTAACCAGTGATGCAGGGAATAAAAAGATAGGTGTTAGGTAGGACCCCAAATTAATTAATTAACACATATATATTTGAATATATTTTTATTGATTTCAGAGAGGAAAGGAGAAGGAGAAAGAGACAGCAACATCAATGATGAGAGAGAATCACTGATCAGCTGTCTCCTGCATGCCCCCAGTGGGGATCAAGCCCACAACCCAGGCATGTGCCCTGACTGGGAATCGAACTGTTACCTCCTGGTTCATAGGTCAATGCTCAAGCTGTAAGCTACACCAGCCAGGCTTCAATATTTTCAAATGAATGTTAACATTAAAAAAAATTGATTTTAGAGAGAAAGGGAGAAAAAGAGAGAGACACACACATCAATGTGAGAGAAAAACATTGACTGGTTGCCTGCGGCACACACCCTGACTGGATCTAACCTAAAACCTGGTATGTCCCCGACTAGGAATTGAACCTGCCACCTTTTGGTGCAAGAACAATGCTCCAACCAACTGAGCCACACCAGCTAGGGCTGAATTTTAACATTTTTAAACACTTAATTTAACATTGATTTAGCTATGAAAAGTATATTATGTCTGTGAATTGTAAAAAATAGCATAGGCATTTTCACTTACATTTATAAAGCAGTAAGACCAACTTCTAAAGCTCTCCAAGCTTTCTGCATGCCAGAGATCATTTGAACTTTTCTCTTTAAACATATGGAACATAAGAAAAGAGAATGTTTATTCCAAAACACTGGCTCAGTAAAACACTTCTGCCTACGCACAATTACCTTCCTTGGTCTCATTAGTAGACAGCCACGTTTGTGAACAAATATAAACCCTTTTTGTTTTGCTCAGTATTACAAATACTGAGTATTTGACTACAAATGTATTGTTTAACTTGTATGTTGCTAAAATACTTTCAAGCTCACTTCAAAGAACTTCCCACATAAAGTGTAAAACTGTATTTATTGGGATTTTCTAGTTGCAAATGACAGAAATCCAAGTCAAACTAGTTTAATTACAAGGACAATGTATTGGTTTAGTACAAGCATGTCAAACTCAAAGGCTAACACAGGCCAAATAAACAAGGTTTAAGTTTATGTGGGCCACAAAAAAACAAAAGCTTCAATTTTCATAGAAACAGGTTTATTTCGATAGAGACATGCTGAATACAAAGGGCTGAAATAAATGAGTAATTTTTAACATAAAATAATAGAACATTTTAATAAAAATTAATATTTTTTCTTGAACATTAACTTACCAGACACTGAATAACTGCACAAATTAATAAGTGTAACGCAAATAAACCTATTTTTCTGGTTTTCTGAAACAAAATATTTCTTTGAAAGTGAAATATTTCTCTGTTGCGCACACCAAATAAGTCAGTCCAAGACTAATGATGTGGCAATTGGCTGCTAAAATAGTCACTGCTAGTATTAGTGAAGAGAAATGGTGTGCCTGCGTATAAGGCGAGTAAGGGAAATGAATGCAACACGATTATAGTAATCAGTCATTAGCAAATATTATAGTTCATTATTAATAATTATGTGTAACAGGATATGGTAAAAATTAAGGGCTGAAATTTTTATTAAAACATTTCTTACATACCGTTATATTAGCTGGGCCGCAAAAATATTCGGGCCACGAGTTTGACATGCTTGGTTTAGTACACTGGAAATCCCATTGGTAGATCTAGTTTCAGATACTTCATAATCCAAGAACTCAACCAGTATTACTATTTGCAATTGCTCTTGCAAACATCCTTTCTATTTCTTTTTCCTTCCATGACTCTATTCTGCTTTTCTCTGTCAATAAGCAATGTTCTCTCCCACTACTGATGGGCTTCTTCATGGGGACATATCTCCTATCATCTCAAATCATCCCAACTGCAGGAGAGCAATGTCCATGCTAGCTCTGATAGATATGTCTACCATACAAAAATATTTGGTGATGTTTCTATATAAATGTTGACTAGAAATTTCGTTTTGCTCAAAATTATTCTTAGAAAAGTAACTATGAGGAAACAACAATCAGAAACTAGATTATCTTCACAGGGAGTTGTGGTAATACCATTTCTTAAATGAAAGAAGAATTATGTATTCAACAAATGTTTATTGAGTACCTACTATGTTCTCTGAGGACATGTTTTTGAAAAAGCTATTTTAGAGAAAGAGAAAGGGAGAGGGAGAGAGACAGAAACATTAATTGGTTGGCTCCTGTATGCACCCCTACCGGGTATCGAACCCGCAACGTAGGTATGTGCCCTGACCGGAATCAAACCCACTACCTTTTTTAAAAAAAAAAAAAATATTTTATTGACTTTTTACAGAGAGGAAGGGAGAGGGATAGAGGGT
>NW_005357806.1:978476-983253 GCF_000412655.1 Myotis brandtii | reverse complement strand
AAGCTCTATCTACTGAGCCAAACTGGTTAGGGCGAACCCACTACCTTTTGATGTATGGGATGATGCTCCAACCAACTGAGCCACACCGGCCAGGGCAAGAAATTATATTGTTTTTAAATCATAAGTTGATATTTCGTCAGTTCAAATTTACCATTATAGTTTTCTCTTATTTTATTTTGGTATCTTATTTCTCTTACATTTTACTCTTATTTTTGTTCTAAAGGAAACAGATATTATTGCCCAGCAAGTGAAAACATTCAAACATGTATTTTTTACATAATTTATTGAGTTGATCAATATTAATTTTCATCATTTGCTTCAATTTATGTTGTCCAGATTGAGTCTTTGTTTTCCTTCCAAAACAATGGATGCCACACCCCTGAGGCAATGGAGAAGTTATAAACATGACAGCTAAGAACTTGAGTGTTCATCTGCAGCTACCTATGTGCTAGAAAAGCCTGACATCGGGCCCATGGGCACTGCTGGGTTGCATGATCCGCATAGATCAGGAACCAGGTGGGGAAAAAAGCTCTTAAATTTTACTCTTAATGTATTCTCTTATATGCTTTATCCTATTGTGTGTGTGTGCATGTATAATAGTTATGAATAATCTTTAAAAGTCAATGTCATGAAAAACAAATAAACAAAGATGGTGGGGCAGATGTTCTAGATTAAGTGACTAAAAAAGACCAGACAACCCAATATAATGCATGAACCTTGATTGGATTATGGTTAGGAGAGAAACAAAACAAAATAAAACAAAACAGCAATAAAAGGCTTTGGGGACACTTGGGGAAATTTGGACTAGATCAGCAATTTTCAGCCAGTATGCCACAAGAATTTTTAAAACATGCAATACTTGACTATTTTATTAGGGGAATTGCTCTCTTTTTCCCCAGACAGAAGAAGAAGAAGAAGAAGAAGAAGAAGAAGAAGAAGAAGAAGAAGAAGAAGAAGAGAAGAGAAAAGAAAAGAAAAGAAAAAAAGAAAGAAAAGAAAATAAAAGAAAAGAAAAGAAAAGAAAAGAAAAGAAAAACAGCCAACACAACAACCATCTGGTGTGAATGCCTTGTCTTGAATTATAAATATACGTATCAACTAAAGAGAAAATAAACAAATGGGACTACATCAAAATAAAAGGCTTCTGCACAGCAAAAGAAACCATCAACAAAACAATAGAAAGCCCACTGCATGGGAGAACATATTTGCCAATGTTATCTTAGATAAGGGTTTAATCTCCAACATTTATAGGGAACTCATACAACTTAACAAAAGGAAGATAAACAATCCAATCAAAAAATGGGCAAAGGACCTAAATAGACACCTTTTAAAAGAGGACATTCAGAAAGCCAAGAGACATATGAAAACATGCTCAAAGTCGCTAATCATCCGAGAGATGCAAATCAAAACAACAATGAGGTACCATCTCACACCTGTCAGAATGGCTATCATCAACAAATCAACAAACGACAAGTGCTGGAGAGGATGTGGAGAAAAAGGAACACTCGTGCACTGCTGGTGGGAATGCAGACTGGTGCAGCCACTATGGAAGACAGTATGGAGTTTCCTCAAAAAACAAAACATGGAACTCCCATTTGACCCTGTGATCCCACTTCTAGGAATATATCCCAAGAAACCAAAAACACCAATCAGAAAGGATATATGCACCCCTATGTTCATAGCAGCACAATTCACCATAGCTAAGATTTGGAAACAGCCTAAGTGCCCATCAGTAGATGAATGGATTAGAAAACTGTGGTACATCTACACGATGGAATACTATGCTGCTGTAAAAAAGAAGGAACTCTTACCATTTGCAACAGCATGGATGGAACTGGAGAGCATTATGCTAAGTGAAATAAGCCAGTCAATGAAGGAAAAATACCACATGATCTCACTCATTCATGGATAATAAAGACCATTACAAACTTTTGAACAATAATAGATACAGAGGCAGAGCTGCCGTACAGTGCAATTGAAACTTCGTGGCCCATGCGCAGAAGTCGGTTTTCGGCCTGGGCGAGTCTATTTTGAAGAAGTGGCGTTAGAAGAAGTGGGGGGTGTCCGTCGGTGGGGCGACAGGAGACGCAGCACAGGCGTGCGCAGGATATGCAGCGTGGGGGAGGTACATTGTTTTGAGGTATGTTATCTGAGGTTGACTCCTTCCAACTCTCCCATCTACACTCGTCTATCTGAAACAAGTATACGAGACGAGTGTGGATGGGAGAGTTGGAAGGGGTCGACCTCAGCGAACATACCTCAATCAGATTGAGGACGTTTTTAGCAAAGGCCAGCTTAGGAGTACCCTAATTAAGTTAATAACAATTTACCTACCTATATAGTTTAAGTTTAAAAAATTTGACTCTCAAAAGAAATTTCAATCGTTGTACTGTTGATATTTGGCTCTGTTGACTAATGAGTTTGCCGACCACTGCTTTAAGCAATAAAACAAAACTAACTAACTAACTAAATAAACAAACAAACAAATAAATATATGTATCATATAATAGAGCTGCATCTTATTGGTCATGTTGTATAATAAGATTATGTCTGATTTGTTACTTCTTGGTACCAAAAATCCTTAAATACAAGTATAGGCTCCTGATTTTTAATTTTTTTTCATTCACAATTTTTATTTTTTGCAATTAACTTTTGTGTCTTCAAAGTCTATTTGTCTTTTAAAAAAATTAATACTTCTTACTCATCATACAATCCACCCTTGGCCCCCACGTAAAGCAAACCCAGGGAAGGAGAAATTTAGGGGGCAGTTGAAATAGGTACTCTAGGTTCATGACAAAGGCTTCTCAGCCCACCATCTTATACAGATACAACAAAATGGCAGCACCTCAAGTTCACCTGAATGAATCGTCCCAAATTCCATCCCTAGGCAAGTGATGCAAATGAACGCCATGGGAGTAACAAAATCTTAGTCATTGCCTTCCATTTACTTTCCATGATAGTTAGCAGACTCTTCCACTGTCTTACCTGGGAAAGTCAAAAGTAAGCAACACAAGAGCAACATTTTGACCCAGTCAAGAGTAATTTAAAATGAAACCAGAAATAATTTACCTGGGCTGCAGAAATGAATTTGTATTTTTCTTTAAGTCCCTAGTGTTAGGTCTGACCAAATAATTGAATCAACACCCTCTCCCCTGGGAAGTTACCTTTAGACCACACAACTTTACAACCAACACTCTCTTTTGCTTAGACCACATTCCCCTAGTTAAGACCATTATCTTTTCCTTCAGGACCTGCCCAGAGAATTATCTGCTCAGAAAATCTCTGATTCCCCATCTCTGGGTGCTGGCGCCATTTTGGAGCTCAGCCCATCTGGTTTTCCAGACGACCTAATAAATGTATAATTCTTTATCCCTTTTGGCCTCATGTGTTCCTCCTTCGGCGACCCTAACACCCAGCACCTGCAGTAGCAAGTTCTAATAATGGGCTTCTAAAGGCATGCAGTTTTTCACACATCTACTTCAAAGAATTTCTTCCACTTAAACAGCACAATCAAGGATAAAATACTTTTGAGGCACAGGAAGAGCACAAGAACAAGTAAGTATATGCTGAGACCTTGTGTACGACCAAGAAGGTACACTTCATATATAGAACCAGTGAAAGTTGTTATAAGTGCTGCTTGCAAAGGACAGTCTAATGCAGCCGTGGGCAAACTACGGCCCGCGGGCCGCATCCCGCCGCTTGAAATGAATAAAACTAAAAAAAAAAAAGACTGTACCCTTTTATGTAATGATGTTTACTTTGAATTTATATTAGTTCACACAAACACTCCATCCATGCTTTTGTTCCGGCCCTCCGGTCCAGTTTAAGAACCCATTGTGGCCCTCGAGTCAAAAAGTTTGCCCACCCCTGGTCTAATGATTACACACACAACTCAACTGCACTGCTAAATGTGGTTGTCTTTATTGTCTTTTTCCTTGCCCAGCCCTATCTAAACAAAAAACCCCACGAAATTAACAACCCATTATGAAAATGATAAAGCTTTTTAATAATGGATAGTTAAATTATTTAAAGTATACAATCAAACAGGTAGGGGTAAAGAGGTCTCCAATAAGACTTCCTGGGGTAAGGGAGAAAGGAGACAGCCAGGGGGGAAACTTGGGAATTTGAAAGACAAAGGGGACACATGACATCAAAGTGCAGGCTGAATAACATTTCTGAAAATATTGATAAGAGCAACAATAGCACCTGCACAGTGGGACTATGAGGAATGAGAGAGACTGCCTGTAGAAAAACCAGAAGCAAGTCTTCACATTAGAATGAGACAAGTGCAGAACTTAACTATGTGTACTATGATAGTGTGTCTACTGTAGATATCAGATGGTTAAAAGCTGGTAAAAGGCAATGATTCTAAAAGAAAACAAAAACAGGATTGACCTTTTTTCTACCTAGCCCAGACCTCATTCACTCTGTGCCCTATGAAGAGTGAGGTGTTTTATCATGATCAAATGCTGCATCAAAATAGATGATTTTCCCCCACATGATTTTCCACTATAAAAGACATCTGTTTTTATGGACAAGCTTCAGAAAGATGTCATTTTGGTTTTCAACACATACAGTTGAAACAAGAATTTTAGGGATAAAATAGGACAGGTTTAGGAAATTTTAGAAATTAAGGAGACCATGGAGGAAGCACAGGGCTGCAGAGCAGCAAAAGGTATATTTCCATTGAATAGGGAAGCTGAAAAGCTGCAACATGTACATTTCCATAGAATGAGGGAGCTGGGGACAGCAAAAGGTCTATATTTATAAAATAAAG
>NW_005357806.1:970490-978437 GCF_000412655.1 Myotis brandtii | reverse complement strand
GGGGAGAACCTCACATGTCCCATGTGAGGTTCAACCTTTGACCCAGGAGTTACTATAGTAACCAGTCTAAGGGAATAGTGACCAATCAGAGGGGAGGATCTGCAGCCTTTATAAGCCATAGGGAAAAGGAACTCAGTGGGACCCTTTCCTCCTCCGTTCTGTGGGAATCCGTTCTGTGGGGCTCTTTCCCACTCCCCACGTGGGAGTCTGTACTTGTTCTTCAATAAATCTCCACCTTTGCTATACCACCTTCTGTCCGTGGATTCATTCTTCGATTCTGGTGGACAAAGAATCCAGGTTTCAGTCCAAAAATTCTGTTTCACAGTTATCGAAATTTGAAATAAAAATGCTGCCATGAAAGGGAACATATGTAATACTTTCAACAATAAAGATTAATAATAATAATAATGATGATAAAATGATGACACAAAAGTAAAAAAAAGAAATGCTGCCAAGGCTCAGACCTTGGCCTGCTCATCTGTGTGCACAACTCTTCTGGCTCACGCAGACTCAGAGGCACACGGAGCTTTTCCCTTCTGGCCCCTCAATCCAAACTCATTGGGCCTGTGTGGCACTTGATTTTTTAAAAAGTCACTTTGGGTTAAAAGGGTAGTTTATTACTATTATTATTATTTTTTTGGCAAATCAATAAAAATTATACCTATTTTTTGTCATGGTTTTGTCACTTACCTTTTTTGGGGGCCTATTTTTTTGTCAATATATCAGCAAAAATATATTTTTGTGTGTGCCACAGGATTTTAGTAATTAGTTTGTGTGTCATGAGATGAAAAAGTCTGAAAATCTCTGGACTAGATATTAGATGGTATAGAATTAGAATTAATTTCTCAGGTGGGATAACAGATTGTGTTTATGAGTAGACTCTTCTAAAAGATACCTGTAATTGCTGAGATATTTAGAGGTGAAGTGTCATGGTATCTGGGACTTACTTTCTAATGGTTAGATTTTTTAAAAAGCATAAACACACACACACACACAAATACATTAAATAGAATAATTTCCTTTTTAAGGGGAAAATGGCTGGTTCCAAGTGTGGGGCAGGGAGATGTCAAATAAAAACAAAGCTAGACTTCAGGAGAGACTTAATTAGAAAGAAAGACTATTGCAATAGGGAGATACTCTGATCTCAGGAATCCGCAAGCATTTAAATTTCAAACAGAAAAAGGTTTATCTTAAAGGAAGGGAAACAGATGAGCAGAATCTGATAAAGGGGAAGCTGGATAAACAAAAGAAAGGATCAGTGGGGACCTGACAGGAAAAGGGTCTGGCTCTTGTCAACCAATACCCAGGAAAAGCTGATAAGGGGGCATGTTTCACTTTCTTGTATATGTGACTGCTGAGGTTTGGGGCCAAGCAGAGTTCAGGGGGCAGTAGGAGAAAAATAAATCTGACTAAAGTTTGATCTAGACCAGGGGTGGGCAAACTTTTTGACTCGAGGGCCACAATGGGTTCTTAATCTGGACCGGAGGGCCGGAACAAAAGCATGGATGGAGTGTTTGTGTGAACTAATATAAATTCAAAGTAAACATCATTACATAAAAAGGTACAGTCTTTTTTTTTTTTTTTGTTTTATTCATTTCAAACGAGCCGGATCCGGCCCGAGGGCCGTAGTTTGCCCACGGCTGATCTAGACAAACCAAAGGGGGGAAAAATGGGTAATTGGGAACACTTGGTCAAAAAATATAAGGTGAGCTTAGAATGTCTTGATATGACCTTAAAATAGATTCCCTAGTTGTGTTTTTTTTTTTTTTAAATATATTTCAGAGAAGGGAGAGGGAGATAGAAACATCAATGATAAGAGAGAATGATCAATCAATCGGCTGCCTCCTGCACACCCCTCAGCGGGGATCAAGCCCGCAACCTGGGCATGTGCCCTGAATGGGAATCAAACCATGACCTCTTGGTTCATAGATAAACACTCAACAACTGAGTCATGCCAGGCGGTGTAGATTCCCTAGTTTTAAATGATGACTCCATCACTTTTTACTACAACACTTGCAAAGTTTGTGAAAATGACACAAGCCCTGGCCAATTTTTCTCAGTGGTTAGAGCATCAGCCTGCGGACCATGGGGTCCCAGATTTGATTGCAGGTCAAGGGCACGTACGTACCTCAGTTGCAAGTTTCCCAGACCTGGTGGGGGTACATATGGAAGACAATCAGTTGATGTGTCTTTCGCACATCAATGTTTCTCTCTCTCTCTCTCTCCCTTTCCACTCTCTCTAGAAATCAATGGAAAAAATATCCTCGAGTAACGATAAAAAAAAAAAAAGACAACAAAAAATTACACACACGAACATTAAAACAAATATGACAACATTAACAGTGATTAAGTCCAGGTCTAGGTCATATAGATATCCATTGTATTATTTTAATTTTCCTGTGTGTTTAAAAGGTTTTTTTGAAAAGTTGGGGATTAATAAAAAATGTATTAATAAAAAAGAAAACTTGGGGAAAACACACCTAAAACAGCACATTTTACAAGAAATTTCAAGTGTTTAGAAATAAATCTAACAAAAGGGTACAATTTCTTTTTGGAAAAAATTATAAAAGCTTATTGAGATACATTAAAAAAAACCTAAAGAAGTAGAGACACCATTTCTTTTTTTTTTTTGGATAAGAGCCAATATCTCTAAAATCTCCCAAGATTAAATCCTGACTTAACCAACTGATTCTAAAATTATTATTGAAGAACAAAGGGCAAATCACAATCCATTACTGTTTTTAAAAGTATATTATTAGCTGTAGATTTTTAAATAATGGATCAGTGGAACATAAATGAGAGCTGAGAAAAAAGTCCCTTGCGTATATAGAAACATGACTTATGATAGAATGGCACTACAGATCGGTAGATGGCTTTTGAGTCAGTGTTGCTGAAACAAAAGAGTTCTAGGTAAATTAAAGCCCCAAATATGAAAGACAAAATTATAAAACACTTGGAAAACAAAATATTTTAAGGTTTCAAATTAGGCAAATGCTATTTAAAAATGCATAAAAAAAACATTTGGCAAAAGATTGACAAATTGAACAACATCAAAATGAAGAACATCTATTTATCAAGAGACACCATAGAGTAAGTAAAAATAAAATCTGTAAATCATGTAACTGAAAGGAGTAATATCCAGGACATATAAAGAATTACTGCAAAAATAAGTACATAAATAAGGTAGAGGATTTAAGAAACTGCCCCCCCCCCAGCATATGTCAATTTTACTCAAATAAACTCACAAAAATTCTATAAATAAATAAATAAAATAATGGGCAAACGGTTTTTTAATAGGAACCATAGTAAATATATGAAAAAATGTTTAATGTCATTACAAATGAAAGAGTAAAAATTAAAGACACAAGATAGCATTTCTTAGGCACTGAATTTGCAAAAATAAAATATTTTTTTCTTTTTAAAAAAATATCTAGCCCTAGCCAGTTTGGCTCAATGGATAGAGTGTTGGCCCTTGGACCAAAGGGTCCTGGGTTCAATTCTGATCAAGGGCATATACCTTGGTTGTGGGTTCCTCCCCAGCCCAGGCCCTGGTGAGGGCTCCTGATATTTCTCTCACATGAGTGTTTCTCTCTGTCTTTCCCTCTCTCTGCCACTCTCTAAAATTCAATGGATGTTGTTTTTGACTGGCCCTGTGTACCTCATTTGGAGCTATCAGCAATCCACCACTTTGTGGCTCCCTCTGCTGGGGCTGGGTGCCTTTGAAAAGAACCAAGATGTGAACCAGGATCTGCTTTTCCTAGCCTCAGGCCCCAAATTTGAGTAGGAAAAGACTCAAAGTCTCTAGAGACCTGCCTCTACCTGCATTTTGATTGTATGCAGTCTTGATTAGCTTCAGGCTATCGACCACAGGGTGGAGCAAGAGGTTTTCCAACAGGGTGGGGCAATTGCTTCTGCCTGCAGGCTGATTGTTATTCTCAGTCTCTTAATGGGCCTCAGAAACTTCACAGCGTGGGCCAAGGGGTTTTACAATAGGGTGGGGCAACTGCCTCCCCTCCAGGCAAAAACCACTTGGATAACAAAGTTCTGTTTGAGAAAGATGACTTCCACAGCCTGAGGCAATGACTCAGCACAGGAAACCAGGGTGGCTGCCTTCTAAGGTCTTACCCCAGAGCCTTCAAATCTAGCTTCTGCTTACACAGCTGCAGATCATTCTGCCCTCCCTCTGCCAGAGCCCAAGGCAAGTGGCTGCACACAAACTTTTGTGTGTTGGCCCTTAAGAGGGTGCCTGCATTTCTTGTCTCTCCCTGGAAGATAGCCATCCTGCTGTTTTTCACAGCCAGATGTTCTCTGGGCACCTTTCTGAGTTCTGATGCTCTGGGCTAAGAAACCCAGTTTGGGGTTTATTCCCAGAGTTCTTAGTGGGAACCCCCCACAGCTGAGATATCCCTCCAGAACTTCAGCTGCGTCTGTGGGAAGCCTGTCCAGCCCTTTCGCGCCTCCACCCTTCCTACCAGTCTCTATGCAGTCTCCACTTTCCATCCTTGATTATCAGGGTTCTCTCCAGCTAGTCTTTAGTTGATTATTCAGGATGGTTTTTCTCTGTTTTAGTTGTAATTCCAGTTTGGTCCTGGGAGCCTGGCAGTGTAGCATCCACTTACAGCCACTTACTCTGCTGCCATTTTGGAATCTCAAGCCTCTGTTTTCACAAAAAGTTTTCAATCTGATAAAAGCAAGTGTTGGTGAGAATGTGAAATAATGAGAACAAATTGCTTTAAAGGAACCAATATCTGAGTCTCAACTTCCATTGTACTCTCATAAAACTGACCTGCCTGGGAATATGTCTATGATCGGCTAGTATTCCATTCATTCTTCTCCCAATATACAAAACAAGGCATACCTCTCACCCATCCCAAAATATGTATGGTGTGTGAACTGTGGGGGTAGGGAGCTGTAAAAATGTTCTCTGAAACACAACATAAAGGAACTATTGAGCCTTATTTTATTCAGATACCCAAATGAGCAACTTATACCTTGACTAATGAGCTATTTATTACTGCATAGAAAATTACCCCCCAAATTAGAAGCTTAAAACAATAATAAACACATGCTACCCAGGGTCCTCACTCATGGTGGAATGGGGTTTCATCACTAGATTGAACCATCAAGACATGTGCAGAGAATCTTGGCTTCAGAAGAGGCAAAAGCAGAAGTTTCTAGAAGGGATTTTGTCCCTCTGGTCACATAATCAAGTCATGTGATCTAATTGGGTAGGCTTGTCGAAAACCATCACCAAAGAAACTAACTTTGGGGTTAACCAGTGGAGATTCAGATTTTAAACAGCACATCATTACCTTCCACTGCCCTTATATGGGCCAAGAGTCAAAAGCCAAACATCCAGGCCTCCCCAAAGTTACATATTAAACTATTGTCCCAATAAATGTCCTTTCCTTTAAGATCCCTTGGCACAAATTCAGCAAACTGAGGGGTTTTACACACATTAGGAAAACATCTACACACATATGACCCAGCCTTACTTGGAGATCACTTGCTCATATAATAAGCACTTATGAGTGTTCTTACTGCTTATTATATAGTATTTGTTGAGAGAAAGAGGAAGATGAAAAGGGAAGAAACATAAAAAGCAATCCTGTGAGCCCATTTCCCTTTCTGCTTCTATTTTTCTCTACTAAGCATTTTTACTTCCTCAACTACATTGTAGTTCTACTCTCAGCTGTTTGAACTTCCCTTTCCTAAAAGGGTCAGTGTGATCTTGATATCTGACCCAAAGTTAGCTTTCTAATATCTTTAGTCTCTGTTTCCCCCTTATGGCACTGATTATATCCTCATTTTTCTTAGTCCTGAATGCCTCAATACTGGGCTCCTACTGGGTCATCTCTCAGTTCATCCCAAGAGAGAAGTTAACCTTCTTGCTCTAGGATAGGGGTCCTCAAACTACGGCCTGCGGGCCACATGCAAATACAAATATTGTATTTGTTCCCATTTTGTTTTTTTACTTCAAAATAAGATATGTGCAATGTGCATAGGAATTTGTTCATAGTTTTTTTTTAAACTATAGTCCGGCCCTCCAACGGTCTGAGGGACAGTGAACTGGGCCCCTGTTTAAAAAGTTTGAGGACCCCTGCTCTATGAGATGAATAGACTTGATATGTCATCTTGAATTAAAAATAAACACCTCATTATTAACTTCTTAAGTTCTACTTACCACTCTTTTCCCTAAGCAAATAGGTTAAAATTGCTTTGTCATCTTTGTTATTCATGTGGTACTTTTCATGACTGGCTCTGTTCACTTCCTTATTATTTTCTTTACAGACTTAGTTTTCTCAATAAATTTGTTCTCAATTCTTTGGGCATATTGAATTTTAGTGTATAAATCTTGTTTATAAATAATATTCTTTTTTTAAATAAAATCTTTATTGTTCAGATTATTGCATATGTCCCCTTTTCCCCCATTGGCCCCTTCTAGCCCGCTCCCACCACCATCACCCCAGGCCTTTACCACCCTATTGTCTGTGTCCATGGGTTATGCATATATTCATACAAGTTCTTTGGTTGATCTCTTCCCACTCACCCACCCCACCTGTCACAGATTTTATATGGCCCTGTACATTGTGCAAGGAGTTTGAAGAGTATTTGGGCTTTCTCCAGATGATGAGAAGCCACTTGAAGTTTCTAGCAGGGAAGCCACATGATAAGAGACATTCTTCAGAAAAGTAAGTATTGTGGCTGATGTGGGAAATGAATTGCATGAGAAGAAACAGGAGGCAGATACTGATTAGAAGACTACTGAATTAATCTTTGCAAAGACTTTAATAAAAACAGCAATTGTGCTTAGCTGGTATTGCTCAGTGGTTGAGCATCAACCTAAGAACCAGGAGGTCACGGTTTGATTCCTGGTCAGGGCACATGCCCGGGTTGTGGGCTCAATCCCCAGTAGGGGGAATGGAGGAGGCAGCCAATCAGTGATTCTCTCTCATCATTGATATTTCTATTTCTCTCTCCCTCTCCCTTCCTCTCTGAAATCAATAAAAATATACTCAGCAAACGACAAGTGCTGGAGAGGATGTGGAGAAAAAGGAACACTTGTGCACTGCTGGTGGGAATGCAGACTGGTGCAGCCACTATGAAAGACAGTATGGAGTTTCCTCAAAAAACTGGAAATGGAACTCCCATTTGACCCTGTGATCCCACTTCTAGGAATATATCCCAAGAAACCAGAAACACCAATCAGAAAGGATATGTGCACCCATATGTTCATAGCAGCACAATTCACCATAGCTAAGATCTGGAAACAGCCTAAGTGCCCATCAGTAGATGAATGGATTAGAAAACTGTGGTACATCTACACGATGGAATACTATGCTGCTGTAAAAAAGAAGGAACTCTTACAATTTGCAACGGCATGGATGGAGCTGGAGAGCATTATGCTAAGTGAAACAAGCCAGTCAATGAAGGAAAAATACCACATGATCTCACTCATTCATGGATAATAAAGACCATTACAAACTTTTGAACAATAATAGATACAGAGGCAGAGCTGCCTCAAACTGATTGTCAAACTGCAGTGGGAAGGCCAGAGAGGGTTGGGGGGCAGAAGGGAGGGGAGTAAGAGATCAACCGAAGGACTTGTATGCATGCATATAAGCATAACCAATGGACATAAGACACTGCGGGGTAGGGGAGGCCAGGGGATTGTCAAGGGCGGAGATAAAAAAGGACACATATATAATACCCTTTGTAATACTTTAAGCAATAAAAAAAAAAAGTCCAACACCCTTTTCTGATAAAAACGCTCAGCAAAGTGGGAATAGAAGGATCATACCTCAACATAATAAAAAGCTTTATATGACAAACCTACAGCCAACATCATACTCAACGGACAAAAACTAAAACCATTTCCCTTAAGAACAGGAACAAGAGACAGGGATGCCCACTTTCACCACTCCTGTTCAACATAGTACTGGAAGT
>NW_005357806.1:950757-970209 GCF_000412655.1 Myotis brandtii | reverse complement strand
GGAGGAGCAAGCAGCTATGGCTGCTCCTCAGTCCTACCCTAAGAGGCCCCGTGTCTCAGTGTCCCGGTAATTGCTGCAAGCACCTCTGAGAGAAAGCCGCCCTTGCGTTCTGCCTGCTGCCAGACAGTCCAGTTTCTCCCCGTATGAGTCTGGGTCCCCAGAGACTCGCCTGGAACTGGAGTTCAGAGCAGTCGGGAGCTTGAGACTCGCTCCCGATTGAAAATACAACTGTGTCCTCAGTTGCCAGCCCTTTCCATGTGCGCCTCCATACCTCTGCACTTTACTTCCGCACCTCCTCTGAGTCTCAGTGTGCTTTTCTCTTTCCTTCCAGTTGTAGAATTTCCACTCAGCCAGCCTTCCTGTGGTTCTGGATGATGTCTGTTTTGTCTTTTAGTTGTATTTTTGAAGTTGTTGTGCGAGGCAGCAATTTCCGGTGTTTACCTATGCCGCCATCTTGGTTTTCCCATAAATAATATTCTTGAATGATAACTGTCTTTAAGATACCATCTGTGAAGTAAGTCAATCAGCAGGTCTAGTTGCTAAGTTCTCACATCTCCAAGGCCATCTGAAACCATGACAGACCCTTGGCCAACCTGCAGGAATGTGGTCCTGAGAATATTTTTTAAAAAAATATATATTTTATTGATTTTTTTTATAGAGAGAAAGGGAGAGGGATAGAGAATTAGAAACATCGATCAGCTGCCTCCTGCACAGCTCCTACTGGGGATGTGCCCACAACCAAGGTATATGCCCTTGACCGGAATTGAACCTGGGACCTTTCAGTCTGCAGGCTGATACTCTATCCACTGAGCCAAACCGGTTAGGGTGAGAATATTCTTTATGTAATTAACTGATTCATGATTTATGGTGTACACCTGGAGCAATGTGCAGTGCCATGCCAGCTTGTCAATTTGCTTAGCACAAAATCCTGACTGATGATGTACACATGGTTTCATAGTTGAGGTGCTGAGTTTTGGTTGCTATCTGTGGTAGCATAGCAGGACATGCCCATATGACCAGTCCCCCGTAAAGCCATATACCATGACTCCCAAATAGGATTTTCTGAGCAGAGACATTCTACATATGCCCCTGTATTTTGCTTCTAGAGAAAAAGCATGTCCTGTGTGGTTTCAGATGAGGTAGGACTCAGAATATGTGTTGGATGTCTATATCACCTGATGCATGCATTTTCTTATTGATTTTGCTCTGTAGCCTATGCTGGAGTAAACTTTAGCTGTCACTTTAACCTGCTACTGAGTCTTCTGGCAAATCATCAGACTTGGGTTGATCCTCGAACCCCTCAAATACATCTATTCCAACCCACATATATGTTGCCTTTATAATGTCTCTGCTAACTAGTCATTCCCTCTCTATTTAAACATGTTCAGTAATGGTGAATTCACTATTTCTTGGTGGCATATAAATTTAGAAATCATTTGACTTTAACAACCATACAATGCAATATTCCCAACTAAAAACTGAACAGAGAAGTTCTATGAAGGAATAATATGGATATTAGGAGATTATCTTGTACATCTTGTCTAGAATATCAGTGATAATAAAGCTGAGGAAGTTACATTTATACCTGAAAAGTATAGACCTAAAAAATAGGTAGCTGTTAATTAAATAAATGGTGTCAGGGAAATTTCTAGGAAGAGCAAATAAGCATGCTAAGGTACTGAGGGAGAAAGTTGCATAGTGTTTTATAAGAATTCAAATAAAGCCTAGCAGCAAAACATAGGAAGAGTGATGTGAAAGTCTTTTAACAAATGTTTATTAATTCCTTACTGTGCTAGGCATTGTTCTAGCTAAAAGGCATACACTAGTCACCAGTGGTCGGCAAACTGCGGCTCGCGAGCCACATGCAGTTCTTTGGCCCCTTGAGTGTGACTCTTCTACAAAATACCACGTGTGGGAGCATGTACAACTTCATGGCCCATGTGCAGATGTCAGTTTTCAGCCTGGGCGAGTCTATTTTGAAGAAGTACTGTTGATATTTGGCTCTGTTGACTAATGAGTTTGCTGACCACTGCACTAGTGAGTAAGACAACAAGGTACCTACCCTAATGGAGCTGACATTTGGGGTAGAGGTAGGTGCTGGGGATGGAAGTAAACAAACTCACAAATAGTTACATATTTAATCTATAATTGTAAATATGTATATGCATGTATAAGTGGGCATAATTACATATTGTATTAAATGCTGAGAAGAAAACAGTTTCTTCTGTAATATAAAGTACCATGGGGCCTTAGCCAGTTTTGCTCAGTGGATAGAGCATCGGTCTGTTGACCAAAGGGTCCGGGTTTGATTCCAGTCAAGGGCACATACCTTGGTTGCAGGCTCCTCCCTGGCCTGGGCCCTGGTCGGGGCGCGTGCAGGAGGCAACTAATCAATGTGTTTCTCTCACACCGATGTTTCTCTCTGTCTTTCCCTCTCTCTTCCACTCTCTCTAGAAGATCAATGGAAATATATCCTCGGGTGAGAAATTCGGATTTTATTTGAAACTAGAGGCCCAGTGCATGAAACCTGTGCACTCAGGGGAGGTCCCTCAGCCCAGGAGCTCCCCAGGGAGCATGCCTAAACTGACAGTTGGACATCCTTAGCACTGCCATGGAGGTGGGAGAGGCTCCTGCCACGGCCACTGGGCTCGCCAGCCGTGAGCCCAGCTTCTGGCTGAGCGGCACTTCCCCTGTGGAGTGCACTCACCACCAGGGGGCAGCTCCTGCATTGAGCGTCTGCCCCCTGGTGGTCAGTGTGCATCATAGCTACTGGTCGTTCCATTGTTTGGTCGATTTGCATATTAGCTTTTTATTATATAGGATGCATTGAAAATCTGTTGCAAAGTTTTATTGAAGGGAGTTACATTTACATTTATATGCTGAAAAGATTATTCTGTGTACAGCGTTTTAAACGCAATAGAGGAAAACAAGAGTGAAAGCAGACAGGAAAGTAAAAGGCTTTGGCACTAATCCAGGTGAAACACTATGAAGCAGCTAGAAGAGGTGGCAATGGTATAGACAGAAGGAAATGAACATATTAGAGAGATACTTAAAAGTCAAACTTGATTACTTTTGTAATTGATTAGATATGAGCAATAAAGGAAAAAGATCCCTAGGCTCCTGAAAGAAGAAATTGGGTGAATAGTGGTGCCATTCACTGGGATACCCAAGTAGAAATGGTAAAATATGCAGCTGAGAATAAGAGCTCAGATGAGATTTTATAAAACTGGGCATGTCTTTGTCCATAGATAGTTACTGCAGCCATGGATGTGGATAATCATGCCTAAGAAGGAAGCGTGAAGGAAGAAGGAAAGCCAGCGTAAGTCTGAGTTGTGAGGAACGTGGATCTAAAGACTGCCTGAAGGGGATAACCTGATGAAGGAGACTAAGAAGAAATGAGTATAGATGTAGACAGAAAACCAGGAGAGCATAATGTCACAGAATGCTGCCGAGAGACAAAGAAAATGAGGATTGAAAAGCAGCCACTGGCCAAGATGGAACTGTAATAAATCTACGGATTTTGGGTGATAGAAAAGAAACAAACAAATCAGGCACTGGATTTAAAGGCCAGGAGGTCATTGATAACTTTGGTAAGGATCAGGTTGAGGGAGAGGACAAAGCCGGATTGCAGTGGTGGAGAAATAAATATGAGATGACAGAGAGTGTAGATGACTGAGAAATATAGATATAAAAGGACAAGCTATAGGCCATGGAGTAATCTCTCAAGAAACAGTTTTTGTTAGTGCTTTTTTACAGTCATTTAATAAATTTTATATTACTGGGGACTTTTCACTTAAGTATCAAATTTATTTGCTCATTCCACATTTATTTTCCACAAATAAATATGAGATGACAGAGAGTGTAGATGACTGAGAAATATAGATATAAAAGGAGAAGCTATAGGCCATGGAGTAATCTCTCAAGAAACAGTTTTTGTTAGTGCTTTTTTACAGTCATTTAATAAATTTTATGTTACTGGGGACTTTTTACTTAAGTATCAAATTTACTTGCTCAGTCTACATTTATTTTCCACATTACTTTTTAAAAAAATATATTTTTATTGATTTCAGAGAGGGAGAGGGAGAGAGAGATAGAAACATCAATGATTGAGCCCACAACCTGGGCATGTGCCCTTGACTGGAATTGAACCCAGGACCTTTCAGTCCCCAGGCCGATGCTCAATCCACTGAGCCAAACCAGCTTGGGCTCACATTACTTTTTGATGTTAATTTTATTTAAAAAAAAAATGCAATGCATCCAAATGATTTCAAATTTCCCTCCTGTCCCTTAACCCCCCAGTTTTTTTTCTCCAGAGGAACCTATATTGTGAATTAAGTTACCTCATTTATTTACTTATTTTTAATATATTTTTATTGATTTCAGAGAGGACAGGAAGAGGGAGAGAGAGATAGAATCATCAATGATGAGAAAGAATCATTGATCAGCTGCCTCCTGCACACTCCCCGCTGGAAATGGAGTCCACAAACCAGGCATATGCCCTGCCCGGAAATTGAACCCTGACCTCTTGGTTCATAGGTCAATGCTCAACCACTGAGCAACAGCAGGCGGGCTCTCCCTTCTCTTTCTTTTTCTCCCTCTAATACTAAAAGAAAAATCTCTTTAAAAAATAAAAATAAAATAGCCCAGCTGGTGGTGCTACACAGAAAAACCACAGGCCCATAATGGCACCACTCATGCTGAAAATTCAGGATACCAAACCTAGATTTAATACTTGATCTAATTGCAGTTTCAGCCTCTCCCAGAAACACAATCTCAGCCAATCAGTCTGGAATTTCCTGATAGCACTAGTGAGGTGGTCCATCTGATAAGACCCTCAGCCTTCAGGGAAGGTATCCTTGCCTGAAATAACCCACTCTTAACTTCTTAGTCCAGGAATCGAACGGTGACCTCCTGGTTCATAGGTTGACCATAACCCACTCATTTAACTTCCTCCACCCTCTTTCTGCTTATAAAAACCTTCCATGTGTACAACTCTAGTTGCTAGATGGGATGCTGACTGATTCATTAATTGCTTAATTAAAGCCAATTTGATCTTGAAATCTACTCAGTTGAATTTTTTTTTAATAATGGTAAGTATTCAACTATATATATTATTGTGCTTTGTTTAACCAGAATGTTATTGATGGACAGTTGGCTTGTTAACAGTCTTTTGCTATTGAGAGAAGTTAGCTTGAAACGCAGGCAGATAGGGCAAGAGTCCAGCGCAGCCGTGGGCAAACTACGGCCCGCGGGCCGGATCTGGCCCATTTGAAATGAATAAAACTAAAAAAAAAAAAAGATTTTACCCTTTTATGTAATGATGTTTACTTTGAATTTATATTAGTTCACACAAACACTCCATCCATGCTTTTGTTCTGGCCCTCCGGTCCAGTTTAAGAACCCATTGTGGCCCTCGAGTCAAAAAGTTTGCCCACCCCTGGTCCAGCGGGAAACAAAGGCAGGTGGAACATAGACAGGGTCAGGCACAACAGTTTGAGCAGCCTAATCACAGAAACCAACCATGTTGAAAAAAATTAAATGTTTTTGAATACAGAATGGGAGGCATGGGAAACCAAGGGAGGGCCTGCAGTTACAAGATGTACGAACACATAGAAACAGAGAAAGTTCAGGTCCGTTGCTCGGCAAGAACAATGAGGGAATCAATCAAGTGGTGACATAGACGGATATGGAGCAGGCTTGTAGCACATATATACTCCTAGAATGACTTGCTTTGCTGGCAATCATTCCTTGGGGCCCCTCCCCGTTGGGGAGTCTGAATCTGCTTGTAATAAACTTTCCACACTTTTGCTTAAATCTTCTGGTTCTCGGAGCTCATTCTTTGACCCCAGGGAAAAAACCTCGGCTCACCGTTCCGGTCGAACTATCACACATCCCGAAGCAATGAATAACCCTGTGCCATCTCACAACTGTGTGTCTTAGGTCTGTCTCGCCAGAAGCAGATTCTGGCGGAGAGTCTTGTGCACGTGATTTATTAGGAGAACACTCTCGGGAGAAGCCTAGGAGAGTGAGGGAAGCAGGACAGGGAAGGGGAAGAAGTAAAGCAAGAGCGTAGTTTCAGATGAAGTCTGGATTCAGTCTGCCCCTGCAGGGATCTCTGAAGCATAAACAGCAGGCAGAACATTGGTTACACACCCCCAACCTACACCCATCCCTGGATAGTCACTGGCTATGGACTGATCTCTGGTGGGAAGGAGGGGAGCGGGGAAGGGTATGGGGATCAGCACATAATTCCAGGCACTTTTCCTTCAGGTGGCTCTAATAACCCAAGGGCAATCCTCTGGGGTCACAGGTGGGAGCCATTCCCAGCAGCACCCACAACTGCTGGGGGCATGAGCATGCCAAAATGGTGGGGATCCCCAGGGGTCTAGGTGAGGGCACCAACAGGTTCTGTAGGATAAACTCCTGGAAGTCAAGTTGCCATATGGGCCTAACCTTGCTTGTTGCCAATCAAACAATATCCACCCCAACCCCTGCCCCATCCTTCCTAATAGAGCCCTGAGTTGATTTGAAGTAACTTTTCCTCAATTAAAAAAATACGTTCTCATCCTCCCTGGCATGTGACACATTGAGTGTCTTTGTGTACCCAGGCCTCAGTGTGGCAGTATTAGTAATCACTATTTTACAAGCTGACATTCATGTATATGGTAACTGACAAATGATGAATGTGCTTTCACAAAATTGATCCTGTTTCATTTTTTCAATTCCTCCACCCCCATGGGATAAGCATTGCTACTCTTGGGGGGAAAGAATCTCCCGCAATATCAAGAGCACATCATTCATTAATGGCTATGTTGAGTTAGTTTGCTTTCCTTCTAGCAACTAGCGAAGAGTCACTATCCTAAATGTGTCTTTTAAATGTGAAGATATGGGACAAAAGTAATGTACCATAGAGCATTTGGGGAAGAGGCCCATACTCCACAGTTAAAGTGACGGGGGACAGAGCCACAAGAGCAAAAGGTCAAAGAAAGGATGCACTACATGGAAGGGAAGAGTGCAGCCAGGATGTCCACATGTTACTAAAGACAAATTTTACCCGTTCTGAAAGTGTGCCCTGTAGTCTGTGGGGAAACCCATGTTCCCTGCATTTCTGTGTTCCTGCAGAGCCCCAGCTTGCGGGAGCATGGGCATTGATGGGCTGGGGAAAGGAGGAAGTTTCCTTGCATGCCTCCCAGGAGCATCTGCTCCGGTGGAGCCATTTACTAGCACTTGCAGGGCAATAAAATGTCTCTATCTTACCTGGAATCACTGCCTTCCATTCCAGGACAGGGGGCTGCTTTCCCTCCTCCCCAGGCAGAGCCCAGAGGGTTGAGAGGACTGGCTCCGTAGACGCTTGCACATCAAACGAGGAGGAAGCCCTGGTTGTAATCCAAAGAGGCTGTTTTTATCTTCTAGAGACAATTTAGATCATTTAGATTAAAAAAATACCAGTCATTTAGCTTCCAAAAGGGAAGACTCCAAGCTTCTTTGCCTTCCGCTCCTAAGGAAGACTAGGGTACTTTACGGGCAAAGACTTTTCTTCCTCCTTCCAGGGAAAGAGGAATGGTTACCCCTCCCTATCTAAATGCCAGGGCCACATTTTAGGGTCCCTCTCCTACTGTGTGATCCCCTTGCATGGAGGCTTGCCCCCCTGATGGACAATGCAGCAATGTAACTGCCCGGTGTCTCCGCTATGAGTAATGAAAGCTTTGACCACTCGTGCAGACCTGATGTTTTTGCAACCTACCTACCTACCTACCTACCTACCTACCTACCTATCTCCATGCAAGTAGGGTAACATTTCAGACCCACCATAGCTTCTGACTTGACATAATCTTCCTTTAAGAAATTAGCGAATTACTCTTTTTATGATTCAACCAACCTTGAGTTTCTAATACTTATCCAATATCATGTATGTATTTTCCTGCCTAAAAAGATGGAATCCAAACCTGAGGAAACATTGAGAAAAACCCAAATTGACAAAAATCGTAGAGAAGCAGAGAGAGAAACATCGGCGTGAGAGAGACACAGCGATTGGTTGCCTCCTGCAGCCCCCTGACCGAGGCCTGGGATGGAGTCTGCAACCAAGAGGGGTACGCTGTGGAGTGAGATAGGAAGGCTGAGAGACAAAGGCAACTTCCTGACTGAAGATCAAACCCTTCAGCTGCTGCTGGGTGTCTGCAGAAGCCTTGAAGCCAGTCATGCCCAGGGTTATGCCCACAGGAACCTGAGGCCCACCAATACAGTACCCTGCTTGGAGATGAGGGGCAGCCGGTTTTAATGGACTTGGGTCCCATGAATCAGGCACGCATCCATGTGGAGGGCTTCCGCCAGGCTCGGGCCCTGCTGTCCCTAGGCTGAGTGCTGTGTGCTGTGATGTTTGGGGAAGGCCTTGTGGCATGGTGTTCCAGAAGGGTGACAGCGTGGCCCTGGCCATACAGAACCAACTCCGCATCCCGCAAAGCCCCGGGTGCTCTTTAGCATGGTGGCAGCTGCTGGCCTCGGGGATGACTGACTGTGCAGCCCTGGCAGCGCCCTCATATCCCTTTCCTCCTCAGTCAGTTGGAGGCACTGCACCCCCCAGCTCCAGGCCTGCACACTGTCCAGATCTGAACGAATCAGTGGCCACGCTGAGGTAGCCTCTGTGCCTTGGAAAGAGGCCCTTGGCCCTCACGGGAACCTCGATCCTTTCTATCCAGGCCTGCGCTCTCATAGCTGGGGGCAGGGATGGGGAGACTCAGCTCAGTCTTCTCTCTCTGCTCTGTTCTCTTACCCCCAGAACAACCGGACAGGAAGCCTGAGTTGGGGTGGGTGGGGGATGGGGAAAAGGAAACAGATAGAATCCAGTAAAGGATCTGAGCAGGACTGCCAAGCTTACGTCATGGTCTGCTTCCAAATCTGGGAGCAGGAGAATCCTATATAATAAAAGACTAATATGCAAATTGTCCCCTCCACCGAGAGTTCAACTGGAAGTTCGACCAGGGGGCAGGCCGGCCAACTGCCCACGGCTCCTCCCCCCACCCCTCCCCTGATCTGCCCCCCCTACCCCTATTGCGGCGGGCCAGCCGGACCCCACCTGTGTATGAATTCATGCACCAGGCCTCTAGTGTATAAATAGAAGAATAAAGCAAAAGCAGCTTGGAAAAAGATTTAAAGCCTACCCCTGGCCAGGTGGCTCAGTTGGTTGGAGTATAATCCCATGCACCAAAAGGTTGTGGGTTCGATTTCCGGTCAGGGCACATACCTAGGCTGCAGTTTGATCCCAGGTTGGGGCATGTACAGGTCTCCCAATTGATGTTTCTCACATCAACATTTCTCTCTTTGTTTCTCTCCATCTCTCTCTCCTTTTCTCTCTCTCTCTCTCTCTCTCTAAATCAATAAAAGCCTATCCTCTGGTAAAAAATTTTTTTTAAAAAAGCTTTAAAGCCTACCTGAGCTTTTGCCAAGAACATAAAGACTCAAGGTAAGAAGGAATGATAATAGTATCAACAATAAAATAATATATTTAGAGTACGTTAAAGTTTAAAAATGGCTTCCACCTAACTTGTATGCATGCATATAAGCATAACCAATGGACACAGACACTGAGGGGGACGGTGAGGGCATGAGCTGGGGTTGGGGGTGGCCAGGGAGAGGTCAATGGGAGAAAAAGGAGACATATGCAATACTATATGTAATACTTTAAACAATAAAGAATTTTAAAAAATAGCTTCCACATATATTTGATATGAGTCTTATTCAATCTTTAAGACAACACCAGTAGCCCTAACCGGTTTAGCTCAGTGGATAGAGCATCGGCCTGTGGACTCAAGGGTCCCAGGTTCGATTCCGGTCAAAGGCATGTACCTTGGTTGCGGGCACATCCCCAGTGGGGAGTGTGCAGGAGGCAGCTGACCGATGTTTCTCTCTCATCGATGTTTCTAACTCTCTATCCCTCTCCCTTCCTTTCTGTAAAAAATCAATAAAATATATTTAAAAAAAAAAGACAACACCAGTATGTAATAATGGCAGAATTTTTTTTTAGCTCTATTTTGTGAAGGAGACATTGAGACTCAGAGAGGTAATGTCTCTTGCTCAGTATAACAGAGCTACTAAATAGTAAAACAAGAATTCACATCAAAGTCTTCCACTTCCAAGGACTCCAATTTCTTCTCCAGATTTTGAATGGGAAACCATGAAAGCCAGGCCTTGCCCACGGGTTTAGCCCTGCCTCTGTGCTGACAGCGGGGCCTGTTCATCTTGCCACCTTTGCCTAGACCCATGACCTGGTCAAGCTCCAGGTTGTCACCGTGGTTCAGCCGCCCCAACCTTGTGAAACCCAAAATACAACAAAGGAGAATAGAAAGTCATTAAAAACTCTTTGGTTAAAAAACAAAAAATATTTTCTTTAAGGCATATTTTGACATTTTTAACTTTGTACAATGGTTTGCACATATGTTCTCCTAAATGAATATAAGAGTAAAGGTCTGAGATAAATAATGGAAATGACTGAAAAATTTACAAGTTATTACTACAATAAGTGGCATCCACCAGCAGAATACTTTATCATGCATGAATCTCATGCTTATCATAAACGGTTAAAAGGGGAGTACCACTCTCTTGGACGACCTGAAGCAGAACTTCAGTTCTACCTGGTTATAACCTCAAAATTAGTTTTCCATTCATACTTCTTTTATATGATCCCATTTGGCAGTTACATCCCCTGGCAGGAAGAATTTCTCCTAGTTCTGTGATCAGGGTGTTCATTTGTCTCCACCAAGACTCCACCGTTCGTCATGCAAGCATGATTTTTGCTTTGAACGCCATTTTGATTTATACATTCTCAGATTGCTCTTCATGCATGCATGGGTTTTTTTAAAATGCATCATTATTTTTCCTCTGCCTGGATAATTATCTTCTCACTATTTGAGTATTTGTTCTTTCTTTTATGCTAACACTCCCACTGCTTTGTCCAGAAAAGCCTTATTGCTGGACAACTGGAATATATTAGCAAATAGCTCATCTATCATTCTGCTAATCACTTTAAAAGGTCTGTTTAAAGAACAAGAACTAGTAAAAATAGCTTTTCAGAAGAAGCAGAGTTCATCCTCCTGCCCAAAGCTAATCCTTACGGTATCACTTATCTATTTCTGCCAATAGGCTCAGCCTCAATCGATACATAGGGCTTTGCTTCTTTATCTTGTACAAAGATATTAACCCCACTACAAAGATATTAATTACTTCAGCCTAATTCATAATCTGCACATAATTTTCATTTTTATTTTTTTAAATATATATTTTTATTGATTTCAGAGAAGAAAGGAGAGGGAGAGAGAGATGGAAACATCAATGATGAGAGAGAATCATTGATCAGCTGCCTCCTGCATGCCCCCTACTGAGGACTGAGCCTGCAACCCGGGCATGTGCCCTTGACCAGAATCAAACCCGGGACCCTTCAGTCCACAGGCCGATGCTCTATCCGCTGAGCCAAACCAGCTAGGACTGCACATAATTTTTAAAAATCAGCATCATAGTCTGGCCGGTGTGGCTCAGTGATTGAGTGTCAACCTATGAACCAGGAGGTCATGGTTAGATTCCTGGTCAGGACACATGCCTGGGTTTTTAGCTCGATCACCAATGTGCAGGAGGCAGTTGATCTCTTTCCCTCTCATCGATGTTTCTATGTCTTTCCCTTCTTCGCTCTCTAAAAAATCAATAAAAACATTTTTTAAAAATCAGCATTATAGCTATGAAGATATCTTATGTCCATGGTTTTAGTAAAATTAGCAAATTGGGAATCAAGAAAGTAGAAATTTAGATTTTTTTACTACTCAACCTATTGATAGGGTTCAGCATCCACAACCCCAAATATTGCGCCTTGGCATATCAAATATTTTAAGCCAGCGGTTCTCAACCTGTGGGTCGCGACCCCTTTGGCGGTCGAACGACCCTTTCACAGGGGTCGCCTAAGACCATCCTGCATATCAGATATTTACATTACTATTCATAACAGTAGCAACATTACAGTTATGAAGTAGCAACGAAAATAATTTTATGGTTGGGTCACAACATGGGGAACTGTATTTAAAGGGCCAGAAGGTTGAGAACCACTGTTTTAAGCTGAAGGAATGTGAAAAAACAGCAAAAGCAAGAAGGTCACTCTGACCCTGTCCTTCTCCCTTGAAACCGGTCATAGAACCCTCACGTCAGAGGTGCCCTTTCTATACCCAGAGGCAGGCAGCATCTTTATCTCCAAAGACAAGGGGCACCAAGAGAAATCCAAAACAACAGCTCTTGCGGAGTGTCCCCGGATTACAATGACCTCGTATTCCTCAGCCTATCATTTCCCTAATGCTATCCACTCTTCACCAAACTTAGCATCAAATACTCAGGTTGAACTGTTTCTTTGGGTCTCATGTCATGTAAAACTTACATGAAATAAGTCCCTATGCTTTTCTCCTGCTAATCTGTCTCTGTGAGTTTCATTTTCAGACCCAGCCAGGGACCTTAAGAGGGCTGAGGAAACTTTTTCCTCCCCTGCACTGCAGAATTGCTTGAGACGTAGCAATTTAAACAATAAACATTTATTTTCTCAGATCACTTCAGGTGGTGCGGAATCTGGGAGCAGCTTAGCCGAGTGTGTCTGGCTCAGAGTAGCTCATGCGGTTACAGCCAAAATGCCAGCAGGGCTGCCGTCATCTGAAGGCTCCCTGAGCTGGGGCATCTACTGCCAGGCTCACTCACCTGGTTGTCAGCAAGAAGCCTCAGTTTCCCACCACTCGTGCCTCTCCTCAGGGTTGCTTACGAAATGGCAGTTGGCTTCCCTTAGTGAATGATAGGGTGGGGGTGAGGAAGATGTTGGGGGTGGGGAGGGGGGAGGAGGAAGCCAGCAAACCACCAAGAGAAAAGCCACAGTGTCTTTGATATCCTCATCTCAAAAGCAACCACTTCTGCCACATTCAACCAGACACACAGACCATCCCAGGGACAACCTGGGCGGGGATGACGTAGTGTGTGAACACCAGGAGCGCAGGCCGCTGGGGCTGTCTTGGAGCCTGGCTACCCGACTTCCCTTCTCCCACTTCCACCCAGCAGCCTTTTGCTCCCACACTTTGACTACTTCCTCTTTACTAGCTCTTCCCTCACTTGGTTGTAGAGACTCTGAAACGCTACTGAGATGCTTCACTTTTATACCTTCTTGGGGAAAAAGAAAAAAGAAAACTCTTCCTACACTATAGGCTCTGCCCGAGTCACGACTCTATCTTCAGGGCTATGTCTCCTGAAGGCCACAAACACCTCCACTTCCCCACTTCTCCTTTCTTTGGTCCACAACAGTTTGACCTGCATCCCAATGTAACTATGATCCCCAGGTCACTGTGACATTGGCAAGAGCTTAGTGGTTGGAAGTTCCTCAATCTCTATAACACTCCATGCACCTCTTTTCCCTTGGCCGGGGTGATACCATTCTTCCCTGCCTTTTGTCTTAACCCTTTCATGGATGTTTCTCAGCTTCCATTGCTGAAATTCTTCCTTTACCACTTTATAAATATCAGTATTCTTTACAATTCAACCCTCACCTGTTTTTTGTTATTCTAAAAACTTTTACTTTATAATTTCTTCTATATGAGTGGCTTTAGCTACCATCTTATGCTGCTAACTGATAAACCTAAATTCCCAAAGTAGTCCTCTTTCTCAACTTCCACGCTATAACCAACTCCTTGCTTAAGAATATGAAAGCGCCTTAGCTGGTTTGGCTCAGTGGACAGGGTGTCAGCCTGCAGACTGAATGGTCTCTGGTTTGATTCTGGTCAAGGGCACATGACTGGGTTTCGGGCTTGATCCCCAGTAGGGGGACATGTAGGAGGCAGCCAATCAATGATTCTCTCTCATCATTGATGTTTCTATCTTTCTCTCCCTCTCCCTTCCTCTCTGAAATTAAGAAAAATATATTTAAAAGAGAAAAAAAAAGTGTGAAAGCACACCAGTTTCTCAATACTGATAGATGTGTTGGCTCAATTTGAGGGGATCATTTACTTCTGAGAACTTCTAATTGGGAGAGAAAACTTATTTTTTTTAAGTATTCTTAAAAAAAAACACCTTATCTCCAAAGAGTTTTATCTATTTGGTACAACCCTTAGTGCAAAGGCATAATGGAATATGGATGCAACAAAAGTTTCCCTCCCTCCCCAGAGGAAGCCACCAATATGTCCACCAAGTCATTATTTCTCACTAGGGGCCCAGTGCATGAATTCGTGCACTTTGAAAGGAACTTTGGGTCATGAGGCTGAGGTAGGCACAGGGGCGGGTCTCGGCCCATTATCCGTGCCCCACCCGGGCCCTCCCACCACGACCCCAATCACCTGTCTGCTGGCAGCCCCACTCCCACCACTGCTGCTCCAACGTGCTGATGGCATCGGCCCCACTCGCACCCACTGAAGGCACAAAGCAATTGGGGCCAGCACCAGCAGCGGGTATGAGCGGCAGCTGCTGACCCGATTGCCCCTCAGGAGCAAGGGGAGGTGGAGAAGCCCTCAGAGATGATGGTGCCGAGTGATCGGGACCAGTGCCAGGCCAGCAGCAGGTGTGAGCACTGGGCAGGACTGCGGCACGCAGGAGCAAAGAATTTTCATTAACCACCAGAGGCTGGCCCTGATGACAGCAACTGGCGCCACGCGTTGGTCTGGCATCCTCGCTCACCTGCTCCACCATTCCGCCATTGCCAATGCCCGCCATGGTCTGCTCACACCTCCTGGTGGTCTGCACACGTCATAGCGACCAGTTGTTTGGTTGTTCGGTTGTTCTGATTGTTCTGCTGTTCGGTCTATTTGCATATTAGCCTTTTATTATATAGGATTTTAGTTCAACATAAAGAAGAGCAGGAGGCTCCCCCTAAAATCGGTTTATGCAGAGAATGATAAATGCAGCTGCTTCGTAATCAACTCCTAACTGCCACCTTCTTCAGACACTTCATGATGGCTGCCCTAAGACTTACCATATTCTTTCCTAGACAAAAATGCTCTACTAAGAGCAACGTCTCCCTGGAACATTCGGGTTTCAGACCTAAACCTCTCCTGAACCACTGTCCTGAGACCAAGGTGTAGGAGTCATGCCCCACAGTACGCTGTTAGCATAGACACTGGTCCACATCCTGCAGCTGCTACTACCAGGGCTACTCCTGCTTCCCCCACGTTTCTACCCTGTAAATGTGCTGTAGGCAAGAGTTCATATGTTCAGTAGCATCGGAATGCCCAATCAAAGGCCCCCAGGCAGCAGCCTGCTGTTTCTATACATAGAAGATCAGAAAGTTTTAACATTTTTGTGTTGGTAGGTGCCCTTCCTCAAGAGCAAAACCAGAGGTCTGGTCAACCTCACCAGAGTGTATTTTTTCCATTGATTTTGTTGTTGTTTTTTTATAAAGAGTGAAAGGGGAAAGAGAGAGGTCGAGAGAGTGAGAGAAACATCAATGGGAGAGAGCCACATCAATTGGCTGCCTCCTGCACATGCCCTAACTGGGGTAGGGGATCAAAACTGCAACCCAGGTACATGCCCCTGACTGGGAATCGAACAGAGACCCTTTGATGAACAAGCTGACACCCTAACCACTAGCCAGGGCCATGAATGTTATTTTTGCCAGTGACATCTCTGGTACTGAGGCTGCGCATTCAGAACTTCTCAACATGCTGCCTCTCCAGAGCCTCCATTCTAAGACTGATGAAACCTCCTCTGTACTTCAAGCTCATCTAGTCAGAGACTGCCCAGAGACCAGTCAGCAGTGTTACTGCTGTTCTCGGGTTTACCATAAAACTGGCCAGGGACTATAAGAAGAAACTCATGTTTTATCCATGGGAGGTGGGGGTAGGGGTAATAGTACAAATAAAACAGAAGAGTAAAAATGGGAGTTGAGAATACTGGAAATAATGATGGATGATAGGGGCCTCCTAACTAGGGAAGAGAGTGAGGCCAGGAGAACTAGGTGGTAAGATCTGAGGTGAGGACATTCCTGAGAAACTTCTGAGGTGATGCCAGAAATTCTATGATGTAAACCAAGGGAGGGACATGTCCTGAGAAGCTGAGGTATGTCATGAAGGGTCATCAAAGAACGAGTGAAGTTCCAATTGTGTTTTAGCTTCTGAAAGAGTCAGAAGTGCACCAATTATTTGGTTTATTGAAAACTTAAGCCGGAGGGAGACAGTTAATGGCCATAGCCATCTTTAAAATAAAAGCTGCTCCAGAGATTTTATGGGTTTGTGTTGAACAAAGAAAACTATATTGATTATGGCATTCACGATCTAAGCAGAGAACGTCTGAGGAATATTTTATGAACAAACCTATTGTTCTACCCACCCCCTTCCCCAAAAGAACTGTTTTATGACTCCAGGTAATCTGCTCAAACAACAGTGTTAATCAAAGCCTAGAGCAGTGGTTCTTAACCTTCTGGCCCTTTAAATACAGTTCCTCATGTTGTGACCCAACCATAAAATTATTTTCATTGCTACTGTCATGAATCGTAATGTAAATATCTGATATGCAGGAGGGTCTTAGGCGACCCCTGTGAAAGGGTCATTCGACCGCCAAAGGGGTCGCGACCCACAGGTTGAGAACTGCTGGCCTAGAGGCAAAAGGCTTTAGGTGCCTAAGACAGTTTCACTGCTAGAAAAAATTGAAAACAGGTATATTTTTTAAAATTTTATTTTATTGCTTAAAGTATTACAAAGAATAGTACATATGTTTCCTTTTTTTCCCCATTGACCTTCCACTGACCTCCCCTACCCCCCAGTCTCTTGTGTCCATTGGTTATGCTTATATGCATACATACAAGTCCTTCGGTTGTTCTCTTACCTCCCCCCCCTCCCCCCAACCCTCACCAGCCTTCCCGCTGAAAACAGGTGTCTTTATTTGCTTTGTATTCATAGGAAGAAAATGCAGCAGAGGAAATCTGCCATTATGAAAAGAGCAGAGCATAGTTAAAATGGACCTTCCTGGAGGGGGGTGGGGTGGGGGTGGGGGGAGAAATGGGCGTGCCTATAAAGGGGCAATGTGAAGGATCCTTGTGGGGATGGAAATAGTCTGTATTTGACTGCATCAATGCCAATACCCTGGTTGCAATTTTGTACTAAAGTTTTGCAAGATGTTACCACTGCGGAAAACTAGGCCCAGGCTCCATGGGATTTCTGTATTATTTCTTATAACTACATGTGACTCTTCAATTATCTCAAAATAAAAAAGTTTCATTGAGTCCAGCTGGCATGGCTCAGCATTGAGTGGTGGCTCAGCATTGAGCATCGACCCAGGAACCAAGAGGTCACCAGTTTGGTTCCCAACAGGGCAGATATCCAGGTTGCAGGTTTAACCCCCCACTAGGGGGCGTGCAGGAGGCAGCCAATGGATGATTCACTCTCATCATTGATGCTTCTATCTCTTTCTCCCTTTCCCTTCCTCTCTGAAATCAATTTTAAAAATATTTTTAAAACTTTTATTGAAAAGGAAAAACACACACACACACAGAACTTTAAGTTATAGAGAAGAACAGTTACATCCACCCCCCGCCAATAGTTCGGCTAGACCAGTGGTTGGCAAACTGCGGCCCCTTGAGTGTGGCTCTTCCACAAAATACCACGTGTGGGCATGCACCTACAGTGAGATTGAAACTTCGTGGCCACACTCAAGGGGCCAAAGAGCCGCATGTAGCTCGCGAGCCGCAGTTTGCCAATCACTGGACTAGACCAGTGAGTGTTCTTCAACCCTAGCTGCAGAAAAAGCATTTGATAAGGTACAACATCCATTTACAATGAAAACACTCAAAACATGGGATAGAAGGAAAGTACTTTAACATAATACAGGGCATCTGTTACAAACCCTCAGCTAATATCATACTCAATGGTAAAAAACGGAAAGCTTTTCCTCTAAAATTAGGAACAAGACAAGGCTACTCACTCTCACCACTCTTATTCAACATAGTTCTGGAAGTCCTAGCCAGAGCAATTAGGCAAGAGAAAAAAATAAAAGGCATCCGAATTAGGAATGAAGTAGGTGACATGATTCTGTATATAGAAAATCCTAAAGACTCCACCAAAAAAACTATTAGAAAAAATAACCAAATATAGTGAAGTTGCAGGATACAAAATCAATGCACAAAAATCCACTGCTTTCTTGTATACTAACAATGAAATTTCAGAAAAAGAAATGAAAAAAAATTCCTTTTGCAATTGCAACCAAAAGAATAAAGTACCTAGGAATAAACTTAAAGGATGTAAGGACCTATACACTGAAAACTACAAAGTATTATTAAAAGAGATTAAAAAAGACACAATGAAATGGAAAGATAGTCCATGTTCATGGATTGGAAGAATCAAATTAGTTAAAACGGCCATATTACCCAAAGCAATATACATATTTAATGCAATTAATGTCATTTTTTAAAGAACTAGAACAAAAAATCACCAGGTTTATATGGAACCACAAAAGATCCCAAATAGCCAAAGCAATCCTAGGGGGGAACAAGGCTGGAGGGATCACACTTACCTGACTTCACATTATACTACAGAGTGATCAAAACTGCATGGTATTGGCAGTAAAACAGGCACACAGACCAAAGGAACAGAATTGAGAGCCCAGAAATAAAACCACATGAATAGGGGCAAATGATTTTTGACAAAGGAGCCAAAAACATATAATGGAGAAAAGAAAGCCTCTTCACTAAATAGTGCTGGGAAAATTGGAAAGCCATGTGCAAAAGAATTAAACTAGATTACAGTTTGTTCTCAAGTACAAATATTAATTCCAAATGGATCAAAGACCTAAATATAAGATCTGAAACAATAAGTTATATAGAAGAAAACATAGGTGCTAAACTTATGTGCCGGTGGGTGTTTCTTGGCATCTAGAAAGGTTCAGGAATCTGGAGAAGGTGCTGTGGCATAAATTAATAAAGAGACTAGAAATATAATATAAATTTGTAATCCATTGGGGAGCCAGAGGAAGCTTAGCTATAGGAACCAAGTTCTTTCAATCTCCGGACCCCTTGCTCTTTATTAACATAAATTGTCCTAAGGCAAAGCATATATACATATCAAAGGTTAAGGTTTAGTATGTAAAGGGTGTCCCAAAATTCACGCAAGAAGTAATTTTGATAGCAAACACAGGTTTATAATTAAATTTGTAAATTTTTTATTTATTCATAAAGTATACAGTGTAAGGTCTGGGGCTGGGAAAATAGGGTCTTTCCTGATCCCACCCGCTGAGTTGGACAAAACAACCCAGAACTGCCGAGCCACATCCTGCTGGACAATAGCTGCCATCCTGGGACCCACCAGAGCATCCTGTTGTGCTGATGGCCAATAAATAACCACTGGAGACCTCAAGATGGCCAGGGTGCAGCTGCACCAACTTCCCGCTCATCAATCACCCGCCACAAGCTACCTCAGATAAACCTGATTGGTCCAACAGCAGCATAAAAAATCTCTGCCAGGCATAGGC
>NW_005357806.1:947729-950349 GCF_000412655.1 Myotis brandtii | reverse complement strand
GTGCGTATGTGCCAGCAAAGCCATGGAGGCCATTGACCTGATATGCTATTCCATACATAACCTTATACTGTATAATTTATGCATCAATAAAAAATTTACAATTTTTAATTATAAACCTGTGTTTTCTATCAAAATTACTTCTTGTGTGAATTTTGGGATACGCTTTAGTAGGCATTGTCTGTTTTGGGGGAACTGCCTTTGGCTGTTCAGGTGTTTGGCCAGCAGGAAACAATAACATGTAGATTAAAATGCCCTCAGCTGTCTGGCAGACAGCAATCATTTATGCATCCTTTTCAGGTTGGGAAATGTCTTCGGCCATTCCAATAGGTAATAACATATGATTCAGCCCTGGGGATCAGGCCTAAACTGGCAGGGGTCCCAGACTACAAGAGGGTGTAGGCTGGGCTGAGGGACCACTCCCCCCCCCCCCCCCCCCCCCCCCGCAACCGAGTGAATGAATTTTGTGCACTGGGCCTCTAATAATAATAATAAAAAAACTACAATGAGATACCACCTCACACCTGGTAGAATGGCTATCATCAAGAAGACAAGTAATAACAAAGTATTGGAGAAGCTATGGAGAAAAGGAACCCTCATTCACTGTTGGTGGGAATGTAAACCAGTACAGCCTCTATGGAAAACAGTGTGGAAGTTACTCAAAAATGTAAGACTACAGTTACCACATGATTCAGCAACCCCTCTTCTGGATATCTACCTGAAAAATTTGAAAAGATTTATTTGCAAAGACATATGTACGCTTATGTTCATTGCAGTATTATTCATGGTGGCCAAGACATGGAAACAGACAAAATATTCCTCAATAGGTGATTGGATAAAGAAGATGTGGTACACATATACAACACAGCCATAAGAAAAGATGAAATACTGACATTTGCAACAACATGGATGGATGTTGAGAATATCAGGCTAAGTGAAACAAGTCAGACAGAAAAAATCAAGAACCATATGATTTCACTCATGAAGGATATAAAACTGAAAGCAACGGATGAACAAACCAGAAAAACAAGCAAACAAAGACTCAGAGATAGACAACAGTATGGTGGTTACCAGAGGGAAGGAAGGTGGGGCCTAGTAAAGGGTAAAGGGGCGTCTAATATCTGATAATGGAAGAAGATTCAATTTTGGGTGGTAAACAAACAATGCAATATAAAGATGATGTATCATAGAATTGTACACTTGAAACCTTTATAATCCTATTCACAACTAGCTGGCAATAGGATCTGGGTCTATGACTTTGACCACTTCTAAGACACATGTCTTAAGAGCTTATTAAGAGCTATATTTTCCTCAATACAAATTTCTTTGAGCTAATTCAGGGGTGGGCAAACTTTTTGACTCGAGGGCCACAATGGGTTCTTAAACTGGACCGGAGGGCCGGAACAAAAGCATGGATGGAGTGTTTGTGTGAACTAATATAAATTCAAAGTAAACATCATTACATAAAAGGGTACGGTCTTTTTTTTTTTAGTTTTATTCATTTCAAACGGGCCGGATCTGGCCCGCGGGCCGTAGTTTGCCCACGGCTGGCTTAGGCCCACTTCCCTATGTCTGCCCCCTGGTGGTCAGTGCACGTCATAGCAAGTGGTTGAGGGGCCTTAGCATATCATTAGCATATTACGCTTTGATTGGCTGAACGGCCACCAACCAGATACTTAGCATATTAGGCTTTTATTATATAGGATTCACCCAAATACATTTAATTTTTTAAAAAAGAAAGAAAAAAGTAACATAAAACAAACTTTACTCTCTGGTTCAACTAATTCTCTGACATTTCTTTATCAGACTTGTTCTGATTTTTAATTTTTTCTGTACAAACTTCAGAAAATCCTTAGAATTGGGGAGGTTCTAAGGATTAGAAAGAATTTTATGATGTTAAATCAGCCTATCATAGGTTAAATTTTGCCTTTCCATTTGCAAATTCTTTTGTTTCCCTTAGTAGTGAGTTAAAAGTTTTATTTAGTTAGATTTTTACATTTCTTGCTAGATTATTCCCAGAAAATTTTCTTTCTTATTTCTATTGTAAATAGAATTTTTCAAGTCCTTGATGTTTGTATGTATGAAATGATTTCTCAATACAGTGGGGCCTTGACTTATGAGTTTAATTCGTTCCGAGACCGAGCTCGTTAAGGAGCTCGTTAAGGAGCTTGTTAACTCAAATTACTCTGTCAACTCAATGCAAAAAATCTGCCGAGAGACAGTTGGTATCTCAAAAAACTCGTTAGTCGGGACACTCGTAAGTCAAGGCCCCACTGTACTAACTTCATACCAATCTACCTGATTCTCTTGAAAAATGTTGTGTTTTTCTGCTATATTTTCCAAGTATATAATAACATCTGCAAATAATTTATAAATTTATCATTCCGACAAATAATCTTTTCTTATTTTGAAAAGTTTATTAAATATAATGTGCTGGGAAAACCAAGATGGCGGCATAGGTTAACGCCGGAGTTTGCTGCCTCGAACAACCACTTCAAAAATACAACTAAAAGACGGAACGGACATCATCCAGAACCACAGGAAGGCTGGCTGAGTGGAAGTTCTACAACTAGGAGGAAAGAGAAAAGCATACCGAGACTCAGAGGAGGCGCAGTGCTGAAGT
>NW_005357806.1:942718-947462 GCF_000412655.1 Myotis brandtii | reverse complement strand
CCTTGACTTATGAGTTTAATTCGTTCCGAGACCGAGCTCGTTAAGGAGCTCGTTAAGGAGCTTGTTAACTCAAATTACTCTGTCAACTCAATGCAAAAAATCTGCCGAGAGACAGTTGGTATCTCAAAAAACTCGTTAGTCGGGACACTCGTAAGTCAAGGCCCCACTGTACTAACTTCATACCAATCTACCTGATTCTCTTGAAAAATGTTGTGTTTTTCTGCTATATTTTCCAAGTATATAATAACATCTGCAAATAATTTATAAATTTATCATTCCCACAAATAATCTTTTCTTATTTTGAAAAGTTTATTAAATATAATGTTACATAATAGGCTGAAAGCTTAGCAATAATTTTTGAGCTATAATTAAAATATGATAAAATATGCTACACAATTTTAAAGTGTGTAAATTAGTGATTATACAACTATCACCACTAACTCCAGAATATTTTTGTTACCCCAAAATAAAATCCCATAGCCATGAATGGTTATTTTCTATTCTTCTCTCCCCTTAACTTCTGGCAACCACCAGTCTACTTTCTATCTCTATGGATTTGCCTAGCCTGGATATTTCATATAAATGGGATCATACAATACATGGCCTCTTGTGCATAGCTTCTTTCACTTAGCATAATGTTTTTGAGGTCCATCCATGTTGTAGCATGTAATAGAACTTCATTCCTTTCTATGGCAAAACAATACTCTGTTTTTATGTATTTACCATATTTTTTATCCATTCACCAGTTGATCAGTTGGTGGACATTTGGATTGTTTCCACTTTGGGGGTATTTTGGATAATGTTGTTATGAACACTTGTGTACAAGATTGTATGCGGTTATATATTTTTATTTCTCTAAGATATATACCTAGGAGAAGAATTGCTTGGTCATATAATAACTGTAGGCTTAACTTTTTAAGAAATTGTCAAATTGTTTTCCATAGCCACTGAACCAATTTTTATTCCCCATCAGCAATGTATGAGGAATCGTATTTTTCCAAATTCTTGCCAACACTTGTTATTGTCTTTTTAAAAGAGTATAATAGTTGTCCTGGCCGGTTGGTTGAGTGTTGTCCCATGCACCAAAAGGTTGCTGGTTTGACTCCTGGTCAGGATACATGCCTGGATTTGGGGCTGGATCCCCTAGTAAGGAGCATGGAGGATGTAGCCAATCAGTGTTTCTCACATAGATGTTTCTCTCTGACATTGATGTTTCTCTCTCCTCTCTCTCTCTCTCTCTCTCTCTCCTCCTTTCTTCTCTCTCTAAATATCACTACCCCCCCCAAAAAAAACCAATTATTATAGTCAACATAGTGGGTATGAAGTGGTATCTTATTGTAGTTTTGATTTGCATTTCCCTAGTGATTAGTGGTGTTAGGCATCTTTCATGAACTCACTATCATTTGTATACCTTCTTTGGAGAAATGTATATTCAAATCCTTTGTCCATTTTTTTCAGTTGGATTGTATTTTATTGTTAAACTATTAAAATTCTTTATATATTCTAGATACAAATCCCTTATCAGATATATGACTTGCAAATGCTTTATCCCTTTTGCAACTAGTTGTTTCACTTACTGGTGGGTGTCCTTCAAAACACAAAAATATTTAATTGTAATGAAGTCCAATTTATTGTTTTGTTGCTTGTGCTTTTGGTGTCATATCTAAGAAACCATTGCCTAATCCAAGGTCACAAAGAGTTATATCTATGTTTTCTTATAAGAGTTTTGTAATTTGAGTTCTTACATTTAGGTCTGAACCCTAAAAAAAAATATGTTTTTATTTATTTTAGAGAAGGAGGGAGAGAGGGGGGGAAGGGAAAGAGAGAAAGAGGGAAATATCATTGTGAGAGAGATACATTGATTGGCTGCCTCCCATACGCACCCCAACCAGGGATTGAACCTGCAACCTGGGTATGTTCCCTGACCGGAACACTTGTGTACAAGATTGTATGCGGTTATATATTTTTATTTCTCTAAGATATATACCTAGGAGAAGAATTGCTTGGTCATATAATAACTGTAGGCTTAACTTTTTAAGAAATTGTCAAATTGTTTTCCATAGCCACTGAACTAATTTTTATTCCCATTAGCAATGTATGAGGAATCGTATTTTTCCAAATTCTTGCCAACACTTGTTATTGTCTTTTTAAAAGAGTATAATAGTTGTCCTGGCCGGTTGGTTGAGTGTTGTCCCATGCACCAAAAGGTTGCTGGTTTGACTCCTGGTCAGGATACATGCCTGGGTTTGGGGCTGGATCCCCTAGTAGGGAGCATGCAGGATGTAGCCAATCAGTGTTTCTCACATAGATGTTTCTCTCTGACATTGATGTTTCTCTCTCCTCTCTCTCTCTCTCTCTCTCTCTCCTCCTTTCTTCTCTCTCTAAATATCACTACCCCCCCCAAAAAAAACCAATTATTATAGTCAACATAGTGGGTATGAAGTGGTATCTTATTGTAGTTTTGATTTGCATTTCCCTAGTGATTAGTGGTGTTAGGCATCTTTCATGAACTCACTATCATTTGTATACCTTCTTTGGAGAAATGTATATTCAAATCCTTTGTCCATTTTTTTCAGTTGGATTGTATTTTATTGTTAAACTATTAAAATTCTTTATATATTCTAGATACAAATCCCTTATCAGATATATGACTTGCAAATGCTTTATCCCTTTTGCAACTAGTTGTTTCACTTACTGGTGGGTGTCCTTCAAAACACAAAAATATTTAATTGTAATGAAGTCCAATTTATTGTTTTGTTGCTTGTGCTTTTGGTGTCATATCTAAGAAACCATTGCCTAATCCAAGGTCACAAAGAGTTATATCTATGTTTTCTTATAAGAGTTTTGTAATTTGAGTTCTTACATTTAGGTCTGAACCCTTTTAAAAATATGTTTTTATTTATTTTAGAGAAGGAGGGAGAGAGGGGGGGAAGGGAAAGAGAGAAAGAGGGAAATATCATTGTGAGAGAGATACATTGATTGGCTGCCTCCCATACGCACCCCAACCAGGGATTGAACCTGCAACCTGGGTATGTTCCCTGACCGGGAATCAAATCCACAACCTTTTGGTCTATGGAACGATGCTCCAACCAACTGAGCCACCCAGTTAAGACCACAGATAATCTTTCCAATTAGTTTTCTTTAATTTATTTCAATGGTGTTTTGGTATTTACAGTATGAATCATCTACTTCTTTTTTCAAATTTATTTGTAAGTATCTTATTATTTTTATGCTATTATAATTTCTTAATTTTATCTTTTGATTGTTATTGCTAGTGTATAGAAATACAACTATTTTTGTATACTGATCCAAATATATCTCTGCAACATTGCTGAACTCATTTATTAGCCCAAATAGATTTTTGTGTGAAATCTTCAGGATTTTCTATATATAATATTATGTTATCTACAAATAAAGATAATTTTATATTTTCCTTTCTAATCTTGATTTATTTTATTTTATTTTCTTGCCTAATTTCCCTGGCTAGAACCTTCAGTATAATGTTGAATACAGTGACAAAAGCAGGCATCCTTGTTTCCACTGGTTTCTCTCTGACATTGATGTTTCTCTCTCCTCTCTCTTTTATTTTCTTGCCTAATTTCCCTGGCTAGAACCTCCAGTATAATGTCGAATACAGTGACAAAAGCAGGCATCCTTGTTTCCACTATTTTTTAACTTCTATTTTTTCCCCAAATTCTAAAGATATTTTCATTAGCTAGGAAAATTTTAGTGGTAATAGTAGAAGGTAATAGTAACCTTCTGTTAATTGGAATGCTTTTAATATTTTCCTATTGAACATAAGTTGGCCTGGAGGTTAAATAGATTTGTGTAATATATTCTTATTCTCTAATGAACCTTTTTTTTTATTCAAAAGTAGATGTTAAAAGTTTTTATCAACTTTTTTTCAAAGTCCATAGAGTTGATCTTCCTTAGATCTATTCATAAAATAGATGTCCTAATATTTAATCCTTCCTGTATATATGAAATAAACCCCATTTTGTCATGTTATTTTTAAAGATATTGTGGGATTCTTTTTCCTAATATTTTATTTAGTATTGTTCTGTCAATATTTATAAGTGAGATTAGAGCCTTTGTCAGATTTATTATCAACATCATTCTTGCTTCAGATAAAGAATTTGGAAGGTTTCTTTCTTTAAGTACTGAAATAGCTTAAATAGTTTTGAAATTATCTGTTCTTTAAAGCTGCACATAACCAGCTATGCGAAGTACCTGATGCAAAAAAAAAAAGGAAGTACCCAATGCTTTTTTTGTGGGACAGTTCTTTGTACTTTCTTTTATGGTAAGTGATCTGTTTATACTTTTTGTTTCCTTTGAGATCAGTTTTAGTAAATTATAGTTTCTTTAAAAGTCCATTTTAACTGGAAAGCCACAAGCAAACAAATGAAACTGGATTACAGTTTATCCCCATGTACAAAAATTAATTCAAAATGGATCAAAGACCAAACATAAGACCCAAAACTACAAGTTACATAGAAAAAAATATAGGTACCAAATTTTTTGACCTGGGGGGTGGGGGTAGGACTTGACCTCAAAGGCAAGGGAGGTAAAGGCAAAAATAAATGAATGGGACTATATCAAACTGAAGAGCTTCTGCACAGCAAAAGAAACGAACAACAAAGCAAACAGGCAGCCAACCAGATGGGAAATGATATTTGCAAACAGTAGCTTCAACAAAGACTTAATTTCCAAAATATATAAAGAACTTGTAAAACTTAACACCAAA
>NW_005357806.1:939489-942480 GCF_000412655.1 Myotis brandtii | reverse complement strand
CATCCCCGGTGGGGGGTGTGCAGGAGGCAGCTGATCGATGTTTCTCTCTCATCGATGTTTCTAACTCTCTATCCCTCTCCCTTCCTCTCTGTAAAAAATCAATAAAATATATTTAAAAAAAAAAAACTACAATGAGATACCACCTTACACCTGTTAGGGTGGCCAATATCAACAAGACAAGCAACTAATAAGTGTTGGAGAGGTTGTGGAAAATAGGGAACCCTTATTCACTGCTGGTGGGAATGTAGACTGGTACAACCACTATGGAAAGCAGTCTAGCTATTCTTCAAAAAAATTAATAGAGCTACCATATGACCCAACAACCCGATTCCTGGGTATATACCCAAAAAACTCAAAATCGTTTATATGCAAAGATATATGCACCCCTAGGTTCATTGCAGCATTATTCATGATGGCCTAGACATGGAAACAGCCAAAGTGCCCTGCGATAGAGGACTGGATAAAGAAGATGTGGTACATATACACAATGGAATACTACTCAGCCATAAGAAAGGATGAAATACTGTCATTTACAACATGGATGGATCTTGAGAACATTATGCTAAGTGAAATAAATCAGACAGAAAAAGCTAAGAACCATACGATTTCTCTCATATGTAAGATATAAAACTGAAACTTATGAACACAAGCAGCAGTGTGGTGGTTGCCTGGTGGGGAGAAAAGGGGGTCTTAATATGAGGTGACAGGAGAAGATTTGACTTTGAGTGGTGGACACATGGTGATGTATACAGATTTTGTAACTTAGAGATCCACACATAAAACCTATATGTTCTTGTTGACCAATGTCACCCAAATAAAATTTAATTTAAAAAAAAGTCCATTTTGTCTAGAATTTACAAATGATTGCATGAAGTGTATTTTTGCTTTTTTTTCTTAATTAATTTAGCTAAACATTTATCTATTTACTAGAGGCCCAGTGCACGATTCATGCACTGGGGAGGGGGGGCGTCTCTCAGCCCGGCCTGCGCCCTCTCTCAGTCTGGGACCCCTTGGGGGATCTGCCTGCCGGCTTAGGGAGCAGGCCTAAGCCGGCAGGCGGACATCCCCCAAGGGGGTCTTTAGTGCTGCCTTGCGGAGGTGGGAGAGACTCCCTCTGGCTGACTGGCGCTCCCCCTGTGGGAGCACACTGACCACCAGGGGGCAGCTCCTGCGTTGAGCGTCTGCTCCCTGGTGATCAGTGCATGTCATAGCGACCGATGGTTCCTCCATTCGGTTGATTTGCATATTAGGGTTTTATTATATAGGATTTCCTAAGCAGCCAGCTCTTGGATTATTTAATTCTACCACTTTTTGTTTTCTAATTAGTTTCTATTTTTATCTCTTTTTTGTATTAAATATATTTTTATTGATTTCAGAGAGGAAGGGAGAGAGAGATAGAAATATAAATGATGAGAATCATTGATCAGCTGCCTCCTGCATGTCACCTACTAGGGATCAAGCAAGCAACCTGGGCATGTACTCTGACTGGGAATCGAACCATGACGCTCAACCACTGAGTCACACTGGCCAAGCTACCTTTATCTTTTTAACCTCTTGTCTCTGCTTTCTTATTTAGTTTGCTGATTTTTGTTTAACTTCATTTAGGTGCTTACTTCATCTGTTTTCACTCTTCCTTATTAGTTAGTATTATGAAAGTTTTCGAGCTGGTTTGTGATTTATTCACCGCTTGATAAGACCTAGTTTGGAATATTTTTAGAGCCAGTTTCTCTAGACTATGTTTGTGTCACTATGACCTGGAATATAAGTAATTTATATCTGATTAAAAACCAAAATCATTTAAACAAGCACTGATAATCAATGACAAGGCTGGGCAAACTTAGTGCATGACATAACTTTGATCTGGCAAAGGACAGGTAGGCGCTGAACTTTTATACAACCTTTTTGTACGGTAACTTGTTTGCTCTGACTCAGACCCAAACTCCACCCCATGTGCCTAACACCAGCTAAAATAGCCTGCCTTGACCTTACTGTTTTTGCAATATTTGACACAGTTCATTAAATTCAAGACTCCCCGCAGCAATTTTAGTATACCCTTCCTCTTTGTACAGCCACATGGTCTCTGCGTGTAAAAGTTACCCTTGCTCATTCCTTCTCAGAGATGTTTTTAGCTTAGGTCTTGAGTGTCTCCTTATTGCAATAGTCTCCCTTAATAAAGTCTTGCCTTGTTACTATCCAGACTTGCATTTTGCTTGATAGCATGCGTTTGAAAGACACGTTGATTCCTAAAATGCCATTGATTTTAGATGATCATTTTGCTGCTAGCAATTTTTTCTTATTAAATATTATATTTATAAATGTAGCTATTTTTGGAATCTCCTAGTACAATCCCTAGCAATTCTGAATAAATCCAGGTCAATAAACCTGCTACTGTGGCATATTACATAAGTATTTAAAATATAATGTTTCCTCTAAACACTGCTTAAGCAGTGTCACACGGGATATGTAATATTTTTATTATCATCCTTCTCTAAATAGTCTACAATTCTATTTGGATTTTTCTCTTGAGCCTAAGAGCTGTTTAACCCAAAGTATTTTATTTCCAAGTAGGTAGGGACTTTTGTTTCCCTGTTATACTTTTATTTTATTACATTGCTATGAGAGAAAGTTGTCTGGACTATTTATTTTATATTTTTTTAATGTATTGAGGTTTTCTTCTTTTTCTTTTTCGAGGTTTCCTTTTTAATTGGGACTATAAAAAGGAGGTATATCTGTTTTCAGAATTACAGAGTTTGATATGCACCAATTAGCTTCATCTTATTAATTATGTTAAGTCCACTATATTCTTCTTCTTCTTTTTACTTTAATTTTTTTGGGAGGGAGGTACGCTTTGTCATGGACTAAGGGTGAATTAAAGTACCCTGCCACTAATGTGTTTCTGTCCACTTCTTTTATATATATATACTAGAGGCCCGGTGCACAAAAATTTGTGCACTCGGGGGGCGGGGGGGGGGGGGGCCCCCAGCCCCGCCC
>NW_005357806.1:922094-939397 GCF_000412655.1 Myotis brandtii | reverse complement strand
ATATTTATTTTTATTGATTTCAGAGAGGAAAGGAGAAGGAAAGAGAGATAGAAACATCAAGGATGAGAGAGAATTATTGATCAGCTGTCTCCTGCACGCCCCCTACTGGGGATCGAGCCTGCAACCTGGGCATGTGCCCTGACCAGGAATTGAAACATGACCTCCTGGTTCATAGGTCGATGCTTAACCACTGAGCCACTCTGCCTGGGCTTCTATCTACTTCTTTGTGTAGATCTTAACTTTTGCTTTAAGGACTCTATATTGCTGCTGTTTGTACATAGATATTCATAACTGTTATCTCTGTGAATTTCACAATTTGGCCTATGAAGTGCCCCTCTCTGTCTTATTTAATGCTTTTTGTTCTGAACTCAGTCACATTTGAAATTAAGATTGTGACTACTTCTGTTTGCATTAGCCTAGTCTAGTTTACCCATTCATTTATCACCTTTGTTCTTTTCACTTTCCATTCTTTTGAACCTCTTTGTTTTAGGTTTCTCACTCTATACAGTGTAGAATATTTTTCTTTTTTGGTATCCAGTATGACTTTTCCCCTTTTAATGGGTGAGTTTGACTCATTTATAATTATTACAATCATCTACAATAATTGATATGAAAGATATGTTTTGTCATGCTTATGTTATCTTGTGTGACAATTCATGTTTTCAAATTTAAAAAATAATTACCTGTGTGAGATTTTGCTTGTGTATATATGCACTAGTGACCAGTTGTGCAAATCACGTGAGACCCGGAACCCCTCCCCGCCCCCGTGCCATGGGACCACCCCAAGTCCCAGAGTCCTGCCCTGCGTGGCTGGCATGCCATGGGACAGCCCTGAGTCTTGTAGTGCTGCCCCAATGCCTCACCCCCGCAGCGCGTGCGAGGGGCCGTGGAAACCCCGGCAGAAGCTGCACGAAGCAGCCACTGGGACCCCCGTGCCCCCGCAGGGCCACAGGAACCCTGGCGGAAGCCACGCGGAGCGGCCCCTGGCCCCACCCCCACTGTGCGCACCACCATCTTGGGATGGCGTTATGGCGTGACTGTCAATTTGCATAATACCGCTTTATTATATAGGATTTCTTCGGATGATTATAAACATTTGTATTCTTGTCAAATGTCTAATCTTTTCTTTAGACAATATTATAAATGTCCTATAATAAACAATAATAAAATGAGTAGATTTCCTCTTCTTTCCACCTCTCCTTTCTCTCTATAACTTCCCAGTTGTAGTTAATTATACAATCTTTCTGTTTAATAGCAATAATCCCCACATTTATTTTAGTTTTAGTCCTACTTATCAGCAGTCCTCATACTACCTACCTTATGCTATCTAGTCATCTCTTCTTTGATAAAATGTACCCACTGGCATATTCTTCAAATGACTTAATGAAAACTAGCTCTAAGATCTTGTGTTTTCAAAACTGTTTGCCTTTATAATTAGGCAACAGTATGACTAGATATAAAATCCCTGAGTTATCCCACTTTCCTTGAGGATTTTGTCTCTTTTGCTCTGTCTACAATGTCTTCTAGGAAGGAATTGAGAAGAAATCTGAAGTAGGTCTAAGTGTTCCTTATTATAAGTGATATATTTTCTTTGCTTTATTTTTTAAAATCAAATAATTTATGAGCATATATATTGGTGTTGACCAGGGGTCCTCAAACTACGGCCCACGGGCCACATGCGGCCCGCCGAAAACATTTATCCGGCCCACCGGGTGTTTTTGCCGCCGCTGCCTGTCCTGTTTAGCAGCCGACTCGTCCCGGGCCTGCAGTGTGCATGTGTGGAATGTCTGAGGGACAGTGAACTGGCCCCCTGTTTAAAAAGTTTGAGGACCTCTGGTGTTGACCATGTGGGACCACTTTTTAAAATAGTATATCCCTTTTACATTTTCAGGCTGAAGCCTCCTATTTCTGCATTTTTTCTTGAGTTATATTTTAAATTTTTTTTCTATTCCAAAATTTATTTTTCTTCTTTGCTTCCAAGATCTATGGATCTATGTTTTTCCTCAGTTCTGGCAATTTCACACTATTATCTCTTCATATATTGCCTCTCCTTTCTCATTATTATTTCTATTTGGAATTCTCTCTAAGTGTTAAATCTTCTCATTTTATTTATTTATTTGTTTTTGTTAATCATCAGCTGAGGATATTTTCCCATTGATTTTTAGAGAATGTGGAAGAGAGGGGGAGAGACATAGAGAGAGCAACATGGATATGAGAAAGACACATTGATTGGTTGCCTCCCACACCCCAACTAGGGCTGGGGATTGAGCCTGCAACCTGAGGTACGTGCTGCTGACCAGAATCGAACCAGGTATCCTTCAGTCCTTGGGCCAATGCTTTATCCACTGAGTCCAACCAGCTAGGGCAGATCTTCTCATTTTAGTTTCCATATATTTTAACCTTTTTTCCCCCCATATTTTCCATTTCCTTGTTTCTCTTTACTTCTGGATCAGTTCTTCAGATAGATCTTCTGGTTCTCACTTGAATTATCTAATCTACTTAATCCCTTCACTGAGGTTTTCTGGGTTTTTGTGGGTTTTTTGTTTTGCCAACAATTATTAGTATATCTTTTATTTCTGGTTTCCTTGGAATTGTTTTCATAATGTTTCTGTTCATTCATTTCCAAAGTGTTTCTAGTTGAACGTTCACTTTATGCTTTATTTAAACACTAGAGGCCTGGTGCACGACATTCGTGCACCGGGGTGGGGGCGTCCCTCAGCCTGGCCTGCGCCCTCTCGCATTCCAGGACCCCTGAGAGAGGCTCCGCCACTGCTGCTGCACTTGCCAGCCGTGAGCCCGGCTTCTGGCTGAGTGGTGCTCCCCCTGTGGGAGCTCACTGACCACCAGGGAGCAGCTCCTTCATTGAGCGCCTGCCCCCTGGTGGTCATTGCGCGTCATAGTGACTGGTTGTTCAGCTGTTCAGTCGATTTGCATATTAGGGTTTTATTATATAGGATTTCACACATAGCTATTTTAAGTTTATGTATGTAATTGTAATTCCAATATTTGACATCGTTGGGGAATCTAAATCTGTTGTTTCTTGTTTCTGCTGACTCTCACTCATGGTTATTATCTTCTTGTGTGTTTGGTAATCCTTATGAGTTCATTGCTTGATCATAATCTGTGGGAATCCTCTGAACCAAATGTGGAGTGCTTTCCTCCATATAAGGTCTGTTTCTATTTTTGCCAGTAACCAAGACCATTTTCTCCTTGGGATTTTTGACTTAGGGTATTCCATGTTCAGCTTGTCCACACAGCTGCTGTGCCAAGGTTTACTACCCACAACAGTTGTGTTGCTATAGGAACACTTTCTCAGGCCAACACTATGCCCTGGCTTCCTGCCCATCTAAGTAGCTTCCTCTTAACTCTGGCATTCTACTGTTTTCCAAGCCAGCAGAAATTTGGCTTATGACCAAAACTTTGTGTGTGAGTTTGACCTTGACTTCTCCCCAGCCAATGGAGATAGGACATTACAGGGATGTTCACAATGCAAACTCTGTTCTCCCTGACTGTCACAGGTGCAGACTGTTTTCTGCAAATACAACTTGTCCCTGATGCTGCACTCTCTCTGCTTCTTGGAACCTTATGTAGTCCAAGGAAGCTCCCACAACCAGCCTGTGAATCTCATTCCTATCTTTGAAACAAAAGATTTAGGCTCTCCACAGATTTAAATTATGTCCTTAACCTTGAAGCTGTATATTATGCTATTTAGCCCTATCTCTAACTCAAATTCAATCCCAAATTCAACCTAATGAGATCTTCCTAAAATATGCACTCTTAACATCCTCCCTTACTCAACCCTTAGGCTTCTTTCGTAATTCAGAGATTTGTCTCATAGCTTTTTCTTCTCATTCTGCTTTGTTACTTTTGGGTGTTTATCCCCTGCCACCACCACCACCAAAAAAAAAAAAAAAAAAAAAGGAAAAATGCTAACTTTACGCTACTGTCTTCAAATCTTAAATCCATTACATTCATGCACTTTTATTGTGTTTGGCCCTGGCTGATGTGGCTCAGTTGGTTGGGCATCTTCCTATGCACTGAAAGGTTGCTGGTTTAATTCCTGGTCAGGGCACATGACTGGGTTGTGGGCTCGATCCTCAGTAGGGGATGTGCAGGAGGCAGCCATCGATGTTTCGATCTCACATCGATGTTTCTCTCTCTCTCAAAAAATCTATTAAAATATTTTTAAAAACCAAAAATGATGTTTGGCAGTTTGTTTCCCCTAACATTCAACTACCAGGTGCAACTCATCTTGGTTTAAAATATTTTCATAACACTTTAATTTTACGTGTGGTTTCCACTGTGTGGTCTTATATCTCCAATGTTTAAAAAAATGTTATCAAGGACTTTGAAAGTGTTTTACTAAAGCAAAAGCATAATAATGAAATGGTAATGTAAATATTAAAGTTCAGAATGTCAAATGTAAAAAATGAACAGGACTTCCATTTTTAGATAAGTGAAGAGGCAAATGTGATAATTTCATAGAAACAAGTGAAAAAGAAAAATATATGACTAGAGTGAATAGAATAGAAGATGAATAGAATTCTGAAAATTAGCAATCCAGCTATTTTTTCTTGTTGTGTTATTTTCTAAGTAACTCTGTCAAGTTTTGGCATGAAGTCAAATATGTTAAATCAACTTCTAACAAGACACTGTGACCTCTGGCAACTCAATTTCATTTTTTATTACCAAAATAAACAACAGGGTACAAAATTAAATAATTCTCTTTGCTAAAGTCAGAAAGAGGCCAAAACTACAGATATTTTATTCAAACTTACACTCCCTATATGCTAAAACAGGTAGTTCTCACAGTTGTCAAAAAGTCTGCAACAATTAGCTGCAGAGTTATTGAAAATATGCTCAGAGAGAAAGTAAAACAAGGTATTGGCAAAATTCCATTGTCAGCTTATTTGTCATTGTGTAATGTCAATGGAATTCAATGTGAAAGAGGAATGCTTGTCCTATGCTAGCAAATACTCTGTTTAGAGTTGGATGAAGCCACTAATCACTAATGTGCAGAACATGAATCAGTTCTTGGCACATATGTGGTATATGAAAGAGAAGTACTAGAGGAGTTTTTCTGCTCATTATTAATACATAATACTACAGGAAAAAAATATTGTTTTTAGATCATCATTATTTTGTGAGCTATAACATAGACTGCAAAGGATATGCTGGATTCAATTCTGATGGTACCTCAGCTAATTACATGTAACAATAAAGGGTGCACATTAAAGCCAACTCATGCATTGCTTCACAAAAAAGAATGAGTGGTCACCCAGCCTGTATGGCTCAGTGGTTGAGCTTGGACCCATGAACCAAGATGTCACCAGTTCGATTCCCAGTCAGGGCACATACCCGGGTTGCGGGCTCAATCCCCAGTAGGGTGTGCATAGGAGGCAGCTGATTGATGTTATTGTTAAAGCTTATATCCAATGGAAAATTACCAGTTTAAGTAGTAGATCAGATATCGCATGTAAGAAACCGAAGAAGCCCTGCAGATGAAACAAGATTCCACCTACTAAGGCCTGCAGGTTTGCTGGAGGCCATACATGCTGAGTGACTTGAAACCTAGGAAAACTGTGCCTTCCTGGGAGAGAAATACCAACACGGGCTATCACACCTGAAAATATAGGGTATTTCTCTGTCTTTTATTAGAAGTTCTGAAATTGAGTCCCATACCCTTTGTTAATAGATGAACTATGACTAAGGTCTGCTATGAGAAATCTCTACTGAATCTGACCCAATGAATTAAACAATTCTTGTGATTCATACCAAGTTTGTCTAGTCTCAAGGCATTTGCTGTTCTTTTTTTTTTTTTTTAAATAACAGCTTTGGGATATCATTCATCTTTTAAACAATTCACCCATTAAAGTTTATAATTTAATAGATTTCTAGTATATCCAAAGAGTTGTGAAACCATCACAATTAATTTCATTTTATTTATTTTTAAAAATAATTTTTTCTTGCTGAAAGTATTACATATGTCTCCTCCCCTTCCCCCCTCATTGACTCACTCCAGCCCACCTCCACCCCCCACCCCAGGCCCTCACTGCCCCATTGTATGTGGCCATGGATCATACATATATGCATACAAAGTTCTTGGTTGATTACTTCCCACCCACCCATCCTCCACCCCCCTTCCCTCTGAGATTCTGCACTCTGTTCCATGCTTTCATGTCTCTGGATCTGCTCTGTTCATCAGTTTATTTTGTTACTTAGCTTCCACACATGAGTGAGATCATGTAATAATTATCTTTCTCTGACTGACTTATCTCACTTTGCATGATACTCTCCAGGTCCCTCCGTGCTGTCTTAAAGGGTAAGAAATTCTTCTTTTTTATTGCTGTATAGTATTCCATGGTATAAATGTACCACAGCTTTTTTGTCCACTCATCTACTGATGGGCACTTGGGCTGTTTCCAGATCTTAGCTATTATAAATTGTGCTGCTATGAACATAGGGGTGCACACATTCTTTCTGATTGGTATCTTGGGTTTCCTAGGATACATTCCTAGAAGTGGGATCACTGGGTCAAATGGAAATTCCATATTCAATTTTTTGAGGAAACTCCATACTGTCTTCCATAGTGGCTGCACCAGTCTGCATTCCCACCAGTAGTGCACGAGTGTTCCCTTTTCTCCACATCCTCACCAGCACTTGTCATTTGTTGATTTGTTGATAGTCACTCTGACAGGTGTTAGGTGATAACTCATTTTCGTTTTAATTTGCATCTCTCTGATTTTTAGTGACTGAGCACTTTTTCAAATGTCTCGTGGCCTTCTGTATGTCCTCTTTGGAAAAGTGTCTATTTAGGTCCTTTGCCCATTTTTTAATTGGATTGTTTGTCTTCCTTCTGTTAAGTTGCATGAGTTCCTTATATATCTTGGATATTAACCTTTTATCAGATGTATCATTGGTAAATATGTTCTCCCATACAGTGGGTTCCCTTTTTGTTTTGTTGATGGTTTCTTTTGCTGTGCAGAAGCTTTTTATTTTAATGTAGTCCCACTTGGTTTTTTTCTCCTTAGTTTCCTTTGCCCTAGGACAGTGGTCGGCAAACTGCCGCTCATGAGCCACATGCAGCTCTTTGGCCCCTTGAGTGTGGCTCTTCCACAAAATACCGACTTCTGAGCATGGGCCACGAAGTTTCAATCGCACTGTACGTGTGCGCCCGCATGTGGTATTTTGTGGAAGAGCAAAATAGGGGCCAAAGAGCCGCATGTGGCTCGTGAGCCACAGTTTGCCTACCACTACCCTAGGAGATGTAATGTAAACATATTGCTACGAGAGATGTCTGAGATTTTGTGACCTATGGTTTTTTTTAGGATTTTTATGGTTTCACAACTTACATTTAAGTTCTTTATCCATTTTGAATTTATTCCTGTGTATGGTGTAACTTGGTAGTCTAGTTTCATTTTTTTGCATATATCTGTCCAATTTTCCCAACACCATTTATTGAAGAGACTGTCTTGACTTCACTGTATGCTCTTGCCTCCTTTCTCAAATATTAATTGAGTATAATGGCTTAGGACATTCTGGGTTCTCTGTTCTGTTCCATTGATCTATATGCCTGTTCTTGTGCCAGTATCCAGCTGTTTTGATTATGGTGGCTTTGTAGTATAACTTGAAATCTGGTATTGTGATTCCTCCAACTTTGTTATTTTTTTTCTCAAAATTGCTGTGGCTATTTGGTGTCTTTTTTTGGTTTCATATACATTTTTGGAGTATTTGTTCTAGATATATGAAATATGCTGTTGGTATTTTAATAGGGATTGCATTGAATCTATAGATTACCATGGGTGGTATGGACATTTTAATGATGTTGAATTTACCAATCCATGAACATGGTATATTCTTCCACTTGTTTATATCTTCTAGCTCTTTTTTTCAACGTCCTGAAGTTTTCTAAGTACAGGTCTTTTGCCTCCTTGGTTAAGTTTATTCCTAAGTATTTTAATTCTTTTGTTACAGTGGTGAATGGGATTACTTGTTTAGTTTCTCTTTCTGATAATTCATTATTGATGTATAAAAAAGCCATCAATTTTGGGGTGTTGATCTTGTATCCTACTACATTGCCAAATTCATTTATTAAATCTAGTAGTTTTTTTGGTGGAGTCTTTAGGGTTTTCTATGTACAATATCATGTCATCTGTGAATAATGAGTTTTATTTCCTCATTTCCATTTTGGATGCCTTTTATTTCTTCTTGTCTAATTGCTGTGGCTAGAATTTTCAGTACTATGTTGAATATAAGTGGTGAAAGCAGACATCCCTGTCTTGTTCCTGTTCTTAGGGGAAATGGTTTTACTTTTTGCCCATTGAGTATGATGTGCGCTAGGTTTGTTATATATGGCCTTTACCATGTTGAGATATGCTCCCTCTATTTCCAGTTTTCTGAGAGTTTTTACCAAAAATGGGTGTTGGATTTTGTCAAATGCTTTTTCTGCATCTATTGATATGTATAATTATTTCTTTACCGCATCCAGCGTGGCTACAGAGTGGACACGAGTCCTGAGTAGGGGTGACAGAGGATTGAGAAAATGAAAGAGACAGACGCAGAAACAGTAGGGAAAGCTGGGACTGGGTGGGACATCTGTCCTCTGATGGAGAGACAGTGACCCAGAGCCGGTGCAGCGCGTTTATTATATACAACATGATTCCAGGAAGTTTTACTAAAGTTTAAAACAAAGGAAATTATGAGAGATCATGGTTAAAGATCAAGCTATAATTTTTCATTCTTGTGGCTTCTTTGTAATCGTCACTCCTGGCTAAGCCTGGATAATTGCGTCCATTCCTTGCACCTGGCTGAACTTAGATAATGAAACCCACCTCCTGGCACCTGAGCTAAGGGTCAGGCTGACAACGTACCTGCCTCTGGCATGGTACGTTTCCAGGACGTGGCTCTTCCAACGCCACTGGACTCAGCTGACAATAATTAAAGAAATGCTCATGTGCCTTCCCAGGCGCTCTCTACAGATCTGATCATGTGATTTTTGTCTTTCAATTTGTTTATGTGATTTATCACATTTATTGATTTGCAAATATTGTACCAGCCTTGCATCCCTGGAATAAATCCCATTTGGTCATTCACCACACTTAATTTTAAAACATTTTCATCACCCCCAAAAGAAACCCTGTTCTCATAAGCAATGTATTTGCTCTTCTTTACACCTGGAATGGGAATCTCCAGATTTTCTAAGACTGGCAATTACTTATTGACAAGACAAATAAAACATGATCATTTCTAGGGATGTCACCTTACCACCCCTTTTATTTATTCCACTGTAATGGGGCAACCCGTGGAGACAACCACCAGGGACTCAGATCAAGGTTTAGGAGCCTTTATTAAGCTGGCCAGCAACTACAGTTACAGCACCCTGCCGAAGCAAAGACTGAACTGCAGTGCTGACTACAGGAGTTACAGTGTTTTTATTTGCAAAAACCACAAAGTTAGTTACAAAGCCTTGTTTACACAATTTGTTCCCGACACAGTACAGTATCAGTACAGTGACTACCTTCCTATCTATGTGTTCTAGGAACAGAGAGCACAGCGTGACCTACCTGGCCGAAGGGCCAGATATGCAGCCTAGCACACCACGACTCTCTGTGGATAGCAGTGTTTGTTGCTTATAGTCATTCCCTCTTGCCTCCTCTTCTAACAGAATCCTGATTTTGTTCAGGCATCCAGTAATCAAGAGCTATAGGGAGGGTCAGGCCCATCCCCAACCCCATGGGATAAATCACAATTGATCTAAACCAAAGATAATGTCTCATTTCCTCTGGCAGTGATTGGTTTAGTAATAGCATGTGCTATAATACTAAGACCAGCGGTTCTCAACCTGTGGGTTGTGACCCCTTTGGGGGTCGAACAACCCTTTCACAGGGGTCGCCTAAGATCATCGGAAAACACATATATAATTACATATTGTTTTTGTGATTAATCACTATGCTTTAATTATGTTCAATTTGTAACAATGAAATTGGGGGTCACCACAACATGAGGAATTGTATTAAAGGGTCGTGGCATTAGGAAGGTTGAGAACCACTGGTCTAGAGGGAGTACACATACCTCTCCTCTCATGTATTTAGGAGGGAGGGACCAGCCAGCACCAGCTGGCAAATAGAGAAATTGAGGAGAAGGCATTTCCCCAGGGTGCATCTCTTAACAGTAAGGCCACAGGCAGACCAAATATCTTTTTGCTCAGGAGCAGCTCACATTACAGCTTGCTGAGCACCCAGCCAGCCTCCCCAGAACAGAGGCTCGATAAGTAGGAGTTGCTCACCCACCTCCCTTTCTGGGTTCCTCTGAGAAGCCCTTCTGTTAGAGATGGGGAAACTGAAAAATGACTTTCAAGGGATAACAGAGCAGACAGGTTGACCTTCCCCAGGACCTCTGATTCCAACCATAATAATGGCCAATATTTGTGGGGCATTTCCTATGTGCTAAATCCTGTTCCAAGCCCTTTACACATAGTATCTTTTTCCATCTTCCAGCAATCCTGTAAGGTTATATGCTACAAACCCACAATCCCTTATCTGTATTTGGAAGCCCCAAAAGCTCTGAAAAAAAAAATAGACTTTTCCTGTATTTGCTGCCCAAACTCTTTTGGCGGCAAAATTTGTCCTGCATAGATGTGAAGCTATTTAAGTTATTTATAATTTTTAAAGAGTCTTTTATTGATAAATTTTAAAAAACAGAACATAGAGGCACGGCTATCCATACCTTTATTAGTTTTCTATTGCCGTGTAACAACATTACTACAAACTTAAACCATCATACATTTACTATCTCTAAGTTTCTGTTGGTCAGGAGCCCAAGCTGAGTTCCTCTGCTTAAGGTCTCACAAGCCAAGGTGTCAGCTGGGGCTGCTGTCCCATCTGGGTTCAAATGGGTAAGGATCTTCTTCCAAACTCACTCATGCTATTGGCAGAATGAGGGCTTCCCATTGCTTTTTGGTGTGTGTGTGTGTGTGTGTGTGTGTGTGTGTGTGTGTGTGTGTATGTTTTCCTGCTTATCAGCCAGAGGCTGCCTTTGGCTCTTAGAAGCTACCCACATTTCTTGCTGTGTGGGGTCCCCTACCATGGCCATCTGCTTCCTCAAAACCAGTAAGGGGGAAAGGGTAGAGAGATTGAGACTCCAAGAAGATGGATACTACACGCTTATGTAACATAAGCACATAATCATGCCCATGTAATCACATACATCGTATTATCTTTGCTATATTCTTTTAAAATATATATATTTTTATTGATTTTTTACAGAGAGGAAGGGAGAGAAATAGAGATTAGAAACATCGATGAGAGAGAAACATTGATCAGCTGCCTCCTGCACACACCCTACTGGGAATGTGCCCACAACCAAGGTACATGCCCTTGACCAGAATTGAACCTGGGACCCTTGAGTCCGCAGGCCGACGCTCTATCCACTGAGCCAAACTGGTTAGGGCTATTTGCTATATTCTTTTAGTTAGAAGCAACTCACAGGTCCTTCCCATACCTGAAGGGACAAGACCACATAAAGAAGTGAATACCAGGGTCCACCTTCTGAGTTGTCTACCATAATATCTTCCAATGCAGGAATATTAATGTTTGATTATGTCTTAGACTTTCATGGAGGTGTCTCATAATACCTGGTATATGCACCATGATAGCTTTCTAAAATCCTGAAATTTTAAAATTCTGAGACATATCTGTCCTTGTGTTTGTTTGTCTTTTTGTTAATCCTCACCAAAGGATATTTTTCCATTGATTTTTTTTTTTAGAGAGAGAGTGAAAGGAAAGGGGAGAGACAGAGAGAGAGAGAGAAACATTGATGTGAGAGACTCATTGATTGGTTGCCTCCCTCACATGCTCTGACCAGGCAGGGGATTGAGCCTGCAACCGAGGTACTTGCCCTCGACTGGAATCGAACCCATGACCCTTTAGTCTGAGAGCCAACACTAACCACTGAACAACCATCTAGGGCTGTTCTCATGGGTTTGGGATAAGGTACTGAGATAGGTTAGTAAGAAACTAGGAAATTCCCAGGCAAGTGGAATGAGGAATCAGACAAATGGTTAAACAAATGGCCGGAACAGCTGAGCAATTAACAGCCGGCTAATAAATCACAAGACTCTATCCTCCCTAACTGAAATGCCTAATTGCAGATGGTTTAAATCATCAGAGTCAGGCGGGTAGATAACGAAAACTCATTAGATCCAGACCAATCCAAGATAGAGGCAAAACTGACCAGAGAACAACCCCAAAGCACATTATGCCATCATTATAATGACAATTGACACCACGAACAGAAAGGCCCCCACGCCAGGAGGATGACCACCACAACACTTTTGAATGGGCCATTTTAGGAACAAGACCCTCTCCCAACCAGAAGGTGGAGTGAGAATTTGGTGCCACAAAACTCAGCAACAACCTCCCCTCCCCCTTCCTCCACCCCCCACCACCGCCTCTTTGGAAACACTTAAAATCTTAAGAATTCACTGACCACGTGTGCAACTCACTGGTGACTTGGCCCACGGTCACTCAGATGGAAACTTTTGCTTCTTTCACAGCAGTGCCTGCACCCTGGTGTCCTTTTCTCTACCTGAATAAAACATGCTTTTTCTCACTCTGACTAATCCTCGAAATTTTTCCTGGAAAAGTCAAGAAACTGGAGGTCACCTGACACGAGAAAGGTCCCAGACCAGACTGTGCCGAGGCAGGGCCGGTAAAAGTACTACCGACAGTCCTCAGATTACGTCGGACTCGACGTACGAACGTCGTTTAGTGGTTACGTCACCATCTTCCATTTATATATATATATATATATAAAAAAGTTCCATCATTTCAACATATGTGCTTTATGTTTTTTTATTATTTATTTACCACAAGTAAAGGTCAGGAATTGTTATCTTTCTTTTAAATATTTTTACTGTTTCACTTCATTACTGCTGTGTATGTGCTCCATGTGAGTGACGTAGGTGCTTATGTAGGTGGGTTCTGACTTAAGGCGAAAATCGCATCATGTCGCGCCGTAGGAACGGATCTCCCACGTAACCCAGGACCTACTGTATATTACTATCCTCATTTTACAAGTGAAGAAATTGACTTACCAAGAAGTGATTCAGTCTATAGAAAACTCACCTCCACGTGTTTCTCCTCTACTCTCAATACTTCACTACTACACCATTTCACTCTGACACCAGTTGTCTGGGTCTTCCACACATCCAGCAATTCATTGATACCAGCTGGGTGTCCTACAATTTAAATTCTGACACTACTGTATCTACCTGGAGATATAGTGTCAGATCCACCTGGAAATAGTAGGTCAGTCTCACAAGTCCCCTCCCCACCCTGTCTCCACTTCAGATGCCAATCACAAGTCCAGGTTGTTACCTGCCTTCTGACTTACTATCTATAAATTGGCGGTTCCCATGACCCCACCTTGGGTTAAATTAATGTGTTAGTGTGGCTCACAGGACTCAGAAAAACATTTTACTTATTAAATTACCAGTTTAGTATAAAAGAATATCATTCAGGAGCAGCCATTTGGAAGAAATGCATAGGGCAAGTTTTGTGGGAAGGGCCTGTTTGGAAACACCATTCTCCCCAAATCTCTACATGTTCACCGATCTAGAAGTTCACCAAGCCCTGTTCTTTGAGATTTTATGGAGGCTTCATTACATGGGCCAGATGGATTAAATCACTGGCCATTGGTGATAGACCTAACATCCATCTCCTCTCCTCTCCCCTCTCCTCCCCAGAGGTGAGGGGTGAGACGGAAAGTTCCAGCCCTCTAATTACATGCTTGGATTCTCCAGAAGCCAGCCCCCATTCTTAGGAGTTTTCCAAAAGTCACCTCATTAACGTAAACTCAGGTGTAGCTGAAAGGGGCTTGTTATGAATAAATAACAAGACAGTCTTTTAAGCTTTCTGGCTCAGGAGCTATTTCAGGAACCAAGGACAAAAGACCAAATACTATAACAAAAACGTCCCCATTGCTCTTAGGAAATTCCAAAGGTTTTAGGAGCTCTATGCCAGAAACAAGATGAAGACCAAATATATATTTATCACAAATAATATCACACTCATCTTAGGCAAAAATAAAGGGTTGACTTTCAGGTCAGAGCCCAAGCTTTTGGCCACATGCAGGCTCCATGGTTCTGATGTTTAGCAGTCTGTCATGCAGGGATTCCAAGTGCCATTATAACCAGACAACCAAGGGGTCTGGGCTGCCTATCACTACTTGAGCCAATTAAGCAGAGACAGGGTTGAATCATATATGAGCGTTTATTCCAATACTGCCAGCAGCATGGGAGAGCAGCAGGTCATCCACAAAAATCTGCTCTGCCCCCCACCATAAGCCAGCTGCTTATATTGGTTAAAGGACAAAGATTACGTGGGGAAGTAGGAATCACAGGTATGGGAAAGTGGGCACGGGATAATCATTACAGGTTACAAGTTATGCAGGCTGCGGTGGGGGGTGGGAGTGTCATAGAAGGCATGTGCCCCGGGCCCAGATTACAGGTAATAGGGCTGCAGTTGTAAAGAGCAGGTGCCTCCTGGATTAGATTGTTTCGGCCACGAGGTTGTAAATCTTCCCATAATGATAGGCAGTTCTCGGGACAAGAGGACGGGCTGCATTCCAATGTTAGCTCCAGTGTGCCAGGGCTTACAACTCTCAGCCAGGTTAGAATAGAATTAAATAGAATGAAGTAAATATTTATGAAGTTAAATAGAATGTGATTTCTTGAATCAGAACAGAACCATCATGGTTAACAGAGCATGGTTAATATTTCTTATCGTTAGAATTAGTTTCCAATATCCTATTTCTGCCCCTAACACTATCACTGCCATGACAGCAGCCCAGGACTGAAGGCGGCAGACTCTCAGACAAGGAGGTCCCGTAGATGCACCTGCTGCTCGCCATCAGCAGAGATTCTTTCCCAGGAGGGCACCTTCCACCTGCTCAGGAGAGGGGCTGAGGGTGCTAGGTGGGGGCTAAAGAGAGGGGTAGCTTTTGAGGGAAGCCACCACCAGGCTCAGCTCTGTTCAGTACATGCTGTGAGTCACTCCCCACAGCCCCTCCATTCTTAACACTGCAGCCTGTGGACGAAGAGGGGCCACATATTACACCTGACAAGCTCGGGGAAGGCCTGCAAGGCGGCCTTACAAACTCTGAGACCCAAAGTAACCAGACAGATGCTTTAAAATTAAAACTTTTTAACTAAAAGCAGTTCATGGCGGGTAGGCAGTCCTAAGGCAGTATTTTTCCCTAACAAAAGTCAATCTTTACCTTAATGAGCCTGTCTATTGTCTTTTTGCATCTATGATAACATACCTTTGGAATGTCAAAGTAATTTCCTTTTTCTGGACCCCTCAAAGCACAGGCACCGCTCTGCAGAGACCACAAATCCCCTCATTGTTATTGTTATCATGTTAATTGTTGACTGTTAACTATACTGTAGTCACCTGTGTAAAAGTTTACTTTTTATCCAATCCCAGAGGTCCCTCCCCTCTGCTCTCCCCCACCCACTTTTCTTGTAACCCACTTATGGTTTCTCTTCCCTTTTTAAAAACGTTCTCACTGAGAACATGTTTCTATTGACTTTTTAGAGAGAGGAAGTGAGAGAGAGAGAGAAACATCAATGTGAGAAAGAAACATCAGTTGGTTGCCTTCTGTACGCATCGGCTGGGGATCAAACCCACAATTTAGGTATGTGCCCTGACCAAGAATCAAACCAGCAACCTTTTGGTGTACAGGACGATGCTACAATGAACTTAGCCACTGGGCCAGGGCTATGTCTTCTCTCTCTCTTTTTTTATTAATTTCAGGAAGAGGAAGGGAGAGGGAGAGAGGGATAAAAACATCAATGATGAGAGAGAATCATTGACTGGCTGCCTCCTGCATGCTCACTACTAGGATTGAGCCTGGGCATGTGCCCTGACAGGAATCGAACCATGACCTCTTGGTTCATGGGTTGATGCTCAACCACTGAGCTACACCGGCCTGGCGATGTCTTCTCTTTTGATTGTAATGTATAAAATAAGGTTAAAAACTGCCATTCTCTGGAGCATTTTCTCAATCCGTTGAGTTTTTGCTTCCTGGCAATTGTCAGTTTGGCTCAAATAAACTCACAAAAATTCTCTACAGGTTTTAATGTTTCTTATATTGACAAGCCCAAGTGGTATGAATCTCCTTCTTTAAACTTTCAATGTTTTCCATTTCATTTTGAATAACATTCAAATTCAGTCCTTTGATCATCAAGGTTTTACCTGATCTGGCTTTTCTGATCCTATCTCCCACTATTCCAGCCTTCATTCAGCCATATGGATTTCCTTCAGTCTTTCAAACTTTACCAAGCACATTTAAAATAATATAGTTTTGTTGATTTCAGAGAAGAATGGAGAGGGAGAGATGGGGATAGAAACATCAATATGAGAGAGAGTCATTGATCAGCTGTCTCCTGCACGCCCCACACTGGGGATCGAGCCCACAACCGGGCATGTGGCCCATGACCGGGAATCAAACTGTGACCTCCTGGTTCACAGGACAATGCTCAACACTGAGCCACACCCACTGGACTACCAAGAACATTTTTTTTTTTTTGCTTCAGAATCTTTCTCTTCCTTCTGTCCCTAGGTCTCTGCATATCTGTTAAATCCTTCATATCTGTTAAATTAATTAAGGAAGGAGGCCTTGCCCTAGCTCAGTGGTTCTCAACCTTCTGGCCCTTTAAATACAGTTCCTCATGTTGTGACCCAACCATAAAATTATTTTCGTTGCTACTTCATAACTGTAATGTTGCTATTGTTATGAATCGTAATGTAAATATCTGATATGCAGGATGGTCTTAAGCGACCCCTGTAAAAGGGTCATTCGACTGCCAAAGGGGTCACGACCCACAGGTTGAGAACCGCTGCCCTAGCTGGTTTGGCTCAGTGGATAGAGCTTCAGCCTGCAGACTGAAGGGTCCCAGGTTCGATTCCGGTCAAGGGCACATGCCTGGGTTTCAGGCTTGATTTCCAGTAGGGGACGTGCAGGAGGCAGCCAATCAATGATTCTCTCTCATCATTGATGTTTTTATCTCTCTTTCCCTCTCCCTTCCTCTCTGAAATCAATAACGATATATTAAAAATAGAAAGAAAGAGAAAAAAAAAGGAAGGAGGCCTTTAGACTGAGGTAGCTCTAATGTGTGGCTGCCTACAGAAGCAACCCAAAATCTAAGCCTGTAAATGCCTCAAGGTTACAATATCAAAACACTTAGGGCAGTGGTTCTCAACCTTGGCTGCACATTAGTATCACCTGGGAATCTTTTTAAA
>NW_005357806.1:920985-922026 GCF_000412655.1 Myotis brandtii | reverse complement strand
TTCTTTGTTATGGGGTGGGGCCACAACATTAGTAACAAAGAAACAGAATTTCCAGAGGATGAGGCCCAGAAATCAGGATTTTAAAAAGATTCCCAGGTGATTCTAATGTGCAGCCAAGGTTGAGAACCACTGACGTAGGGCAAGCACTCACAAACCACCAACTAAGCTCCAAGGCATAGCCAATCAAATGATTTCCTTTCTTTGCTTCCACAGGTTCCCTGTACTTCTCCTCTCTTCCCCAAACGTCCTGTCTGCAGAGTGCTCCTACTTCTGGTTTGGCGCTAGATCCCACACAAGCAAAAGTATGGGTACACCTCGGAGATGTTGCAGGTTCAATTCCAGATTACTGCAGTAAAGCAAGTACCACAATAAAGCGAGTTGTTATTGAAAGGTTCGGGGTTGGGCCGGGGTCACACAGAACGGACTCAAGGCTCAGTGTAATCAAAGTAATATTTATTTCAGGCACCTGGGTGCAGGCGGTCTGACTTGAGAGTCAACGGTGAACAGGGGAAGGAGCAGGCTTTTTATGTGCTCAGAGAGAGCTGCAGACCGGGCTTCAGCTTCACCCAGGTATCAGGACCATGACCCCTGACCCCATCGCAGTTTTATGACCTTGCCCTTTGTCCTTCTGCTGGCACCAGACGTCCTTTCTCAGGGGAGCTGTGCAGGAGTGATGGTCTTCAGGAATTTCTGTAAAATAACCACTAAAGGGGAGCATGTTTGTGCAAGGCTTAGGCTAACAGAACGAGCTTACCCTTGGACATTTGTCAGATTTTGTAAGGCTCAAGCCTAAACCTCAACACCTGCAAAACACAATAAAGCAAAGCACAATAAAACAAGACACACCTGTAATCTGCTTCATCTCCCCCTCCCGCCTCTCTTCCCAATCCTGCCTTATTATTTAAAATATGTTTTATTGATTTTTTTACAGAGAGGAAGGGAGAAGGATAGAGAGTTAGAAACATTGATGTGAGAGAAACATTGATCAGCTGTCTCCTACACACCCCCTACTGGGGATGTGCCCGCAACCAAGGTACATGC
>NW_005357806.1:916316-919747 GCF_000412655.1 Myotis brandtii | reverse complement strand
TTTTATTGATTTTTTTACAGAGAGGAAGGGAGAAGGATAGAGAGTTAGAAACATTGATGTGAGAGAAACATTGATCAGCTGTCTCCTACACACCCCCTACTGGGGATGTGCCCGCAACCAAGGTACATGCCCTTGACCGGAATCGAACCTGGGACCCTTCAGTCCCCAGGCCAATGCTCTATGCACTGAGCCAAACCGGTTAGGGCCTGCCTTATTCTTTATAGTCTTCCTCTCTACATAGCTTTGTTTGTATATTTGTTTTCGATCTCTCGTGCTAAATGTAAACTCCAAGAGAATATGTTGTTATTTGGCCTCAGAGTATTATTATTACTAATTTTCAAAATGTTTGTGATTTCATTACTTTATCTAAAAATCAGAGGTCTGTTGATGAATTGGAAATTTCTTGTCCACTCTCGTCCTTTTCTATTCTGGGCTCTAACTGCATACACTGGGACCCTGGACCTCTAACTTCTGGTTTGGGTTGAAGCTCTGAGAGGCACCAGTAGGAGAGCAAAGGGAGAAGGGGTGAGAATATTCGCTCTTCCACCTCCCTCCTGACTGGGTTGCCACAGACTACCTACGTCCTTTTGCTGACCCAAAAGCCATAGCTCCTTTTAAGTGGCCACTCTCTCCAGGGTTTGGTAACTACTCTCTCCCTACCCTTTCAGGACCCGGAGAAGTAAGGGCTTCCTACTATTGCTAGTCCTAGGTTATTGAACCATCCCTAACCCTGCTTTCCCTTCATTCTACCCATTCCTTTGTAAACAGCCTCTTCTTTTAATATCTCCTTGTTTATCCTGTTTGAACTTGCCCAGTTTTCTCCTGCTTGGATCCCGAGTCAGACATTGTATGCCTCAAACTCCTGGAAATTTGAAAGACACGGGTTTATGGTGAGGGGAACCCAAGTTTTGCCACCCTGAGGCTGCCTGTTCATCTGTCTCTGTTAATTTGACTAGCCCAGCTAGAAGAATTTAGAAAATGGGAGGAAAAGTATTAATTTCTTTAGCTCTCACAATAGCTTAGAACTAAAATAAATCAAAGGTTTAGCCAATGGAAAATTTTAACAATGCAAAAAATTCCATTGTAAATGGACCACAGCTGTTTTACTACTCAGCTGTAAAAAAAGAAAGAAATTTTACCCCTTGCAACAGTATGGATGGACCTGGAGAGCATTATGCTAAGTGAAATAAACCAGTCAGAGAAAGACAAGTACCATATGATTTCACTCATATGAGGCATCTAAAGAACAAAATGAACTAATAAGCAAAATAGAGACAGACTCATAGATAGAGAACAGGCTGATAGTTGTGGGGGTGAGGCTGGGGAGAGGTGGAGGGATTGAGCACAAAAGAAAAAAAAAGAAAGAACTCATGGACATGGACAACAGTATGGTGATTGCCTGGGGAAGGGGTTGGGGGGAGGTGGAGAAGGGTATAGTGGGGATAAATTTTGATGGATGGCAAACTTGACTTGGGTTGGTGAACACACAATACCATTTACAGATAACGTATTGTAGAATTTTGCACCTGAAACGTGCATAATTTTATTAACCAGTATAACCAACATAAATTTAATAATAAGGAAAAAAAAAAAACTTAGGGTGAGGTAAGTGGGACTGGCCTCAGTTTTAAGACAAGGAATTGGGAGGGGACATTGTCAGTTGAAGACGGAGAAATGGGCAGGGCTTGAAAAAATAAATAAGAATAAATAAATTAAGTTTAAAAAAAAAAAGCCAGTGCACAAGAATTCATGAGCATGGGCACTATTGTTTCCAATTTAGAGTAAAACATAATATGAGATATAAAAACATTAACTAAAAAGAGCATGTTATTTTCATGTTGGCATGAGTTAAGGGCACTCCTACTTGGAAATAACCTGTACATAGTACGTTATTACCTTTATGCTGTTTATCTTCAGCCCTCTTTAGAGTTATAATCTAAAGTTCAGGTTTGGGTGGTGTTTTTTTAAAATATATTTTTATTGATTTCAGAGAGGAAGAGAGGAGGAGAGAAAGATAGAAACAAATGAAGAAAGAGAATCATTTGCTGGCTGCCTCCTGCATGCCCCCTACTGGGGATCGAGCCCAAAACCCTGGCATGTGCCCTGACGGGAACCGAACAGTGATCTCCTGGTTCATAGGTCGACAATCACTGAGTCACCCTGGCCGGGCTCAGGTTTATAATTATATACTGATCAAGAGATTGGCAAACTGAGGTTCTAGTCCCCTCTTTGCCAGAAATCTTTTCTGAAAGAAAAGAAACTTTTCTGAAAGTTTCTCAAACTACAAAATTAAGATGTTGGAATAAATTAAGGCTAAGATATCCATTTGCTCTAAATCTTTGATACTTATAATTTGTAATTGTGAAGACAGTGAAGTTTTTATTTTTAAAATGTGGAGTCAGCAATATACATAGTCATGCTTAAGAATTCAGCTCTGCATCCTAATTGCTTGGTTTCAAATCCCACCTCTACAACTGATTAGCCACGTGGGCTTGGGATGTGTCTTAATCTCATTGCATCTCTGTTTCCTCACCTGGAAAATGGGCTATAATGGTAAAAATACCTACCAATCAGGGTTGCTTTGAGGATTAAATAAGTTAGAACTTTGTAAAATGTTTACTGTGTACAAAGCATTATTCTAACCATGCAATAAATGTCAATCATTGATGTTTCGATCTCTCTCTCCCTCTCTGGAATCAATGGAAAAAAAATTTTTTCATAACCTTCTATCTATCTATAGATATATATAGATATATATATCTCAATAATGAAAGAGAATCATTGATCGGCTGCCTCCTGCATGCCCCCTACTGGGGATCGAGCCACAGCCTGGGCATGTGCCCTTGACTGGAATTGAACCTGGGACACTTCAGTCTGTTCTCTATCCACTGAGCCAAACCAGCTAGGGTGAGACTTTCACTCTTAATAACCTTGCATTCCAAGATAAACCATGAATAACAGGAACTTCCTAAAAGCCTTGACTAACAGGAAATCCTAAAAGCCTTGCTTCCAAGATAAACCACAAAAATAATAACATCCTGTTTTCCTTACTAAAAGACAGGAACATCTTGTTCTTACCCAATCTGAACTTTCAACTGCCACATCTGGGCTATAAATCTCTCTCATATCATGTGATCTACAAATTCTTTTTATTGTATTTGATGAGCCACTACTTCTGAAAATCTGGTTTCCTTTCACAGCTAGTAAAAATGTCTCCCCCGCCGAAACCGGTTTGGCTTGGTGGATGGAGCGTCGGCCTGCGGACTGAAGGGTCCCAGGTTCGATTCCGGTCAAGGGCATGTACTTGGGTTGCGGGCACATCCCCAGTAGGAGATGTGCAGGAGGCAGCTGATCGATGTTTCTCTCTCATCGATGTTTCTAACTCTCTATCTCTCTCCCTTCCTCTCTGTAAAAAATCAATAAAATATATT
>NW_005357806.1:907668-914010 GCF_000412655.1 Myotis brandtii | reverse complement strand
GAACAAAATGAACTAATAAGCAAAATAGAGACAGACTCATAGATAGAGAACAGGCTGATAGTTGTGGGGGTGAGGCTGGGGAGAGGTGGAGGGATTGAGCACAAAAGAAAAAAAAAGAAAGAACTCATGGACATGGACAACAGTATGGTGATTGCCTGGGGAAGGGGTTGGGGGGAGGTGGAGAAGGGTATAGTGGGGATAAATTTTGATGGATGGCAAACTTGACTTGGGTTGGTGAACACACAATACCATTTACAGATAACGTATTGTAGAATTTTGCACCTGAAACGTGCATAATTTTATTAACCAGTATAACCAACATAAATTTAATAATAAGGAAAAAAAAAAAACTTAGGGTGAGGTAAGTGGGACTGGCCTCAGTTTTAGGACAAGGAATTGGGAGGGGACATTGTCAGTTGAAGACGGAGAAATGGGCAGGGCTTGAAAAAATAAATAAGAATAAATAAATTAAGTTAAAAAAAAAAAAAGCCAGTGCACAAGAATTCATGAGCATGGGCACTATTGTTTCCAATTTAGAGTAAAACATAATATGAGATATAAAAACATTAACTAAAAAGAGCATGTTATTTTCATGTTGGCATGAGTTAAGGGCACTCCTACTTGGAAATAACCTGTACATAGTACGTTATTACCTTTATGCTGTTTATCTTCAGCCCTTTTTAGAGTTATAATCTAAAGTTCAGGTTTGGGTGGTGTTTTTTTAAAATATATTTTTATTGATTTCAGAGAGGAAGAGAGGAGGAGAGAAAGATAGAAACAAATGAAGAAAGAGAATCATTTGCTGGCTGCCTCCTGCATGCCCCCTACTGGGGATCGAGCCCAAAACCCTGGCATGTGCCCTGACGGGAACCGAACAGTGATCTCCTGGTTCATAGGTCGACAATCACTGAGTCACCCTGGCCGGGCTCAGGTTTATAATTATATACTGATCAAGAGATTGGCAAACTGAGGTTCTAGTCCCCTCTTTGCCAGAAATCTTTTCTGAAAGAAAAGAAACTTTTCTGAAAGTTTCTCAAACTACAAAATTAAGATGTTGGAATAAATTAAGGCTAAGATATCCATTTGCTCTAAATCTTTGATACTTATAATTTGTAATTGTGAAGACAGTGAAGTTTTTATTTTTAAAATGTGGAGTCAGCAATATACATAGTCATGCTTAAGAATTCAGCTCTGCATCCTAATTGCTTGGTTTCAAATCCCACCTCTACAACTGATTAGCCACGTGGGCTTGGGATGTGTCTTAATCTCATTGCATCTCTGTTTCCTCACCTGGAAAATGGGCTATAATGGTAAAAATACCTACCAATCAGGGTTGCTTTGAGGATTAAATAAGTTAGAACTTTGTAAAATGTTTACTGTGTACAAAGCATTATTCTAACCACGCAATAAATGTCAATCATTGATGTTTCGATCTCTCTCTCCCTCTCTGGAATCAATGGAAAAAAAAATATATCTATATCTATCTATCTATCTATAGATATATATAGATATATATATCTCAATAATGAAAGAGAATCATTGATCGGCTGCCTCCTGCATGCCCCCTACTGGGGATCGAGCCACAGCCTGGGCATGTGCCCTTGACTGGAATTGAACCTGGGACACAGTCGTCTGTTCTCTATCCACTGAGCCAAACCAGCTAGGGTGAGACTTTCACTCTTAATAACCTTGCATTCCAAGATAAACCATTAACAGGAACCTGCCTCCTGCATGCCCCCTACTGGGGATCGAGCCACAGCCTGGGCATGTGCCCTTGACTGGAATTGAACCTGGGACACTTCAGTCTGTTCTCTATCCACTGAGCCAAACCAGCTAGGGTGAGACTTTCACTCTTAATAACCTTGCATTCCAAGATAAACCATGAATAACAGGAACTTCCTAAAAGCCTTGACTAACAGGAAATCCTAAAAGCCTTGCTTCCAAGATAAACCACAAAAATAATAACATCCTGTTTTCCTTACTAAAAGACAGGAACATCTTGTTCTTACCCAATCTGAACTTTCAACTGCCACATCTGGGCTATAAATCTCTCTCATATCATGTGATCTACAAATTCTTTTTATTGTATTTGATGAGCCACTACTTCTGAAAATCTGGTTTCCTTTCACAGCTAGTAAAAATGTCTCCCCCGCCGAAACCGGTTTGGCTTGGTGGATGGAGCGTCGGCCTGCGGACTGAAGGGTCCCAGGTTCGATTCCGGTCAAGGGCATGTACTTGGGTTGCGGGCACATCCCCAGTAGGAGATGTGCAGGAGGCAGCTGATCGATGTTTCTCTCTCATCGATGTTTCTGACTCTGTCTCTCTCCCTTCCTCTCTGTGAAAAATCAATAAAATATATTTTAAAAAAAAATGTCTCCCTGTATTCATATTTATCACTGAATTTTATTTTGACAGAGAGTTCCTGAGCACTCAGTAGCTGGAACTAACTTTCTTTGGGAAGTACTGAGCTTGGATGCACCAAGAGCCATCTTCATGGGTAGGCCACTTGTGCAGTTGCACAGGGCCCTGCCCTTGTTTGCTTGTTTTTTTAAAATACGTTTTTATTGAATTTTAGAGAGGGAAGAAGAGAGAAGGTTAGAGACAGAAACATCAATGAGAAACATCATCAACCGGCTGCTTCCTGCACACCCCCTACTGGGAATCCAGCCAAATGGGCACTTAATAGGTAAGCAGAGGACTGGGGTCTTCAAAGGGCTTAGTGATATGCAAGGGCAGAGGTCTTCAAAGGGCTTAGTGATATGCAAAAGGACTGGGGTCTTCAACGGGCTGCCATTCTGGTTTCTGCAACAAGATTGTCAATCTTTTCATGATAATACAGTAGGTCCTCTGGTTAGGTCGGAGATCTGTTCCTACGGCACAATGTAACTCTATTTTCACTGTAAGTCAGAACCCACCTGCATAAGCACCTACGTCACTCACATGGAGCACATACACAGCAGTAATGAAGTAAAACAGTAAAAAAAAATTAAAAGAAAGATAACAATTCCTGACCTTTACTTGTGGTAAATAAATAATAAAAAACATAAAGCACATACGTCGAATTGACGGAACTTTTTTTTTTTTTTAATAAATAAATGGGTGATGGCGACGTGACCACAAAACGACCTACGTCGAGTCTGACGTAATCCGAGGACTGTCTGTAGGCAGCTCCAATGGAGAGGATGGGCTGTATTTCCGGGTGAGCTCCCAGGTCCCCTGTGCTTTCTTTAGTCAGAGCACAATAATCACAGTTAACAGAGCATGATGAATACTTCTTACAATTAGCTGCTCCCCAATATTCTATTTCTGCCCCATATCATATTGTCTTTGGCTGTGTTTGAGATAAATTTGAGTCGTTGTGACTAAGCCAGTATGGTCTACAAACTCTAAAATATTTACTATCTGGCCCTTTATAGAAAAAGTTTGCCAACCCCTGCTCTACACTTACCTCTCAGCATTCTCCATGTAGCCATCCCAAACTATTTGAAGTCCCTAACAGATCACCCTTTTCTCTTTGACCTGCTCGGCCCACCCCTCCATGGGTGCTGTCATAGAACTCACTCCATCTTAGCATTTAACTGTTATTCTGATTGTCCTTTTACTTGTCTGGGGCAAGTGTTCACTGCTGAGTCCTCAGCCACTAGCACCACCCCTGCCCTCCTTTGGTGCTTCATAAACATGTTTTGATGAATGAGCAGCATCCTGAAGAGATGAAAAGACTGGGTTCCAACTTTCAAGAGCTTACAAAGGGAAGACAGTAATGTAAACAATAAACTAACCTACAAGGAAGAATGAAAAAGCACTAAAAAGTAGCATGTACTCTGCAACATGTCCAAGGAGAGAGAATTCCACTTGGGAAAGGTGCCCCTTCTTTATGAGAAAAGAGTGAAGAAACAAAATGGAATCACTATGGTCAGGTTGCTAAATTTTACAATCAAGTAGGCTGAGGTATGACAAAGCAAATCTGTTCTTGCTTTAACTAGATTGGGAACTTAAATTTTTGAACATTTCAGTTGTTCCTGGAGATAAATATATATATTATTGGTGATAGAATATCCAGTCTGAGAGAAAGTTTATTTGAACCAAATAAGACAATTGCCGGGAAGCAAAATCTCAACAGATTGAGAAAACGCTCCAGAGAATAGCACTTTTGCAGCTTATTTTATACATTAGACTCAAAGGAAAAGCCTTAAGGAAGGTTCCATGACATTCATCTGTAGTACATGAGGGGGCAGGAGAGAGCAAAGTGGGGAGACCTCTGAGATTGGATAAGAAGCAAAATGTAGAGACACATACTTCTTTTACATTGGTTGGGTACAGGATGGTTAATAATTAACACTGACAGCTCATAGAGATGGTGAAATGGAATTTTTGGACTGGAACCCGGGTTCTTTGTCCGCCGAGTTGAAGAACGAACCCACAGACAGAGGGTAGTATAGCAAAGGTGGAGATTTATTGAAAAACAAGTACAGACTCCCACGTGGGGAGAGGGAAAGGGTCCCACTGACTTCCTGCTTCCATGGTTTATAAAAGCTGCAGTTCCTAAAAAAAAAATAAAAATAAAATAAAAATAAAAGCTGCAGTTCCTGTGTACTGACATCCTCTCTGATTGGTCAATATCCCCTTTCAGCCTCCTCCCTCTTTGTCCTCCTATTCCTTCTCTGCTTTCTTCCTTCTTTATTTTGTAAATATAGACCTTTTTTGGCTACTTCCAGTTCCCTTGTCTAATGGAAATATAACTGCCCCTGGCTTCCTTGTGTTATGGAAATGTACCTTCTCCCAATCTGTAGCCCTATGTTTTTTCCATGGACTCCAATTCTAAAAATTCCCTAAACCTGCCTATATTCCCCTAAAATTCCTGTTTCGATGGTATGCAGGGGAATAAGATAACCATGAGGGGTTCTGTGGTCTCCTGCTCTGGTGCCCCGGGTGGTGCCTGCAAAGGGGTCTGGAAAAACAAACTACTCTGACGTTTCAAAGGTATGTTATCTTAGATGCACAGAGACAACAGACAATTCCAGAGGTAAAGACTGACCTTTGTCAAGGAAGCTGCAGGCCTACGCTTTTCCTTAGGAATTTTTAAGTTCAGACCACCCCGGGCGGTTGGCTGTCTTCCCTCTCTGGGTTTGTGAGGCCCGAGGGCCTCCCCTGAGCTCGTCTATGTCCAAACCCGCTGAAGAGCAGGAAAGAATGTTTAGTCTCCAGGCCACCTGACATCTGGCTGATGACCATCGTGAACTAATCCACAGGCTGAGAATGCAGCACTGATTTTTCTCAGGAATGTGACTTTTCCTTATAAAAACTCTCAGTTTAAGTTTGAAATAACTTGGCACAGTGACTGGTGGTTATAGACTTAGTGTGGTGATCACATCGTAAGGTACATAAACGTCCAATCACTATTATATGCCAACTATAATTTAAATAATAATAATACCTCTCAGCTTCTCTTCTTCGCAACACTATGGGTAGTGCCTAGTTGTGCTTCTGACCCGAATATCCTAAGATCCTTTAATAATTATTTGTCATTTATTTCAAGCCAGAGCCTCATGACTGTGCTGGGTGGACATTTAGAATCCTTTCTGATATTAACATAAAACCTCTACCTCCGTGATGAAGTTCTTACGGAGCTTTTTTGGTTGTTGTTAGCATGTAATGCTCTCATCTGTAAAATAAGTCTCAACTCCAACTTCACAGGATTAATAACCATGGTTAATTATTGGAGGCACAGAGCGCAGTGCGCACATCACAGAAAGTGCTCAGTAAACCGCAGTTATCCCCGGATCCTCTAAAATGCTCCGTTTAACGGTAATGGAGCCCGTGTCCAGAGCTCTCCAGACTCTGCACCGCTAAACGTATGTCGCAGCATCAAATGCGTCCCTGTAGTAAACGCAGCAACGCGCGGCCAGAGGCGCACCGGCTGGGCTGCGCGTGAGACTGCATCTCCCGGGGAAACCGCCTGGAGCTGGAGCCCGCGGGGTGGAAGAACTACAACTCCCATGGTGCTTCACGCGAGCTTAGGGCTAGTCTATATTTTATCGCCACAGCCCCTGCCGCGAAGCTCTCAAAGACTCCGCCCCCAGGGTTCTCCTCGCCTATTCCGCCCCAGTCCTCGGAAGACGCTGTGTGACGTCACGAGGTCCTACGTTCGTGTGGGGAGCAGGAGTTGAAGGACGGTCTCTGGCTGGGTTCAGGCGGCCCTGGGACTGCGGAGGAGGCTCTCGAGGGACCGCCGCGATGCTCCATCCGGAGCCGGTCAGTCAGCTTCTGGATCTGTGAGTTCGCTCGGCCCCCGCCTCTTCCTCGCCCGGGCCCAGCACCTTCCCCGCCCGGCCCGGTTCTGCG
>NW_005357806.1:896408-907337 GCF_000412655.1 Myotis brandtii | reverse complement strand
GATTCTCAGGCAGGGTGACCCGCGTCACCGCTGGGTGCCATGGGCGAGCCACAGGCTCTCCCGGTGCCGAGCGCTTGACCCACAAAGTTCTGTCACGGTGCCCGCCTCTGGGACTGTAGTGAGCAATAAACTTCACATGTGAAGGCCTCATTTAGAAGGATGCGTGGTGTCAAAGGACATTTCAGAGAGCTTTCCTTTTTGTGAGTGTTTTATTTCAGAGCCTGTGGTTAGGAAACGGGACAGGAGGAGTCCTGGTGCCCGGAGCTGCCAGAGGCACATAGGTAGAGAGGAGGTTGAATCTGTGGTGCTTTTCATTATTCAGATGGCCAGTGATCTGAGAGAGTGACAGGTGTAATACCCCCAAAGCACCACTCTGACGTTTCATTTCAAGCCAGCGTTTATTCTGTATAAGGACTAGAGGCCCCGTGCACAAAATTCGTGCAGGGGTGGGGGGATGCCCCTCAGCCGGCCTGCACCCTCTCCAATCTGGGACCCCTTGGGGGATGTCCAACTGCCAGTTTAGGCACCCAACTGCCCTCCCCTGCAGGCCTGATCGCCCCCCAACTGCCCTCCCCTGCCGGCCTGATCGCCCCCCAACTGCCCTCCCCTACCTGCATGGTCGCCCCCCAACTGCCCTCCCCTACCTGCCTGATCGCCCCCCAACGGCCCTCCCCTGCCGGCCATCTTGTGACAACGTGAGGGCTGCCATCTTGGGGCGTTGTGCCACCTTGGCTTTTATTGTATCCGATAGAGGGTGGGTGGGGGTGGGGTGGGGGATTAAAACTATTGAGTTCCCAGGGTCTGCTTCCCATCACTGTCGCTGCAGAGATTAGCCCTGGAACGCTGTCTGCCTTCAGATAGGCTCTGTCCTCCATCTGCGCTTAAAATGTATCTTCTTTTCCCTGAGGAGCTCATCTGGGGTCAAGGCTGCCTTATCGTTCGGCCCTGTTCTTCTTCTTGTAATGGGTCTAGTTTCCCAGGGTCTGTAAGAAAAATGTCTTTTCTGTGTGAATAGCTGTAAAGCAACTGTTCTATTTCTATGACATGCACCTCCCCTATCAGGATGGCTTCTAAAGTGAGAGTGATTGGTTAAAAGTGATTATCTTATACAATTTTAGGGAGATTATTTAAGTTGATTATCAAAGGCATTTATAAGAAATAATCTCTTGCATATCACTTTGTTCATGAAATAAACTAGAGTAACTTTTGCTTATGTGGCCAAACTGGTTTGCTCTGCTTGAGGGATTTTCAAGCCTGGTATCTTATTTTATTTTATTTTTTTAAATCCCTCCTTTTGGTCATTCAGCAGGCTAAGAGTGTCAACCAGTATAGTGTTACTCTCGCTACCACTGTTGATGTAGGCATTGGGATGGATGGTCATACAATTACTGTGTTCCCTACAGTTGCCAAGTCATCTGGACATGGCTGGTGGGATCACTGAATTCTTCAAGTTGTCTAATCCTGGTAGATAACATTGGATGTGAGTGGTTGTTGAAAGGCATTTATAACTCTTGAGAGGATGCAGTGCTCTAGGAAGGTTAATATGGTGATTATGAGAATGATAGCCAAGGATTGAAAAATTCCCTAGAGTAGAGATTCCCCAGTGCCAAAATGTAATCAATTAAATAAATCAGTGAAAGAAGTGTTGCCTATTTGATGAAAGATTGTTATCTGATCTTTAAGTAAGACCTTTTAAGTTTTGGGTAACAGTTCTTGATTTATTAACATAAAACTTTTTTTTTTTTTTTTTTTTACCAGTTACAGCAAGCACCTTATTGTTGGGTGGTTAGGATGTTTAAGGCTATGTGGTTATCTCATATAACTCTGGCTAAAGAGTTATAAATTCTTGCTGTAAGTGTTGAGATTTTGCAGAGGATAAGGTCTCTTCTAATGAGGCAGTCCTTTGTTGATGTCCTTTCCAGTAAACTCCTTAGGTTCTAATGTGTGCAGCACACTGCCTTCCTTTGGGAGGGAATCACAGAAAGCTTTTGGGACCTGGTGGAAATAAGGCTTTCAGTACTGCATTAGTGCCTTACTGTATTGAACTGTGTCATCATTGCTCAGGACAGGATAAACATGAGGATGTCTTCTTTCAGGAGGCAGTGTTATAGGTAAGTTTCCATCTAAGATAGGCCTTTATATTGTACTAGAGGCCCAGTGCACGAAAATTCGTGCAAGAGTAGGCCTTCCTTTCCCCGGCTACCAGCACCAGCTTCCCTCTGGCACCTGGGACCCAGGCTTCCCTACTCCGGCCACCAGCAGGCACCTGAGACCCGGGCTGGCTTCCCTCAGGCTGCCCGCAGGCACCCTGGATCCGGGCTGGCTTCCCTTGAGCTGCCCGCAGGCACCCGGGATGCGGGCTGGCTTCCCTCCAGCCCTGGCTCTGTCAGGAAGGACATCCGGAATGACGTCTGGAAGACTTCCAGTCTAGTTAGCATATTACCCTTTTATTATTGTAGATAAGCAATCAGGTATTTAATAAGAGGCATTTCTATGGAACAAAAAAGACAAAGAATCATAGTTGGAGCAATTATAAACTCAGTTTCTGAGTCTGGAGAGCAGCCAGTCAAGAAAATGTCCGGATTTGAGCTTGAATCTTTAGATGGTGGAATGAGGGTGGCAGTTTTAATCTGATGGATTTTCCTGGCTTGCAGTTTGAATGTCCTGGGTGATATCATTAGGTGTTCTGATGACCTTTCTGAGTGGCCCACAGAGAAGTAGGTATGAATATTGTCTTCATGATCTGTTGTGGTCTCAGCTCTGCCATTATAGTGTGAAAGCAGCTATACACAAAACATACATGACTGGACATGGCTGTGTTCCAAGAGAACTTTATTTACAAATGCAGGCAACAGGCCAGATTTGGCTGATGGGCCATGGTTTTCCTACCCCTGGTCTAAGGTAAGGGTAACAGCTTTCATTCACACATTGCCCTGATCAGCCCATACTGCAGCCTGTCTTCCAAAGTTCTGATTCAGCTGGACAGCTACTGACACCCAGTGAAACCATCAGCTTTCAACTGAGCAGAACCATCACTGAACTAGGCCCAGACACTTAGGGAAACTTCTGTGAATTAAGGGTCTCATTGAGCCAATGGCTTTGCTTCAGGTGGTCTGAGTGGCAGATAAAGTATCGCCCAAAACTGTCACTTTTCCACAAAAAACAAAGATCCCTCTAGAGCAGCGGTTCTCAACCTGTGGGTCACGACCCCTTTGGCGGTCGAACGACCCTTTCACAGGGGTCACCTAAGACCATCCTGCATATCAGATATTTACATTATGATTCATAACAGTAGCAACATTACAGTTATGAAGTAGCAACGAAAATAATTTTATGGTTGGGTCACAACATGAGGAACTGTATTTAAAGGGCTAGAAGGTTGAGAAGCACTGCTCTAGAGCCAGGCCAAATGTGATTTTAAAAAAAAATTATAGTTGACCTACATCATATTTGTCTCAGGTGTACAACACAGTGACTCGACACCTGTGTATCTTACAAAGTGACCACCGTGATAAATCTAGTAACCATCTGTCACTGTACAAAGTTATTACTATAGTATTGACTGTATTCTCTATCCCTGTACATTATATCACTGTGACTTATTTATTTTATAACTAGAAGTTTGTACCTCTCAATCCTCTTCACTGTTTTTTCCTTCTCTTGTAACTATCAGTTCTCTATATCTCTGAGTCTGTTTCTGTTTTATTTTGTTTATTCACTTTTTGTTTTATAGATTCCACTTGTAAGTGAAATCATATAGTTTTTGTCCTTCTCTGTCTGACTTATTTCACTTAGCATAATACTCTCTAGGTCCATCCATGTTGTCGCATGGCTGAGTAATATCTTCTTTATCCATTTATCTATCAATGGACACCTAGGTTGTTTTCATATCTTAGCTATTGTAAATAATGCTGCAGTGAACATAGGGGACATATATCATTTCAAAATAGTGTTACTGTTTCTTTGTATAAATACCCAGAAGTGAAATTGCTGGGTTATATAGTAGTTTTATTTTTAATTTTTTAAGGACCTTCCATACTGTTTTCCATAGTGGCTGTACCAGTTTATCAGTTTGAATATACCATTTCCATATGGTCAGCAAGGCTTTTGGGTCCTTCTCTTATCACTTAAACTTATAAGAGTCCAAGTTGATCCATGTCAAAATAAGGATATCAGACCATACAGTCAGTCACAAGGTCTCATGCTCAGGCATTCAGTTTCAACACAAGCTTATGAGCAGGTTAATAGCTGCTTTCAAAAAAAAAAAGAGTATGTGGTGGCAGCTACATCAGGCAGGTAATAATGTTGTACACGTATACCTCACTATTGTGTTTCATAATTTTTACAAATCAAAGGTTTGTGGCAACCCTGGGTCAAGCAAGTCTATTGGTACCATTTTTCCAATAGCATTTCCTCACTTGCTATTTCTGTGTCACATTTTGTTCATTCTCCCAATATTACAAAATTTATTATTATTGTTGTTATTGTTATGGTGATCTGTGATCAGTGATATTTGATGTTACTATTGTAATTGGTAATTGTTTTGGGGCCCTGCAAACCACATCCATATAAGAAGGCAAACTTAATTGATAAATGTGTGTGGTCTGACTGCTCCACCGACTGTTCCCCCCCCCCCCCCCCCCCGTTTCTTTCCCTTTCCTCGGGCCTCCCTGTTTCTTGAGATCCAACAGTATTGACATTAGGCCAATTAATAGCCCTATAGTGGCCTCTAAGTATTGAAGTAAAAGGAAGAGTCACAGGTTTCTTTAAATAAAAAGCTAGAAATGATTAAGCTTAGTGAGAAAGGCATGTCAAAAGCCAGGATAGGTCAAAAGATAGGTTTATTGCTCCAAATAACCACGTTATAAATCCAAAGGAAAAGTTCTTGAATAAAATGTAAAGTGCTACTCTAGTAAATATATGAATGATAAGAGATGAAACAGCCTTATTGATGATATGAAGCAAGTTTTAGTGGTCTGGATAGAAGATCAAACTAGCCATCACATTCGCCTATGCCAAAGCCTAATCCAGAGCAAGGCTCTAACTCTCTTCAATTCTTTGAAAGCTGAGAGGCGAGAAATCTGCAGAAGAAAAGTTTGAAGCTAGCAGAGGTTGATTCAGGAGGTTTCAGGAAAGAAACCAAATTTATAATAGAAAAATGCAAGGTAAAGCAGCAAGTGCTTATGTAGAAGCTACAGCAAGTTATCCAGAAGATCTAGCTAAGATAATGAAGGTGGCTACACTAAACAACAGGTTTTCTTTTTTTTTTTTCTTTTTTCTTTTTTTCCCCCTCATAACTCCCCTCCTCCCAGTTCCCGCCCCACCCTCCGCCCTCACTCCCCATCCACTGTCCTCATCCATAGGTGCACGATTTTTGTCCAGTTTCTTCCCGCATCTCCCATTCCCCTTTCCCCCCCAAGAATAGTCAGTCCATTCCCTTTCTATGTCCCTGATTCATTATAATCACCAGTTCATTCTGTACATCAGATTATTTATTCACTTGGTTCTTAGATTCACTTGTTGATAGATGCATGTTTGTTGTTCACAATTTGTATCTTTACCTTTTTCTTCTTCCTCTTCTTAAAGGATACCTTTCAGCATTTCGTATAATACTGGTTTAGTGGTGATGAACTCCTTTAGCTTTTCCTTATCTGTGAAGCTCTTTATCTGACCTTCAATTCTGAATGATAGCTTTGCTGGATAAAGTATTCTTGGTTGTAGGTTCTTGGTATTCAGCACTTTGAATATTTCTTGCCATTCCCTTCTGGCCTGCAAAGTTTCTGTTGAGAAATCAGCTGACAGTCGTATGGGTATTCCCTTGTAGGTAACTGAGTTTCTTTCTCTTGCTGCTTTTAAGATTCTCTCTTTGTCTTTTGCTCTTGGCATTTTAATTATGATGTGTCTTGGTGTGGTCCTCTTTGGATTCCTTTTGTTTGGGGTTCTCTGCGCTTCTTGGACCTGTAAGTCCATTTCTTTCACCAGGTGGGGGAAGTTTTCTGCCATTATTTCTTCAAATAGGTTTTCAATATCTTGCTGTCTCTCATCTTCTGGCACCCCAATTATTCTGATGTTTGTACGCTTGAAGCTGTCCCAGAGGCTCCTTACACTATCTTCGTATTTTCGGATTCTTTTTTCATTTTGCTTTTCCGGTTGGGTGTTTTTTGCTTCTTCGCATTTCAAATCTTTGGCTTGATTCTTGCGCTCCTCTGGTCTGCTATTGGGTGTAATATTCTTTATTTCCGACCGTGTATGCTTAATTTCTAGTTGTTTCTTTATCATAGCATCGAGGGTCTCATTAGTTTTCGTGAGGCTCTCCAGAAGTTTATTGCAAGCCCTCAAAATTGCGTTTTTTAGCTCTATATCCTCCATTTCTGTCATGTTTTTTTGTCTCCGCATTTTTTATGCTTTCTTGGTGCACCCCCTAGTGGTCTTTGTGCGCAGTCTTGTTCTAGTTGAGCCTTGATTGTTGTAGTTAATACTAGAGGGATTTGACCACCAGGCCGACTGGCTGTGTGAATCAGCTGTGTCTGCCGCGGAAAACTTCTGTCCTCTGGGGAGGTGCTAATCTAGCCTTTGCCTGAGGCGATCCGGCAAATGGCTCTGCGCAGGGCTTGGGCGGGGCGGGCTCAACAGGGCGGGCGGAGGGAGCCGTTATGGTGCCCTCAGTCCTGTTCCCAGAGGCTCTGCTTCTCAGAACCCCAGGAACCGCTGCAAACCTCGGAGAGAAAGCTGCCTTCCAACTGATGCCAGACACTCCCGCTTCTCCCGTTTGGGTCCGAGTCCCCAGCGATTCGCCCGTATCTGGAGCTCAGAGTCTGAGACTCCCCCCTGACCGAAAACGACAACCGCGCTCTCAGCCACCAGCCCGCTTTGCGCGCGCACCTCCGCACCTGAGTATTTTCCACACTGCGCCTCCTCTGAGCCTCGGTGTGCTGTTATTTTTCCTTCTAGTTGAAGAGTCTCTCCTCAGCCAGCCTTCCTGTGGTTCTGGGTGATGTCCGTTCCGTCTTTTAGTTGTATTTTTGAAGTGGTTGTTTGCGGCAGCAGTCTGCGGTGTTTACCTATGCCGCCATCTTGGTCTCTCTAAACAACAGGTTTTCAATGTAGACAGAACAGCCTTCTATTGGAAGAAGGTGCCACCTAGAACTTTCATAGCTGCAGAGTAGAAGGCAATGCCTGGCTTCAAAACTTCAAAGGATAGGCTGACTCTCCTACTTGGGTCTAATGCAACTGGTGATTCCAAGTTGAAGCCAATGCTCATTTACCATTCCAAAAATTTTAGGGTCCTTAAGGATTATGCTCAGTTTACTCTGCCTGTGCTCTATAACTAGAACAACAAAGCCTGGATGACAGCATATCTGTTTACAGTGGGGTTTACTGAATATTTTAAGCCCTCTATTGAGACCTATTGCTCAAAAAAAAAGATTCCTTTTATTTTTTTTAATATATATTTTATTGATTTTTTTTTTTACAGAGAGGAAGGGAGAAGGATAGAGAGTTAGAAACATTGATGAGAGAGAAACATCGATCAGCTGCCTTCTGCACACCCCCCCCACTGGGGATGCGCTCGCAACCAAGGTACATGCCCTTGACTGGAATCGAACCGGGGACTCTTCAGTCCGCAGGTCGACGCTCTAGCCACTGAGCCAAACCGGTCAGGGCATCCTTTTAAAATATTACTGCTCATTGACAATGTATCTGGTCACCCAAAAGCTCTGATAGAGATATACATGAGATTAATATTTTAAACCCTGCTAACACAACATCCATTCTGCAGCCCATGAGTCAGTAGTAATTCTGACTCTCAAGTCTTATTATTTAAGGGATGCATTTTGTAAGGCTATAGCTGCCATGGATAGTGATGGTAGATTATAGTGATGAATCTGGACAAATTAAATTGAAAACCTTATGGAAATGATTCACCATTCTAGATGTCATTCATAATTCATGGGAAGAAGTAAAAATATCACCATTAACAAGCATTTGGAAGAAGTTGATGGATGACTTCAAGGGGTTCAAGACTTCAGTGGAGGAAGTCACTGCAGGTGGGGTGGAAATAGCAAGAGAACTAGAATTTTAAGTGGAGCCTGAAGACGTGACTGAATTGCTGCAATCTCATTAAAAAACTTCAGCAGATGAGGAGTTACTTCTTTTATGGATGAGCAAAGGAAGTGGTTTCTTGAGATGGAATTGAGTTCTGGTGAAGATTTTTCGACAACAAAGGATTCAGAATATTACATAAACTTAGTTAAAGCAGCGGCAGGGTTTGAAAGGATTGAGTCCAATTTTTTTTTGCCACTCCAATTTTAAAAGAAGTTTTCAGTGGATAAAATGCTGTCAAATGGCACTGGCCGGTTTGGCTCAGTTGGTTGGGTATTGCCCCATGTACCAAGACGTTGCTGGTTCGATTCTTGTTAAATTCTTCTTTTTTGTTGATACTCACCCAAGGAAATGTTTCCATTGATTTTTAGACAGAGTGGAAGGGAAAGGGAAGAGACAGTGAGGAGCATCGATGTAAGAGAGACACATTGATTGGTTGCCTCCTGCATGCGCCCAACTAGGACTGGGCCTTGAGTCTGCAACCGAGGTATGTGCCCTTAACTGGAATTGAACCTGGGACCCGTTAGTTTATGGGCCGATGCTCTATCCACTGAGCCAAACCGGCTAAGGCATAAAACTGTACTTGATGCTCAACAGTGTTGTAATAGCTATGTATGGTGCCAGGGGGGTACTGGAAATATTGGGGGGAACACTTTGTACTTGATGCTTTAAAGAATTTCTTAAGATATTGAGTAAAATAAGGTGTAGAAAAGTGAGTGTAGAATGCTGACATTTTAGGAAACTATGATCCTCCTCTCACCCTTTAAGTGTATGTGAGTATGTGCATGTTTGTACAAGCACAGAGAAAAATATGAAAGACTGTACACTAATTTAGCATGAAGAATTAAACTAATGAAAGAGGGAAGGATAGGAGGGAAAGACAGAGGCTACCCAAAGAGGAAAAGAAAAAATAGATAGCACTAAAAAAATTCAAGTGAATGACCACATTTATTCATGAATGTAACATTATGTATATTGGGGTATTTGTAGGCAGAAATTAAATAAGATTTATATTTATTTGTTTAAAGTATGGGTTTCTCATATAGTTGGAATTTTAGGCCACATATGGGTATGTTGGTCACATGCGTCTTAGTGGTTGCATGCTCTGAAAACTGCTTTAAGCATATACAATCCTGGCACTAAGTTTGTTTTCTATATGATTTGTACTATTTGTGGAATCTTTGTGGTTATAGTTTCTCTAATGATTTCATTACCTGCATAATTTTTAAGAAAAATAGTGAAAATGAGTTTGATGGATTAACAGTTAAAACTTTTCGATTAGTAGGCCCTAGTTTAATGCTTACTTAGGAATATGGGACTGAAATCTTGTGTCTTTAGGAATTAGACTGACTTAGAAAAAACACTATTTTTGGCCATTTCAAATGTATTTTAGTAAATGAGGTGTGCAAGAGAAAAAGTTAAAAATCACTTTTCTACGAAGAAGAAAAACTTGTCCATTACTGAGCACAGACTAAGCTTTGGAATCTTATGAAGTTTAAGTTATAAATATTAGTATAAAATATACACTCTCTTCAACAGTGTTGTAATATCTATCTATGTATGGTGCCGGGGGGTACTGGAAATATTGGGAGGAACACTTTGTAAAGTATATAATTATCTAACCACTTTGCTATACACTTGAAATTAATACAAAATAATGTTAAATGTAAACTGTAATTGAAAAATAAAATTTAAAAATGTACTCTCTTTATGAAAGGACTAAATGCTAACAAACAGCATTAAATAAATGTTAAGACTCAGTACTGGTACAGTATAATTTACTATATCACAATTGTATTTCAGATGCCTTTGGTGCTTCACGAAGAATATTTCCAGATATATCACAGACATTAAGCCTTTGCCTCCCAACATAAAAGATAGACTGATTAGAATGATGAGCCTGCAGGGACAGATAACAGATTCAAATATAAGTGAGGTAAGAGTATGTACAACTATAAAGCAAGCATATTATATTTTACTGTTTGGATATGGTTTCAGATTTCTGGAGCAATGGTATATGGTAGGATTAATAATACTTTTAAGATATAATAAAGCATCAGGGTTTTTTTTCTCTCTAGAAAACCAGAATGTTCATGTGTAATAGTTCTAAAAAATCTCTCCTACCATTTTTCAGTTGTTTCCCTTGTCTTCATAGTACCAGCACCTTAATCTCCGTGTTTTTTAAAAGTTTTAAACTTTTTGATCAATTATACCATAATAAATCTGGAAAGAGTAAAACATTAAGTGCAGGGTAAATAAATAAGTGGTCAAAAAAAAAAAAAAAAGATCCACACTAAGAAATATATGTTACATTGTGACTCTAGTACACAAACCACACTTACCCGTGACAGTACAGCAGGCCCTCCAATACACATCATCCTATCTAATAAAAGAGAAACATGGTAATTAGCCGTACCTCTGCTACCCTTCCCATTGGCTAATCAGGGCGATATGAAAATTAACTGCCAGCCAAGATGGCGGCCGGCAGCCAGGCAGCTTGAAGCTAACAGGAGGCTTGCTTGCTTCAGTGACGGAGGAAGCCAACGTTCCCCGCCTGCCGCTGCTGGCCTCTGAGCTTGCAGTTTGAAACATTGTTACAAATATAGAAGCTAAACAAAACCCCAGAAACCTGCTTTCAGCCAGCCGGGATCTCAGAGCTGGAGTTGAAACAGTGTTTCAATTATAGAACCCAAACAAACCAGATACCTGCTTTCAGCAGCCGAGGCCTCAGAGCTGGAGCCAAGCCTCAGAGCTAAAGCTGGCCCAGAATAAAAAAAAAAAGAAAAAAAGGAGCGGTTGGGAGCTTCAGTCCCCCGCCAGCCTGAAAAC
>NW_005357806.1:874749-895502 GCF_000412655.1 Myotis brandtii | reverse complement strand
CGGTGCCCCAACCCCCCAATCGGCCCTACCCTGAGCGTGACTGAGGGTGGCATCGCAACCTCCCGATCTGCCCTGCTCTGTGCATGACAGGGGGCGGCGCCCCAACTCCCCAATCAGCCCTGCTCTGAGCCTGACCAGGGGCTGCACCTAGGGATTGGGTGTGCCCTCTGCCACCCGGGAGCAGGCCTAAGCCAGCAGGTCGTTATCTCCCGAGGGGTCCCAGACTGTGAGAGGGCACAGGCTGGGCTGAGGGACCCCCTCTCCCCCCTAGTGCACAAATTTTTGTGCACCGGGCCTCTAGTTTTGTTATAATGTTGATGAGATGCCATAAGAACTTAACTCTTGTTTATATCAATTAGCCTATAAAATTGATTTCAGTATATGTCATTTGGCTTAGAGTCACAGGACCTATCAATGACATTAAGTGAGGACTCAATGTACTCTGTGCATTATACTTGGATATTCTCTATTTTATTCTGTTATGTCTTATTTCCTTTAAAAAATGTTGACCACAGCCTACTAAATTGATTTTGTCCATTCATGGATAACAACCAGCAGTTAAAGATCACTCTTCTAAACTCACATTTCTTTTCTGGATACCTCACTCCTACTAATTTATACTTACTCCCCTCCCTACAACTAAGCTAAAATTGGCTTCTTTAAGGTAATAAATATAGTAAGTGTCTCCAACCTGAATTAAAATTCTAGCTTTGCCACTCTTTCTGACATTGAGCCTCAGGTGTGTGTGTGTGTGTGTGTGTGTGTGTGTGTGTGTGTGTAGCGGGGGAGGGTGGTGTTTTTAAGAGAACTTTACTTTGCCCAGCCGGCATGGCTCAGTGGTTGAGCATCAGCCTATGAACCATGGGCCTGATCCCTGGTATGGGGCATGCAGGAGGCAGCCAATCAATGATTCTCTCTCATCATTGATGTTTCTATCTCTCTCTCCCTCTCTCAAATCAATAAAAATATATTTAAACAAAAAAGAGAACTTTATTATTATTATTTTAATTAGAGAAGGAAAGAGAAAGAGGAGAAGAGAGAAGGCAGATAAGAATCAAAACAGGAAAGATACTGGAAAAAAAAAAGTTCCCCTCTCCTACCTTCCATCCCTAAGACAACAGTTTTCCGAAGTCCCTTGTGTGTGTGTGTGGGGGGGGGGGTGGGGCAGTAAGTGAGAGTCTCTGGGGTTGTAACCATTATCACTGTCTACAGAGACTAGAACTACAGTAGTCCCCCCTATCTGTGGGGGATACATTCCAAGATTCGCAGTGGATGCCTGAAACTGTGGATAGTACTGAACCTTATATATACCATGTTTTGTCATATACTAATATGTATACACCTTTTCACATAAAGGGAGCACTTTATGGTTTCTCTTTGGCATATCTGATTGGCCAGCATCACTACTCTTGGGCTTTGGGGCCATTATAAGTAAAATAAGGGTGACTTGAACATAAGCACTGCAACACCATGGCAGTCATTTTGATCACTGTGGTGGCTACCAAGTAACTAACGGGCAGGTAGTGTATACAGTGTGGATATGCTCAACAAAGGGATGATTCACATCCCAGGCAGGATGGAGTAGGACAGTGCAAGGTTTCATCATGCTACTCAGGACAGTGCACAACTTAAAACTTATGAATTCTTTATTTCTGGAATTTTCCATTTAATATTTTTGGACCATGGTAGACCACGGGTACCTGCAACTATGGCAAGTGAAACTTCAGATAATGGAGCACTACTGTACAAATTGATGTCTTTACCACACATTCAGCCCCAAGCCTGTGATCAAAAGGAAGCAAACTGTGATTTAGCACTGCAGCATACGACTGGGACTTCACATTGTAACTGCTTCAGTGTGTCTTAGTGTTTCTTCTGCACCAACCTGATGTACTTTTAATGCTTTATTTTCTTTGTGTTAGCTTGCATTTGAACAAAGACATTTTCCTGTTGTAGTCTACTTCTCTATGGAGGTAGAATAACATCCAAGTTCTTAACGTTGATGGTTCTGTGGGATATATAACTTATGTGTGGCTCTCAGATGAAACATTATAACACTGCAGAAAACTGGTGAGATTCCTCTCTTCGCCACCATCCCCATTTTGTTCTATTTCTTTCATCTATATTTCACTGACTTACATTTTTTATGGCAATCTTTAATATTCATTTAAACTTAATTTCACCTGAATAGAAATGGGCTAAGGGGATGAATGAGAGAGAAAAAACAAAAGTATGATTTTCCTTGGTGCCCTCCACTATTCCCCATCCTTGCAAGAGTCCTGCTCATGAAACTAGATCTAACTTTTGTTGCAAAGTTGCACACATCTTTGGATAGCTCTTTTTGAAATAGTTTCAGAATCTTTTATAGTCCCTGGAGGGAGAAGGTCTTTGTTAACATGGCACTGTGAAAGAAAAACAGCAAAATGGGGTTGATACTGTCAAGAGAGCAATCTAAAATGGAGCCAGAGGCTTCCGGGAAGCTGAACTCACACAACCTCTCCATATGAAGTGGAATTTTTGAAGTGGGCTAAACCACAAATGGCTACATCCTGCTACAGTTTCTGGAACTGGCTCTGTATCACTGAACTCCCTATTAAGAAATAAAATTTTCATTTAAGGAAAGACATCAGCAATCAATTATGCATAGCACAGTATAAGTTCGCTTGCCAATACCAGTCACAGCTCTTTCAAAACAACTTGTGTAATCCCTTTGAAGCCCCTTTTTCAGTGTTTATAAACTCTCTTTCTTTCCCCCTTGGAACACAATTGGGTTTCTACCCAAATCTGTGTGTCCAGAATTGCAATTTCTAAAGACTCCAAGTAAAGCTTCTGTTTGCTTTGCAGTTCTTGGTCAAAATTATTTGACATTACATGGTGTCAAAAAGTGGGATTCAGAGTGACTTACCTCTCCTTTCAGTGCCTTCGTGGATTTGAGTAAGGTACCAAAAAGAGTCCACTGCACTCTGTTGTCTTCCCAGTGGTCCCGGATCATTGTGGCAAGTCCTCCTGGATCAGAATCTCCTACCTTGGTTGAGGTTCAGGCTCTATTTGTGCCTCCTCTCTTACAGGCTTTTTCCCCCTTCCCTATGGGACGTAAAGTGCATATCTAGTGAGTACTTATTTTTTGAAAATATGCCAGCTTATCCACATGCTAGTAGGAGAAGGACATGCTAGAGAATGGATAAACAAGGTGAATGAAAAGACCCTATGAATGACTTCTCCCATCTAGGATAAGAGGCCATGCATGAAGTCTCAAAGCTGGCTAAACAACTTCATGAAAAGATACTGATGATTTTCCTCAAGTTGCTGATTGAAAGAAAAATTTTAAGTGTGTTAAAAAACACAATGAAATTGTTTTTATTACTATGACTAGAGGCCTGGTGCATGAAATTTGTGCACGGGGAAGGCTGTGTGTCTCTCAGCCCAGCTTGCACCCTCTCCAATCTGGGACCCTGGTGGGATCAGGCCTAAACGGGCAGTTGGACATCCCTCTCACAGTCCAGGACTACTGGCTCCCAACCGCTTGCCTGCCTGCCTGCCTGATTGCCCCTACCTGCTTCTGCCTGCCAGCCTGATCACCCCCTAACCACTCCCCTGCCAGCCTGATTGATGCCTAACTGCTCCCCTGCTGGCCCGATTGCCCCTAACTGCCCTCTCCTGCTGGCCTGGTCACCCCCAACTGCCCTCCCCTGCAGGCTGGTCCCCCCCAACTGCCCTCCCCTGCTGGCCATCTTGTGTGTTGGAGTGATGGTCAATTTGCATATTACCTCTTTATTAGATAGGACAGATTTGAAAAAGATTTATGCAATACTCCAGTATAGATGAAGCCAATAAAGATACCTCAGTGCTTTTTTATTCATCTTTTGTTTGTTTTTTAATTTTTATTTTGGAGAGGGAGAGAGAGATAGAAACATCAATGATGAGAGAGAATCATTAATCTGCTGCCTCCTGCACACCCCACATGGGATCGAGCCCACAACCTGGGCATGTGCCCTGACCAGCAGTCGAACCCGTGACCTCCTGGTTCATAGGTTGATGTTCAACCACTGAGCCATGCCGGCCAGGCAAAAGTGGTTTTTAATTATTGCAAAAAGCCTAGTTATTGGAAAAAAGGTTGTTTAGAGCTCAAAAGGCCTATAGTCTATAGAATTTGTGAACCCCCCTCAGGGATTCAATCAAAGTTTTCTTTGCAGTAGTGCTGCTCTAATGATCAAAAAAGGGTTTTCCCCATGCTCTTAACTGATTCCTTAGGAAAAATTGATCTATTGGGAATGAAGAAACTAGGGCCCTGGTGGATATGGGAGCCACCTTATCAGTTTTTAACCCTACCAGCCTCCCTTTCTCTTTCTTGGAGTACCGAAACCATACAAATGGTGGAAGTTTCCAGTCGATCTATGACTGTCTCCCAATTCCTTCCAATTCCTTTTCAACTTGGACCTTTTCAAACTCATCGGTTTCTTTTAGTTTATTCTGTCCCTATTCATCTCCTAGGACAAGATTTTCTTGAAGCTCATAAAGCCCTTATTTTCTTCTTTTAAAAGGGGGAAATATTCTTACATCTTAAGCTTCTAACTAATGACTTTCAAGAGGACTTGTCTATGGACTCATCCATAACTATGCCAGTTTTTTCAGTCACCTTAATTGACCCAAACCCTCTTTTAGATTTCATTCCAAATGAACTTTGATCAAAAAATGCCACCAACATCAGTTGCATTGGTCAATTTCAAAATGGACTAACAGAATAATAGAAACTCAAAATGGCACCCTGGCCGGGTCACTCAGTTGATTAGGGCATTGTCCCAATATGCCAAGGTTGTGGGTTTGATCTCCAGTCAGGACATATACAAGAATCAACCAATAGCCCTAGCTGGTTTGGCTCAGTGGATACAGTGTCCGCCTGCAGACTAAAGGGTCCCATGTTTGATTTCAGTCAAGGGCACATGCCCAGGTTGTGGGCTCAATCCCCAGTGGGGGGCGTGTAGGAGGCAGCCGATCAATGATTCTCATCATTGATATTTCTATCTCTCTCTCCCGTCCTCTCTGAAATCAATAAAAATATATTTTAAAAAAACACAAAAGAATCACTATTTTTTTTTAAAAAAGTATCAACCAATGAATAAGTGGAACAATAAATTGATATTTCTCTCTAAAAAAATCAATAAAATAAAATTTAAAAACCTCAAAATGGCAAAACTTATAGAGACTTTTAATATTCCTTGGCATAAGGCTCTTCCCTTGATATTGCTCAATCTAAGATCTACTCCCTTCAGCAAACATAGGCTGTCTCCTTTTGAAATTATTATTGGTAACCCACAAAATTAGGTCAATGAATTTATGCACCAGCATTGCCAAAAGGAGACCTGCTCTACTGTAGGAACTTATAGGGGCTTTTAAGAATAACAACTCAGAGCAAAATTTCCATAGTGTGCTCCCAGGAGATCTACAACATCATTATCTCCAACTCAGAGATTATGTCTATTGGAAATGCCATCTCCAAAAATATGCCCTCACACCCAGTGGAAAGGAGCATATGAGGTTAGTAATACTGAACTTAAGGGTATTGACTCATGGATTCATATTTCTCATTTAAAAAGGACATCCACACCTGAGTGGGCCTCTCAGCCTATTGGAGATCTTAAGCTGAAAATTCTTAAATAATCCAAAACCACAACTGGAATTTTCCTTCTGAATTGAAACAGATATAAACAGCTCTCCCAAGACCCTGGACCAGGCCTTGAAAGCTTACAAAATCTAACTGGACATATGGATCATTTAACCTTCCTGTAGCCAAATCTATCTGTAAGGTCTTCCCTACCTACAAGGGAATACCCATAAATACAATCTGCACTTATAACTTGTCTAACTATTTTGAAAATATAAATGGTTCAGGCAGAATACTGGGTTTGTCCCTTTTAAAATGTAAAACTTGTCTTTTGCATGATTCAGATGACCATGAGTTCACACCTTGATGAGGCTTAAGTGACTACAATGTTACTTCTTACAATGTCTCTAATATGGGGAAATTCAGGAAATAACACCACTCAATCCTGAAAATCATATATCTTCTCACTCTTGGGGACAAGATAAAAAAATCTGGTATTTGGTGGAAAATAACTAGGAACAACCAAATCCATGATAATCTTTCAATTCTGACACAAATATGTAGAAACTTCAGTTGCTCTTTTAATTTTATGTATGATGACTTTAATGTCTACTGCATTAATGACTATTATGATTATCTAACATACAAAGGATATGCAGTCCCTGTCTCAAAAATAGAACTTAATTCTCCCCTCAGAGTCTGGGTTGAAGGGCCTATTTATATGCTCTTGCTTGAGGGCACTGGATGTTTCTTATGTGGGACCCAATATATGTCACCTTGCCAACCCAATGGTGAAGTGGATATGATATTGTTATGTTAGTACCTGATGCTGTCACCAGGAAGATGCTGTCTTCATTTTTCTGCCATTATCCCCAATCTAGGCTCTTTTGTCTATAAACTTTGACCAAAACAAACCAAATGGAACTGGGATTTGATGTCCTCTCTCCCCGTGAAACCCCATAATAGATAAGTGAGGCTTTGGGCATTCCTGTGCTAAAGCTTTCTTTCCTTAGTTTGGAGTAACTGAGAAGCCTATAATAAATTTTTATATTTTTGTAGCACACTACTGTAATTGCCCTTGAAAAACAACAAGAAATGATTAACAGTCTGGCAGAGGTAGTACTACAAAACCAGGCCCCTAGATGTCTTAGCTGCCCCACAAGGTGGTACTTGTGGGCTATTGGGAGAATGTTGTTTCTATGTCAGCAAATCAGGTGAAGTGATACAACAGCTTGAGGTTCTGAAAAAATACGTAAAATCCTCAAATAGGCAGAACATAACCCTATAAACGATTGGACAGACTTATCTAGCTGGCCTGCAGGAAGAGGAGCCTGGGTTTGTTCTATATTCCAGGCCTTGACCATATTGGTTTTTGTGATTATACTGTTCACTACCTTAATTAGGTGTCTTATTAGGTGCCTTGAACAATGACTAACAGCCACTACCAGAATAATAGTAGCCCAATGCCCAGAGATGTTACAACAAATAAATCCTGACTAAGACCACCTCTACAAAGAACTTTTAATCTGAAGAATATGTGACTTAGTTCAGTTTCCAGTAAGCCTCCTTGTTGCTCACATGTGGCCATAAACTCTCCTATTGTACACTCAGGAAACTACTTTTTATACTACATGGGACATGACATACCAGGAATGAGCCTTCCTGGTGGATGGGATCCATGTTGCTTTTTCAATGATGGACCAGGGATGCTTCCTAATGATTGATCATTGATGTTTTATAAGGAAAAATCTCGATCTAAAAGGGGGAACTGTGAAAGAAAAACAGCAAAATGGAGTTGATATTGTCAAGAGAGCCATCTAAAATGGAGCTGGAAAAAACCACAAATGGAACTGGTTCTGCATCACTGAACTCTCCATTAAGAAAAAATTTTTTCACCTAGCAATAGACAAGGCAACAATCATGTGTAGATGGCACAGTGTAAGTCTGCTTAACAGCACCAATCACAGCCTTTTCTTTTTTTTAAAAAAAAAATATATATTTTATTGATTTTTTACAGAGAAGGGAGAGGGATAGAGAGTTAGAAACATCGATCAGCTGCCTCCTGCACACCCCCTACTGGGGATGTGCCCCGCAACTAAGGTACATGCCCTTGACCGGAATCGAACCTGAGACCCTTCAGTCCGCAGGCCAACGCTCTATCCACTGAGCCAAACCGGTTAGGGCGATCACAGCCTTTTAAAACAACTGTGTCACCCCTTTGGCAGCGCCACTCTTTCTGTCTTCATAAACTTTCTTCCCCTCAGAACACAGTTGGGTTTCTACCCAAATTTGTAGTACCAGAATTGCAATTCCTAAGGACGCCAAATAAAACTTCCTTGCTTTGCAGTTCTTGGTCAAATCACTAAAGTTAGAAACCAAGAAGAAAAAGATTGATGTATTTGATTACATCAAAATATGATCTTTATGACAAAAAGAAAAAAAAAGCAAAGTCACATAACTAGGAAAAATATTTGCAATATGTATGAAATTCTATGATTTTTTAAATCTTAATATAAAGAATCCCCACAAACCGACAAGAAAAATCAAAACAAATACTAAAATAGAAGAACCATAAAATACTCAAAGGAAAAAAATATAAATCACCAATAACAAATAAAAGGATATTTAACCTCATTAGAAATAAAAGTTACAGTTTGTCTTTCAGTTTGGCAGAAACTTAAAAGAATAGTAATACCCAGTGTTGGCAATAGTGTGGGGAACTGTCACTTTTATCTTCTGCTGATGAGAGTGGAAATGATAAAAGCCTTTTAGGAGGACAGTTTAGCACTATCAAAAGTCCTAAAATTTTGCTTACCATTGACACAACAATTTTATTTCTGGTATGTTTTTAATCTGAGATATAATTGATATATAATGTCGTGTAAACTTAAAGTGTGAATCACGTGCTGATTTGATACACTTATTTATTGCAAAATGAGGTCCACAATAGGGCTAGTTAGCATCTCCATCACCTCACATAATTAACATTTGCCTCTGGTATTAATCTCAAGGAAATAATAATCAGGAAAGCATACAAGTATGCTCATCATAACCTAAAAAGTCAACAGTTATATACAGCATATATAAACAACGTAACTTTATTTAGGCTAAATCAGCCTAAATGTTCAACTTAGCGTTTTGCCATATAAAATGCATTTAATGAGTTATGGAATAGTACGCAACCACAATTATTTTTGTAAAAAGTGCTCATAAGTATATATGATCTGATCTCATTTTTCCTCAAAGGCTTTTTTTTTTTACTCAAGAAACATCAAAACTAATCTTAAGTTTTTCTTTGGGTATTGGTACTATGGGTAACTCTAGTTGTAGTGGTTAGAAGCATAGCCTTTGGAATTAGGAAGAACTGGTTTCCAGACCTAGCTGGGCTCCTTTTTTGGTTGTGTAGTTTGTGCTGCTCTTTAAGCTCTGGATGCCTGAATTCCCTCATTAATAAAAGGACAACGACCAGTCTCTCAAGGGTGTGTGTATATGTACGTGTGAGAGAGAGAGAACAAGAGACAGAATATTAAGTGACAATGTATACAGCACACTTAGTACCCTTCCTGGTAAGTGTCCAATAAATAGAAATACTTATTCTTATAATTTGTATAATTTTTCTAAATTGTCTGAATGTTTCACAATAATAACACATTACTTTTATATTCAGAAAAGTAAAGCCATTTCTATTTTGGAATAAAGAAAAGAAAAATATTTCCAGAGAGAGAGCTCAGAATGCTTTGAAATGGATCTGCTATTTGTTGCCCTCAAGTGAATATTCATTAATACTGGGTTTGTTTGTACTAGGTCCCAAAAATAAGAATGAAGGAGGTAAATGTTCCAGATAAGCAGTATTAGTACTCTATAAGCATTTGGTATGTGAGAGACGCATAGCTAGAATGTCTAATAACAGGCAGGAACTACTGGAAGAGAAGAAGCATCTCCACCATGCGGATTCTGCTTCTCAAGTCTAGTGGGACTTTGTACCCACCCCTGTATTCTCAGCAGTACTTTTTGTTCCTATGAAGACATTAGAAGCACTAGAAGGTGTGCCTCCAGTGGGAAATAGGCTTGTTTTTTTTCCCCTGCTTTATGTATTTATCTCCACACAGATATGTTCTATATTCCTTGCTGTATTTTCCATCCTCCAGTTGTCTGTTATGACCCCCAAAACACTGAATATGGAATAGACATTTATATTTATAGGAAAAATTTGTTTTTCAAAATCATGTATTTGTTCCAGATTTTACATCCTGAAGTCCAGACTCTAGATCTACAGAGCTGTGATATTTCAGATACTGCTCTGCTGCACCTGGGCAACTGCAGAAAACTGAAGAAATTAAATTTAAATTCCTCAAAAGAAAACAGAGTTTCTATAACTACAAAAGGTATGTTTATTAACATTGAATGAATTGGTAGATTACTATTCACCATCTGGTATAATTTAGGAACAAAAAGGGGAAATATGTCAAAAGAAAGTATGAAGATGTCAAAGAAATAGGAACTATGTTTATGAACAAAAAATATTCAAACTAAGATAAAGAATCCAAATTAGAATTCTTGTTTATAAGCAGTGCTGAAAGATAAGAAACACACCGGGCAAGTCACTATTTTAGACATTTTAAAATAAACATGGGTGGATACCTCTATATTTTAAATATTTTGCCTGATACAGTGGAAGAAGAAATGACTAGTTCATACTTTGTTAAGGCTTTTTGGATGCAATATTACAACAGAAAGCTAAATTATCAGATTAAACTTACCAGGCAACTCTCCTATCAGTGTGTACAATGCATAGTTTTTAAATATAGCCAGACAATTGCATTTTTCAGTGTCATTATTACGTGAATTAGTGGATTTTGTTTTTGTTTTTAAAGATATTGACTTCAGAGATGAATTAGTGGATTTTTATAATTTTTTTTTCAAAATAGGATTTTTTACCTTTTTCTTTCCTATAAGAAAGAGGGACTTATTTGGCTGTTTCTGGAAAATTCTGTGGGTTGTTGACTATAGTTTTCAATCATCTCAGTTAGCAAGTTAGGATTATCACAATATTGCAAAGAAGCATAAGTTTTAAATGTTTGTACAAATAATGACTCATTAAAAATAACTTTCATTCTGTACAATGATGAATAAAAGAAAAGTTCTTTCTTAAGATATGAAAACAATAAAGATGACCTACATACACATTTACCATCTTCTATTTTGTGTATTTTGCCCATAAAGGTATCTTTTCACAGTGGACTGAAGGGCCCAGAATCCTGAAGTACTCTTTTATTTATGTGGCACATTATCACGTACCAGTCTCCAGTGTGCATTTGCATCAGTTTATTAGTAAGATTGCTCCAGGCTAACAGAGAAGGAGCGTGGTGGTAGAAAAGGGCAGAGTCAAAGAGGGGAGAGGGAATACATAGATAGGTATGATTCCTAAGGATAAGCATGGAAACATTACTCAAGACATTTGGGCAATTTAACTTTGATTTTTCTTTAGAGGCCACAAGAAAATTGACTTTATTACTTTAAAACTTTTGTTTTAACAAAAAGGAGAATCATGTACTATTTAATTACTTAATATGGTTCTGAATGACTTGGCTATTTCCTAAAAGCAAATCTGCTCTCTAGGCATAAACAATAAAAGCTGACCATTAATGGCAGATATTCTGAAGAATATACTACAGGCTGTGTAGAGAATTCCTGAAACAGTCCAGAGACTTTTAAATAATGGCATCGTCACTGATAGATAAGTATATCCTCACAGATTAACTATTTTGAAAGGGCTGTCATATAAGTAGATATATCAGTACTAGTGTTCAGTTAAATGAAAATTAGTCATATTTCTCATCTATAGACATTTATAGCTCATTGATACGTAATTGTGTTTCCCCCCAGGAATAAAAGCTGTGGCTTCATCTTGTGCATACCTGCACGAAGCTTCTTTGAAAAGATGCTGCAGTCTCACTGATGAAGGAGTCCTTGCTCTTGCGCGTAATTGCCGGCTGCTAAAGGTCATTGATTTAGGTGGCTGCTTAGGTATTACTGACGTGTCCTTACACGCATTAGGAGAAAACTGCTTTTTTCTGCAGTCTGTTGATTTTTCAGCTACTCAGGTAAATGAAATATAGACTTGAAATATAGAGGTTGTATGGGGTTTTCCAATGTCTTTTCAGTGACTCATTAGAAGAATGTAATTATTTTTATTGAAATTGTTGACTATTTCATGCTTTGGTGGTTAAATAATTGCAGTATAATTTGGCACATTCTGCTCAGTTATTTTAAGTAAGGGTGGGAGGTATGTGTAGCTAAAACACATATTTGCTGAATGGGAGGCAATAAAGTTATATCTAAATGATTAACAATTTTTAGAAAAGTTTAGGTCCGTCCCATTTATGTGCTGTGTTGCTTTTTCCCTTTGCTTAGGTATCTGACAATGGTGTGGTTGCGCTTGTTAGTGGACCTTGTGCCAAGAAATTAGAGGTAATGTAAAAATATCTATAAAGATGATGCTAATAAAAGTTTTATATTACCCTCAGAAATTATTTTTTAAACCTAGCAGACAACCATTTTCAATTATGTATTTCCATGAATTTTTGGGATCTCTAACTCTTTCTTCCCAGAGTAAAGAAAAATTGGTAAAGTAGGAGATAAAGTGTATTTTAAAATAAAAACCTATTGCCTTGGCCAGTGTGGTTCAGTTGGTTAGGGGTTGTCCCATACACCAAAAGATTGCTGGTTCAATTCCCAGTCAGGGAACATGCCCAGGTTGTGGGTTGAATCTCTAGTAAGGGACATGCAGGAGGCAGCCGTCAATGCACATTATACTCTCACATTGATGTTTCTCTCTATCTCCCTCCCTCTTCCTCCCTGTCTCTCTAAAAAAAGTCAATAAAAAAACAAGCAAACACCCATTTTACTTCTGATGAAACTTCTTACTTTCCAGAAGTTTTAGCTTCTAACATATTTAAGGATAGTCTTATTTTGATGAAGACTGAAAATTTATCAATATAAACTTAGTCTTTAGAATTTTGATGTCCAACTGACATTTCCACCAAGACTACTTATTCTCTTGCCATCATATTTTTCTGGATCTTTGAAGGGATCCATAAAGGCCACCACTATGGCATAAAATTGTGTTTAGCTGAAGATTTTTGAGAACCGACCAATGCAAAAAAAGAAAAAAGAAAAGCTTTGAACTACCACCCTCATTCCATCTGCCTGAAAGCAGAGCTTCTAAAAGGATTCACTTGCCATCAAACCCCCTCCAAGGAAGACTTCCCATACTGCAGAGGCCACTCCTATCACGGAGAAGTCAGATGAGAAATTGCATAAACAAAAATGGTCACAAGACTATCATACCTCTTGTTTTTCTCGAAGGGTCCTTTCTTTCTCCCCCCAACCATGCCCTTCCCTTATTAAGATGGTATAAACTCTAAATTCTAGCCTTTTTTTTTTTTTTTTTGAGGCATAGGCATGAGCATGCATGTGAATAAACTTTGTCTTTTTTTCTCTCTTGCTAATCTGTGTTTTGTCAGTTTAATTTTCAGGCCTCCACAAACAGAATGTCAGAGGAACAAAGAAAAGCTTTCCCCTTCCCAGTAACCACATTGTACAGCCATTTAAAAAGATCTTGGATTAGTGTTCAGTCTTTGGATTCAATGACCTGTTTCTAAATATATTTAGAAGCCTTTTGTCCTAGGATTTGGGGTTCTTCTTTCCCAGTTTATAGTGTTTTTAAATTTTTATTTTTTATGTTAAATATATTTTTATTGATTTCAGAGAGGAGAGGGAGAGAGAGATAGAAACATCAATGATGAGAGAGAATCATCAATCGTTTGCCTCTTGCTTGCTCCCTACTGGGGATAGAGCCTGCAACCAAGGCATGTGCCCTGTCCAGGAATTGAATTGTGACCTCCTGGTTCATAGGTCAATGCTCAACCACTGAGCCACACTGGCTGGGTGCCTTCAGTTCTTTAAAAAAATTACATGTAACATCTAAATTTCCTCCCTCATTTCTTTCCGCTTTCTTCCTTCAGAGGTAACCAGTATTCTGAAGATTCCTATGTATCTTTCCTTGTGTATTTGGGTACTTTATCTTTCTCTCTCTGTAATATTGTTTTAAAATTTTACATGGTAGTTTCCTAATGTATGTGCTCTTTTAACAGTTTGCTTTTCTACTCAAATTTACTTTTTAAAGTTTTCAGGTTTTATTGAGGTATAATTTACACACAATAAAATTCACCCATTTTAAGTATACAGTGTGATGAATTTTGGTAATTGTTATACATCCCTGTAACCACCACCATAATTAAGATTAGAACATTTTTGCCCTAGTTGGTTTGGCTCAGTGGATAGAGCGTCAGCCTGTGGACTGAAGGGTCCCAGGTTTGATTCTGGTCGAGGGCATGCTCAGCTTGCGGGCTCAATCTGCAGGAGGGGGCTTGCAGGAGGCAGCTAATGAATGATTCTCTCTCATCATTGATGTTTCTATCTCTCTCTCCCTCTCCTTTTCTCTCTGAAAACAAAAAAAATATTTAAAAAAAGATTAGAACATTTGTGTCACCCCAAAAAGTTTTCTCCTGTATCTTTGTAGTCAGTCCCCTGCCATAGCCCCAAGCAACCACTGATTTACTTTGTCATTATAGTTTTACCTTTTCTAGAATTTTATATAAATGTAATCATGAAGTATATAGTCTTTTGGGTTTTTTACTCTCTTCTTTTACTTCTTTCACTTAGCATAATGATTTTGAGATTCACCCATGTTGTTGAATGCATTACTATTTCATTCCTTTTCTTTTTTTGTTAAGTAGTATTCTGTGTCTGGATATGACACAATTAGTTTTTACATTGACCATTTGGGTTGTTTCATTTTGCACTATTATAAATACTGCTGTAGACATTTGCATATAAGTCTTTATGTAGACATATGTTTTTCTTTTTCTTGGGTAAACACAGGGGAATGGAACTATTGAGTCATATAGTACATACATGTTTAACTTTATAAGATACTACCATACTGTTTTCCAAAGAGTCTGAGCTAATATTATGTTTGAGATATAGGTCTATTAATACAAGTAGATATTTTTATCTTATTCTATTATATTAATGAACCACCATTTACCCAGTCACCACTTCTTTACCGTTATAAATAATACTGCAATGGGCATATTTATAAATTGTTTCCTTGTACACATGTACAAGGGTTTCTCTCTATAAAATGGACATCAGCAGCTGGAATTGCTGGGTTCTAGGGTATACTCATCTTTGGCTTTGATAGATATTGCCAGATAGCTTTATAAAATGGTTGGGCATTTAACTTATAAAGCTGCTATACCTTACAAATTATTGCAGACTTACATTAGTTCTTTCTGTAAGACTTTTTCTTACAAGTGGACATTTGGTTCTTTTTGTATCAGAGTATATCCCAAGTTTTTTCATACTGTTATTATAAACCTATTTTTTTCTTTTGATTACCCTTCATTTTTAAATAGGAGATTCATATGGGACATTGTGTGAATCTGACTGATGAGTCTGTAGAAGCTGTCCTTACTCGCTGTCCTCAGATACATATATTACTGTTCCATGGATGCCCCCTGATAACAGGTTAGTATGATAGACTGCTTGGGCTCAAATCCTGCTTTTATCTTTTAATAACTGTGTGACCTGGAGTAAATTATTTTACCCATTCTGTTATTCCATGTCCTCATCTGTAACATGGGTATAATGACAGTGCCTACCTCAAAATCTTGGTCACGATGATTATCTGACAACCCTTTACATGGTGCCTAATATAAGGGCTCAGTAAATGTTAGTCGTGGTGGTGTTGGTGGTGATAAGTGTTAATAAATGTTAACTATGCTGAGGATGAGAATGGTGGTAAGTGGCCATGATACTAAACAATGCTTTAGGCAATAAAAGAATTTATAATACCACATCTATCAAATAAGCTAAATGACCTGTTATCTATACTCTCATCAGGCTTCAGTGAAGTATCACTTCACTGAAGAGGAACAAAGTAGTCACAACCCATTTGGCCTGTATAAGAGCCATGATACCACATGCTCCCGAAAACACAGCACCTCAGCCTCTTTTGTCTTACCCCAGACCCATGCCACCCTTCCCTCTGGCCATCACCATCCTGTTGTCTGTGTCTGTGCAGTATACATATATGTTCTTTGGCTAATCTCTTCACCTTCTTTCATCCAGTCCCGCCCTCTCTGACAGCTGTCAGTCTGTTTCATGTATCCATGCCCCTGTTTCCATTTTGTTCATTAGATTCTACATAAGAGTGAGATCACGAGATACTTGTCTTTCTCTGATTTATTTCACTTAGTAAAATACTCTCCAGGTCCCTCCATACTGTCTCAAAGGGTAAGAGATTCTTCTTTTTTACAGCTGCATAGTACTCCATTGTGTAAATGTACCACAGCTTTTTATTCACTCATCTACTGATGGGCACCTGGGTTGTTTCCAGATCTTGGCTATTGTAAATAATCTGCTATGAACATCAAGGTACATACATTTTTTCAAATTGGTGTTTTGGGATTCTTAGGATATATTCCCAGAAATGGGATCGCTAAGTCAAAAGGCAGTTCTATTTTTAATTTTTTGAGGAAACTCCATACTGTTTTTCACAGTGGCTGCACTAGGGTTCCCTTTTCTCCACATCCTTACCAGCACTATTGTTTGTTGAGTTATAGATGGTAGCCATTCTGGCAGGTGTGATATCTCATTATGGCTTTAATTTGCTTCTCTCTGATGATTGTGACATTGAGCATTTTTTCATATGTCTATTGGCCATCTGTAAGTCCTCTTTGGAGGTGTTTATTCAGGTCCTCTGCCCATTTTTTAATTTGGTTGTTTGTCTTCATGGTGTTGAGTGTATAAGTTCTTTATATATTTTGGAAATTAACCCCTTATTAGATGTATTATTGGCATATACATTCTCCCATACAGTGGGTTCCCTTTTCATTTTGTTGATGGTTTCTTTTGCTGTGCAAAAGCTTTTTAGTTTGATGTAATCTCATTTGTTTACCTTTCCTTTGTTTTCTTTGCCCTAGGAGACATATTGGCACACAAAAATATTGCTATAAGAGATGTGTGAGCTTTTACTGCCTATGTTTTCTGCTAGGATTTTTATGGTTTCTTATTTTTTTAAAAATTAAATCTTTATTGTTCAGATTATTACATTTGTTCCTCTTTCCTGACCCGATTTATTTATTTATTATTATTTTTTTATTGATTAAGGTATTACATATGTGTCCTTATCCCCCCATTGCTCCTCCACGCCCCCTCCCCGCTCATGCCCTCACCCCCCCGTTGTCCGTGTCCATTGGTTAGACCTATATGCTTGCATGTACGTCCTTTGGTTGATCTTTCCCCCTTAACCCTGCCCTCCCCTACCTTCCCTCCAAGGCCCGACAGTCCAATCAATGCCTCTCCATCTCTGGATCAGTCCTTGTTCATCAGTTTATGATGTTCATTATATTCCACAAATGAGTGAGATCATGTGGTATTTATCCTTCTCTGACTGGCTTATTTCACTTAGCATAATGCTCTCTAGTTCCATCCATGGTGTGGCAAATGGTAAGAGTTCCTTTTTCTTCTTCCTCTTCTTAAAGAATACCTTTCAGCATTTCATATAATGCTGGTTTGGTGGTGATGAACTCCTTTAGCTTTTTCTTATCTGTGAAGCTCTTTATCTGACCTTCAATTCTGAATGATAGCTTTGCTGGATAAAGTAATCTTGGTTGTAGGTTCTTGCTATTCATCACTTTGAATATTTCTTGCCACTCTCTTCTGGCCTGCATGGTTTCTGTTGAGAAATCAGCTGACAGTCGTATGGGTACTCCCTTATAGGTAACTGACTTTTTTTCTCTTGCTGCTTTTAAGATTCTCTCTTTGTCTTTTGCTCTTGGCATTTTAATTATGATGTGTCTTGGTGTGGTCCTCTTTGGATTCCTTTTGTTTGGGGTTCTCTGCGCTTCCTGGACTTGGAAGTCTATTTCTTTCACCAGGTAGGGGAAGTTTTCTGTCATTATTTCTTCAAATAGGTTTTCAATATCTTGCCCTCTCTCTTCTTCTGGTACCCCTATAATTCTGATGTTGGTACGCTTGAAGTTGTCCCAGAGGCTCCTTACACTATCTTCGTATTTTTGGATTCTTTTTTCATTTTGCTTTTCCGGTTGGGTGTTTTTTGCTTCTTCGTATTTCAAATCTTTGACTTGATTCTTGCGATCCTCTGGTCTGCTGTTGGGAGTCTGTATAATATTCTTTATTTCAGTCCGTGTATGCTTAATTTCTAGTTGGTCCTTTATCACAACATCGAGGGTCTCACTAGATTTCTTAAGGATCTCAATACATTTATCGGCGGTTTCCATAAAATTCTTGAAAAATCTTAGAACCGTGGTTTTGAACTCTATATCCAGTCGTTTGCTGTCCTCCATTTCTGTCATTTGTGACCTGTTTCTTTGTCTTCGCATTTTGTCTGCTTCCCTGTGTTGGTAGAGTGGTTTTGTGTGCTAGGTGTCCTACAGGGCCCAGTGGCTCAGCCTCCCCAGTTACCTGAGGTGGACACTCTTGGTGCACCCCCTTGTGGGCTTTGTGCACAGTCTTGTTGTAGTTATGCCTTGATTGTTTTAGGTGTCACTGGGAGGAATTGACCTCCAGGCCAATTGGCAGTGAGAATCAGCTGTGTCTGCAGTGGGAGAACTTCTGTGCTGAAGACACCCTTCTGGGGCAAGACTTGCTTCAGTGGGGCTTTGGTGCTCACTGAGTCTGCCCCTGAATGTGTCCCTTATGGATCTGAGGAGTTGTAATCTGGATGGGCCCACTCTGACCACTGGGTACACTGGCTCTTGGATCTCTAAGGAGGTGCTAATTTAGCCTCTGCCTGAGGCTACCCAACAGGAGCTACGGAGAGATCTGCAGATTCCTCTTCTTTGTTTGGGGTTCAGAGGTGCCCAGATGAGGCCCAGCTGTGAAGCAGTGCAAGCTGCTGTGGGGCCTTGGGCCTTCTTTTGGATGTTCTGGGTCTCTTTGACCCAGCTGCACTTTGTTAGGTAATTTTAGATTGCAAAGGGCCAGGCCATTCATATGCAAAAGCCTCTGGGCACAGCTTGGGTGGGGCGGGGTCTCAGGGAATCAACAGGGTGGAGCAAACAGCTATGGCTGATCCTCAGTCCTGCCCTAAGAGGCCCCGGGTCTCAGTGTCCCGCGGTAATCACTGCAAGCACCTCTGAGAGAAAGCCACCCTTGAGTTCCGCCCGATGCCAGACAGTCCAGTTTCTCCCTGTATGAGTCTGGGTCCCCAGAGACTCGCCCGGAACTGGAGTTCAGAGCAGTCGGGAGCTTGTGACTCCCTCCCGATTGAAAAAGACCTCAACCCCGGGCATGTGCCCTTGACTGGAATTGAACCTGGGACCTTTCAGTCTGCAGGCCAGTGCTCTACCTACTGAGCCAAACTGGCTAGGGCTTCCATTGATTTTTTAGGAAGAATGAGAGAGAGAGAGAGAAAGAAAAAACATCGATGTGAGAGAGACACAGATTGTTTGCCTCCTGCATACTCCCCGACCAGGGTCATGCCTTGACCAGGAATCGAACCTGGGACCCTTCGATGGGTGGGCTGGTACTCTAACCACTGAGCACATCATCCAGGGCCCTAAGCCACTCTTGATCTTGGGGCTTTCTAACTCCAAGACTCCTTATCTGCTGCTCAGTGACATCATGACACATAAACCCTCTCCTCAGGCCTATGGGAATTCCCTTACCCTACTCTCCTACTCCCCTTTTGAGTAGTGTCCCCCCACATGCATATATGCACACACCCCTTTGAAAGGTCTCATGTTGTGAGGGACTTCCTTTGCATGCAAACCTATCAAAGTGTGGCTCAAATAAAGCTTGTTGTGTCCTACTGCCACCTTGTGGTCACATCTTTTTCCTTGATCTGTCCCCAAATTCCTTGAATTCACTAACTACAGATGACATGGTATGGTGTTCTAGAAGGCACCAGAGGTATAGCATAAAACAAAAAAATGTTTATATGTCAAAAAAAGTTTGCAAAATGCAACACACCACTATAATTAATATTAATTTATCAAAGGTTCTGGAAAATATTATAGCTAAGAAACATTTTTTTTTATCCAAGCATTTCTCAAAATTCTCTTAGCACAGAATACTATGTATAGTATTTTTCTGATTGCTGATTTCATAGAATAGAAAAATGAAATACTGAAATGTTATTTGCCCATTGTTTTTAATAATAGTGCCAAGACTAAATCTAAAATCTCAAGATGTAGTGAAATGAGCCCCTCTTCCATATCCTGCCATCTCTCCAAACATTGAATAATTTATCTTTTATGGACCTCAACTTTCCCTTATGAATAACTGTCAGTCATACAATTAGGGAATCTGATAAAAATGCAAGAGTTTATACACAATGATTTTTTTTTAATCTTTACCTGAGGATATTTTTTCATTGATTTTCAGAGAGAGTGAAAGAGAGAGGGAAAGACAAAGAATCATTGATGTGAGAGAAACACATCGATTGGTTGCCTCCAGCATGTGCCCGGGCCAGGGCCCAAGCCCAGACTGCGGAGGAGTCTGCAACCAAGGTACGTGCCCTTTACCGGAATCGAACCAGGGACCCTTTGGTCCACAGGCCAACGTTCTATCCACTGAGCCAAACTGGCTAAGGCCACAATTATTTTTATTGATAAAGTTTCTTAAAGAGAAAAAGCTGAAGTTTTTCAACCACCCAGATCATCTGTTCTCTTCCTCCTTTCCCATCACCACTGCAACATGTATATTTTTGCTACCACATTGAATAAAAATAGATAAGAGAACAGAGCCTTGGCTCTGGGTGTCTCAGTTGGTTGGAGTGTTGTCCAGTACATTCAGGCTAATATATTCACCTTATTTTAATTTTTACTTTTTTTCTCTAAAGAAGATAAATACTTTTTTCCCTTAAAAAATCTTTTTTCTTCTTTCATGACATGTTATATAACATGTCTGTGCTCTTTTTAGATTTATTCCCAAGTACTTTATTTTCTCTGATAATATTTTTATCATGTTTCCTCTTATATCTATATTCATGTGATTGCTCACATATGACTATTTAAGACAATACAATTTATATTCTATAAAAAGAATATATATATAT
>NW_005357806.1:866227-874718 GCF_000412655.1 Myotis brandtii | reverse complement strand
CACACACACACACACACACACACACACACACGTTTGTACAATTCTAATATTGTTATCCTCACAGCAACTTGACCCCCATATTGGCAGTGCCCACTGTAGTTAGCCATCAGATTACCTGAATTAACAGGCTTATCTTCTCTATTATACTTGTAAATATTTATAAAATTTCCTAGCCTTACTGTCAGACTATAAGAGAACTCCATGTTATAAATTAGGTCTTGAAACTGTTAGAAGCACTCTGATGTTATTTCTGCTGAAGAGACAAAAAACTAAGCTGCTATTTTAAAATATTGTAAATCAGGAGAGTAATTTTTAAACTTACTAAGTTTTAATTTAATTATATCTGCAATGATTATCACCAAGTACAACTTACATACTTTTGTTAATCTCCTACAGTGTACATGCATTTCAGTTTCTCTTAACTATTTAAACATATTTCACAGTATTCATAGGCACTGAGGTTTAGATTTTAGAAGGGCAATAAAGCAATTAGACAGTACCAGCGTCCTTATGTTTACATTGAAAGGCAGAAAACCCAACAGGAAACCTGCTGCTTTAAACTGACTGGAATTTTAGTGATATCTGAGGATTTGTTTCAACATGGTTACTTTACAAGTTCCATAGATTTCTAGATGATAACATTGTCAAGATTTATGACAAAGAGCCAAAACAAAAGTATTTTAAGACCCAAGTAGTTTGCTTCAGTTTCTCTGTTACCTCATCCTTATTAATTCATTCATTATTAATCCAACACAACAGAATGCTTCTTTATGAAGCATTAGAACTCAAATCATTTTTTTTGTTTGTAAAAATGTGCCCAGCCTCACTTTTTTCACTGTGTATTCTACAAACATGTCTAAATTACATTTTCCTTGATCATTTGAAGTTAGTTTATTAATTTATATTTCCCTTGTTTCTTTTTCTTGGTGCTTCAAAAGCCCCTGCCATAAATCTCTTTCAAAAAGTGGTCTCCAGCCCAGTCAGTTTGGTTCAGTGATTGAACATCAACCTATGAACAAGGAGGTCACAGTTGAATCCCGGGCTGCGGACTCGATCCCCCGTAGGGTGGTGTCTGAGGCAGCCAATCAATGATTCTCTCTCATCTTTGATGTTTCTCTCTCTCCCTCTCTCTTCCTCTCTGAATTCAATTTAAAAAATATATATATATTTTTAAAAGTGGTCTCCATCTATGTTAGTCATAGATGTTTAGAGAGATGGTAAAAGTTTCCTTACAAGTCATGTAAACAACTCCCTTGTTTTAAGGGAACAGAGCCCTGGCTGGGTGGCTCAGTTGGTTGGAGTGTCATCCAGTACACCAAAAAGGTTACGGGTTCCATTCCCCATCAGGGCGGGTTCAATCACCAGTCAGGGCGCATACGGGTGGCAACCAATTGATGTTTCTCTCTCACATCAATGTTTATATCTCTATCACTTCCTCTCTAAAAATCAATAAAAACATATCCTTGGGTGAGGATTACAAAAAAAATGGAACTGGAAGTCAAAACCTAAGTCACCTGATCCACAATCTCTAATTCTTTCCCCAATAAAACAGTTTCCTAAAGACACATGAAATATCTCTGATTACTGTGAATTAATGTATTGTCAATGTTTCCTTTTATAGATCATTCACGAGAAGTCTTGGAGCAATTAGTAGGCCCAAACAAATTAAAGCAAGTGACGTGGACTGCTTATTGATGCTTATCCAAGTTATGCTCTTCATACTGTCAGGAAATGATGGTCTTGGAGATTGGCTTTCCAACATGTAATATGGTTTGTGACTTACCAGACTCTTAAATGCTTTAATAGTGCTATTATTCTGTGTTTGTTTAATGAGTCATTGTTTTAGAATTTTAATCCTAGCATGCCCCTCTGATAGATTTGGGGGTAGGGGGAGAAGGCACTGTGTTTGTTTCTTAATAACAAAGATTTTAAATTATCTGTTTTCCCTGGAGATTTCCTTTTCCTACCCAAATATTTGAGCTGTTGTAAAAGAAATGTACCAATGTGGATAAATTTTAAGTAAAGGTATTTCTAAAAGTATAACTACCTTTTTAGCTATTTTCTGGCTCCTACCTTCCTGAAGTATTTAAATGCCCATTGGCCAAAAGCTACGCTGAACACTGGCCTATAAATTCTGTATAGAATTTAATATTTCAGTGAAACAAAGAAACATAACAGTTAATGTCATAATCCATGATGTCATACACCTTAGCCATTCAGCATATGAATGTTACTGAGGCCCTTGCCCAGTCACTTATTTCATTGGTTTTTATGGCTATTTTTCTCTGAAAATAGTTCCCAGACCCAATTCCAACATGGGGTGGGGGATAGAATCAGATTCTATTCTATTCTGGAGGTAGAAACAGATTCTACAGGTTAAGGGTCCAGTCCTACAAGACTGCCCCCCTTCTGTCCCTGCCCACCCAACACACTTCAGACACCAGTTGCAAGTCCAGGTTGTTACTTGTGCGTCTGATCAATTGGCTACAAATTGGAGGTACCAAGGATCCCTTCCTTGAGTTAGATGTTTCCTAGAAGGACTCACAGAACTCAGGAAAACCTGTTTACTCACTAAATTACCAGTTTGTTATAAAGAATATTAAAGGATAAAAATCAACATCCTGATGAAGAGATACACAGAGAGGTCACAAAAAAGGAGCCTTTTATCCTCACAGAGCTAGGGCCCAGAGCGGTGGCAGGTGGAAGGCTTCTGGAAGCTCTCCACACCCCCTCCTTGTGGGTTTTTATGGAGGCCTCATTATGTAGGCAGGGTTGATTAATTCAACTGGTTGTCCCTCTCACCTCCCCAGAAAATAGGGGTGGGACTGAAAATTCCAACCTTGTATTCATGGTTGGTTTGGGACAACCAGCCCCCATTCTTAGGTGCTTTGCAAAAGTCACCTTAATTAACATCACATGAATAACAAGACACCTTTTCACCTTTATGGCTCTGGGTTCAGGAACTGAGAACAAGAGACCACATTTATAATAAAAGATGCTTATTGTTTAGGAAATTCCAAAAGTTTAGAGTACTATGAGCCAGGAATTATGGATGCAGACCAAATACATTGGATAAATATATTTTGGTCACATCCTTGAGAATAATGAGCCCTACATTCTTAGCTCTAGGATTGGTCCAGGACGGTTCTCAGCCAGATGTCAGCCATCTGGATGCTGGATGCCAGGGCATCTGGAGGATGGGCATCCTGAGTCCTTAGGGAGTAGTCGGAGGGTTATCCAAAGGTAAATAAATGTCCAGGCATTGATATAGAATGGGAAAATTCAAAAGTTTAAGTTCCTAAGCTAGTTAAGACAAGAAAAAGAATTGTTTCCTTATGCCTCACCTTCATACTGTTAAAGTGACTCTATTTTGTATTTTCCCTATCTTCATTCTTTTTTTTAAATCACTTAACAATTTTTTCCCAAATTTTATTTATTGGATATTTTTCCACTGATTTTTTTTTAGAGAGAGTGGAAGGGGCAGGGAGAGACAGAGCAAGAGAAGCATTGCATCGATTGGTTGCCCTTGAATGGAATTGAACCCAGGACCGATGCTCTATCCACTGAGCAAGACTGGCAAGGGCCCTATCTTCATTCTTTTCCTCAATATATACATACATCTTTTTTGCATAGTGGTATTCTATACACATTCTCCTTCACATTGTTCCTCTCTTATATCATAGTGGTTTGTTTTTTTTAATACGTAAGATTCTATAAACCTGGGATGTGTAGTGGTGGCATAACCAATTTCTAACTAACCTTAGTAAGCCATAAAGAGGCATATGGTGTCAGTACAGAGTATGTTGGAAATTCTAAAATCTTTATTTTTATCCCTGGTTGTCCATTAAGACCCTATTATGTACTAAATACTATAGTCTTCTATATTTTATATTTTTGTTTGTTTAATTCAACACATCACATAGTTGTCCTCAACTACAGAAACCGACTCAGCTACAATATCTAATTCTCTCCCCAATTTACTTATTGCTACCATTTACTGCCTTCTATAATTATATTCCGATAGCAGTAAAACTAGAAAAAAATTACAGATAAAGAATTATATATTTGGCATAATGCAGAACTAGTTACATGACAAAAGTCTAAATCTTCATATTTTGGAAACAAGATTTGCCATTTCACAGGAACTGCATTCTTCAAACATAGGTATATCCATACTTGGAAGCATTTTGACAATTCAAGGCTGGAAATCCCACACGGCGCTTGTTGTCAGTCCATTGTTTTCCTGCCTAGTAGGTTCTGGAAGTGAATATTCTACCACTTTGTGCAGCTGATGCTGAATGCTGTGTCCTCTGAACTGGGGCCGGCCTGGGTCACCAATCAGTACTCGAGTTTTGTGAGTCCAAAAGCAATCCTTCAGCCATCGATGAAGACTATCTGCAAGGTCTTCATCATAAAACATATCTCCAAGCACAATAAGGTCCCACTTATCTTGTTCCAAATCCAAAATGTTTTTGGTTAAAATGGGAAAAGGTTTCAGTTGGTTCAATTCACAATTTAGTGTGATAGCCATTCCTGCAACTTTAAAAAAGGACATGATGAATTGGTATATACTAGTACTACACTGTTTGAATTCCCTATTGATTAATTTAGTTTATAATATCTCTTAACAATGTTTTCTCCCTTTAAAAAGATTCTTTTAAAACATATTTTTAGCCCTAGCCGGCTTGGCTCAGTGGATAGAGCGTCAGCCTGCGGATTGAAGGATCCTGGGTTTGATTCCGGCCAAGGGCACATGCCTGGATTGCGGGCTTGATCCCCAGGGGCGGGCAGGAGCCAGCCGATCAATGATTCTTTCTCGTCATTGATGTTTCTATCTCTCTCTCCTTCTCCCTTCCTCTCTGAAATCAATAAAGAAATATATTTAGAAAACAAAAACAAAAACATTTTTATTGATTTTTTTAGAAAGAGAGGAAGGGAAAAGGAGAGAGAGAAAGAGAAACATTGATGTAAGAGTGAAACATCGATTGGCTGCCTCCTGCATGCCCCCACCAGGGATTGAGCCTGAAACCCAGGCATGTGCCCTGACCAAGAATCAAACCGGCAACCTTTTGGTACACAGGATGACCCAACCAACTGAGCTACACTGGCCAGGACAAAGTTGTGTGTATTAATTGATTTTAGAGAGAGGAAAGGAAGGAGGGAGAGAGAGAGAGAGAGAGAGAGAGAGAGAGAGAGAGAGACATCTATCAGCTGCCTCCTGCATGCGCCCTGACCAGGGATCAAACCTATGTAGGTGCCCTGACTGAGAATCAAACAGGCCACCCTTCAGTGTACAGGACGATACTCCAACCAACTGAGCCACACCGGCCAGGTTTCCTTTTTTTTGTTGAAAGATGTTTTTAGGTAAGAAAGCCTAAAGTTAATGCCAATGTAAGCTATTTATTGTGATTTTCAAATATATAACTGGATATCCTGAATATAAAACAAACAAAAACACACCTGGAAATGTTGGAGTTTTAAGGAACATTTGTTGATCGAAGTCTGGTTATTGGGAGACAGGAAACAAGCCTTGGGCTTGAGCAAGATGGCAAGTTAAAACTGAGCCCCCTGTATAAAATAAGGATCTTCAAGGACTAGATCAGGGGTCCTCAAACTACGGCCCAGGGGCCACATGCAAATACAAATATTGTATTTGTTCCCATTTTGTTTTTTTACTTCAAAATAAGATATGTGCAGTGTGCATAGGAATTTCATAGTTTTTTTTAAAACTATAGTCCGTCCCTCCAACGGTCTGAGGGACAGTGAACTGGCCCCCTGTTTAAAAAGTTTGAGGACCCCTGGACTAGACCCTCAGTGAAAGGGAAGACTAGAAGAAAATCAGATAAAATTAAAACTTATCTGTCTGGTATAGGCTATCATATTGAGGCATCATAGATATTTATCCTGGAAGGGAAAAAACAGGATGAGCTTCACAGATTTTTAAATACGAAATCCTTACTAGGGTCTATGTCATTGGCCAAGATCCTCGATGCCCCACTCATCTTAGCAGCGATAGCCGTAGCTCCGCATCCACTCCCGAGATCTAACACAGATTTTCCTCTGACAACATCAGGATTATCCAAAAGATACCTAAGTTAGAAAAAATGGGGAAAGCATGGGAGAAATTCAGTAGAGCTGTTCAAAAAGAAAGTAATTTCTTTGGGTTCAATGAACAAAGAAATAATAGAACTTAGCAGAAGAATTTGGTCTGATCTTGGCAAGTTTGGCCTGACCAGAGTGAGATAAAATGTCAATCTTAGCTGGACAAAGGTGGCAGAGAGAGGACCTAGTCATTTGATTACTCTTCAGCATGTGTGAAGAACAGTACCACACAGTTACTAATCAGGCACTTCAAGTCAACTGTTTAAAAGTTTTGAGCACTTACTGTGATCCAGAAACGATCAAGAACTAAGAATCCAGACTGACAAAATACGACTATAATCAGGACTCAGTACACTAGAGCCAAGATCCAACATCTCCTTTTGATTGTTCATCAGAGTGGTTTTACATTGCTTGAATTGTCTTATAATGACCATCAAAGTTCAGTTCAACCAAAGAATTTGGACCAGGGCTAAGTAGTTACCAAACAATTGAAGATGAGTGGGAAACACTGATATAATGAATTTCAACAGACACTTGATCTTAGTGTTAGAATAATGAAGAATAGCGGGGACTATGGCAAAGTAGAGGTGTGCATGCCATGTCTAAAGGGACAGCTGCTACCCATCTTCAGCTAATTGTTGCCACACAGAAATCCCATGTTATCAGAGATGATTCCTGTTTTTCAAATCAATGCATATTTTTACATGAAATCTCTCAGGTTTTAAATGTTAGCAACTGATTTTTAAAAAGAAGTGTGTTGAGAAGCCAGAGCTGGTGTATTGAATTAAGAATATGCAGAGTATGGCCCGGTGAATGAAGAGACCCAAGCCATCCACAGCAGAGCAGCAGGTGGCTAGCTCCCTCTGCATGGCAGCTTCCACTTTGGGGAGGTGAAAACAGGGGGTCATTTTGACTGAAGGTGGTTTCAATACACGCACAAAGGAAATAGAATCACAAGATTTATTGCTTCCAGATCCCAGAAGCAAGGAGGTACAATGAGCTGAGGGGAGGGCAGTCTTCTGTTCCAGGTCACAGTGGAGATAGAGAGGGAGATGCACAGGTGAATTGGGCAGAGGTCACTGACTTTTCCAGGACTTAACTCTAAGTGGTTATTCTAAAAGGTTACCTGGGAAAAGCAAATTGGGAACTTACAGCAGGTATCCTAAACTCAGATCCTTTAAAAATGCCCAGATTCAGTGTCAGCAGGGTTATCACACTGTAAAACGCCTAGGCAGCAACTCTCTTCTCATCACAATAAGTAAAAGCGAAACAGAATACATCTATGGGTCACCAGTTTGTGTTCTGATTCACACAGCCTCTTAAGGATTTAACTGTATATTTGGAGTTGATAAACAATAACTTTAATAGAAAAGAGTCACTTATAATGCCAGTACTTTTTAAATATGATGTGAGGAGTAAAGCTTGGAAATTTGGCAACACAACAATCAGAAAATTGAAATTGTTTGATGCCACCTGGAAAGCTTTCCAGTTTTCTCCCAAAAGCTCTATGTTTGCATTTTGCTTTTCATTTAAAACTATATATAGCATTAACTCTGTTTGGCCATACCATTCATGTGAAAGAGAAGTCCTTAGCCTTTTTGTTTTCCAGCCCTGTAACCTCAAGGCATAAACAGATGAAATCATTTACCAATCCAAGAGCAAAGACTAGATTGAAAGCCGAAAGTTCTAGTCTTTGTTTCAGCGGCTGTGTTTTAATAAAAAGCATAGTGTGAATGTGAGAAAATTTCCTAAAGAAGAGCTCTGCAGTGTGGAGAGGTGGAAGGAGGGGCCTTACAATGCAGATTCAAGTCGTGAGTTCACCTGAGATGTCAATAAACCACTAGCGAAGAGGGAGTCCTTGAGCAGCCCATTCACAGTCTCCTTTCCTTACAGTGGTTCTCAACCTTCTGGCCCTTTAAATACAGTTCCTCATGTTGTGACCCAACTATAAAATTATTTCCGTTGCTACTTCATAACTGTAATGTTGCTACTGTTATGAATCGTAATGTAAATATCTGATATGCAGGATGGTCTTAGGCGAGCCTATGAAAGGGTCGTTCTACCGCCAAAGGGGTCGCGACCCACAGGCTGAGAACCACTGCTTAGGACACTGAGAAGAGGCAATGATGGAGGGGTGTGAGGCCTCAGGGGCAACACTGACAGGATTAGGTTGGGAGAGCTGAAGGACTGGGGCCTTAGGTTCTATCTGGGACCCCTGCACTGGCCATACATTATGAACCATGAACCTGAGAACAGTGTAAGGTCTGGATATTTATAGCTACCTCTGGTCTTGATGGCTGACCCTAGGACTTCTCTTGGGAAAAGGACTGTATTTGGGGAAATACCTTGATAAGCTGGGAGTAGAAGGTAAAACTATGTAACAAAGCAA
>NW_005357806.1:865411-866068 GCF_000412655.1 Myotis brandtii | reverse complement strand
GTTGAAAGGGCTGAAAAGAGAAAGGACTGTTGCAAACTTAAAAGGTTCCCATTTCAGTTAGGGCAGTACCTTGACAGGGCTTGGCCTCCTGGCCAGTAGATCGCCCAGTAAGGATCGCTGTGGGGCCACAGGTCAGCTCTTTCCCACCAAAACTTGCATCTGGGGGTCAAAAGCCGCAACCAGATCTCAGGGGTGAGGCTGCCACTGCTGGTGACTTCAGTGTTCTCCTCCAAGAAGGCCTTTATCTCAGGGTCCAGAAAGCTCCCATTCCCTCTCCAGGGACAGTGGCCCCAGGAAAACAAGGAGAGACCGCTGCTCCTCACGGCCTTCTGAAAGACACCACAGTGGTTCCCTGGAAACAGTGCCAGTGTCCTCCAACCTGGGCTCAAAGCCATCCGTCCTTTTCCAAGCCGCAGGCTTTGTCACCGCCGCTGGTAAGAGCTGCTCCTCAGGGGCAAAGTATAAGGATCTGGCTGCCAACTTGATCCTAACTGGAATCTCTAGATTTCTAAAAACAGAAATAATACTGAAAATTCCAAGGCTCACCAACACTTTCATATCCTATCCTATCTAATAATAGACAAACATGGTAATGGACTGTACCTTCGCTACACCTCCCATTGGCTAATCAGCGCGATATGCAAATTAACCCAACCA
>NW_005357806.1:859459-863893 GCF_000412655.1 Myotis brandtii | reverse complement strand
CAGCAGCAGAACGACTGGGAATGACTGGTCACTATGACACACACTGACCACCAGGGGGCAGACGCTCAATGCAGGAGCTGCCCCCTGGACAGTGCGGTGCTCCCACATGGGGGAGCTCTGCTCAGCCACAAGCCAGGCTGACGGCTGCCAGCACAGCAGTGGTGGCAGGAGCCTCTCGCAAGTGGACATCCCCCGAGGGCTCCCGGGCTGCCAGAGGGATGTCTGACTGCCAGCTTAGGCCCAATCCTCCCGGGGAGCGGGCCTAAGCCAGCAGGTGGTCATCCCCCAAGGGGTCCCAGACTACAAGAGGGCACAGGCCGGGCTGAGGGACCCCCCCTCCCAGTGCACAAATTTTTGTGCACCAGGCCTCTAGTTATATAATAAAATATTACCAGTGTAGGCTCTGTAAGCTCTGTAGCAGATGATCCACAAGTACAAGTTCATTTTATTTTTTTAATGTATTGATTTTTAGAGAGAGAGAGGAAGGGAGAGAGAGCAAGAGAGAAACACTGATTTGTTGTTCCACTTATTTATGCATTCATTGGTTGATTCTTATATGCTCTGACTAGGGATAGAACCTGCAACCTTGGCATATCGGGCAACACCCTAACCTAATGGGCAGTACAAGTTCATTTTAGATGAAAGCATTGGTACATCAATTTAGGAAAATCCAATCTTTTAAAAGCATGCCTTTTTACAACGGAATCCTTTTAGTAATTTCAAATGACAAATGTACAAGCATTTGATTTTGAGAGAAATCTTCAGGAACAATGCCTGTTACATAAAATAAGGTATACCTTTAAAGTTTTTTCATATATAACCTAGCCAGTTTGGCTCAGTGGACAGAGCATCGGCCTGCAGACCGAAGGATCCTGGGTTCAATTCCGGTCAAGGGCACGTACCTTGGTTGCAGGCTCCCCCCTGGCCTAGGCCCTGGTCGGGGCTCATGCAGGAGGCAACCAATCCATGTGTTTCTATCACATTGATATTTCTTTCTGTCTTTCCCTCTCTCTTCCACTCTCTCTAAAAATCAATTATAAAGTGTAATTTAAAAAAAAAAAAAAAGCCTAGCTGGTTTGGGTCAGAGAAAGAGTGTCAGCCTGTGGACTGAAGGGTCCCTGGTTCGATTCAGGTCAACCCTTGTCTGGGTTACAGGCTCGATCCCCAGTAGGGGGGTGGGGGGTATGCAGAAGGCAGCCAGTCAGTGATTCTCTCTCACCATTGATGTCTGTCTCTCTCTCTCTCCCTTCCTCTCTGAAATCAATAAAAAAAATTTAAAAAAATAATAAAGTTCTTTCATACATTTAGTCACCTTTAAGCAGGCACTGTGCTTGGCAACTCTGAACAAAATAAAAGTCTAAGAAGCTAGCATTTTAGTTGGGATAAGCCTAATTAACAGGCAAACACAGTCTTGCCTTTATGAAGTCTAGCCAAGAGTTATGGAGGCTAATGAAGCATAATTTTCTGTAGGCAGAAGTGCACAAATTATACTTACCACACTCTATTTCAATAATGATTGTCATAGCATAAAACATCTATGTGAACAGATTCAGGTCTTTTTCCTTAAAAAACAAAACAAAAACAAAATAAAAACATTAAGGATTTCATTGTAATAAAAGAATATCAACTCCCAAATCTCTTTCTATACATATGTGATGATTCATCGTTACCAAGCCTGGGTTGAAAAGACTTGTTCCAAAAGAAAACCACCTTGAAAAGAAAAAGTAGGAATGAGAAAGAGCAGTTTTATTTTTTTTCAACTTATTTCATTAAAAATTTATTTTTAGCGCTCATAAATGAGTAAATTCCAAAATAGCAATACAGAGTATTAAAGAACATTTTAATATTTCTACTCAACATTCTACCTTTGTTTTGCTTTCTATAAACAAATATACTGTATTAAGACAATACTCTTACCCCTAAGTTCAATGTTGCTAAGTGCTTTCAATGATCTATTTTGAGCACATAATGCAGAGACAATTTTCTTGAACATGTTATTTCCAGTCAGAGCTCAGCAATTACTTTAGCTTCACATTATTCTGTCACAAATGATAACCAAATGGCCTAAGTAGCTAAAATCATAAAGCTATTTTAAGCCAAGTCAATGGTATGCATAAAGTTAATATAAAATAACAATTATACTGGTTCACATTTGTTTTGCACCTACTAGAAATATGTCAAAATAATAAGATTTATTAAAGAATGAGGTCCTTGGGCAAAGGGGGAAGAGGAGTCATATAATCAAAAATTATTAGAAAAACATCGTAGGTAAAAAGAAATCTGCCTACAATGTAACCAAATCAAGGAGGAAACAGGAGTACATCGTTAGGGTTGATGTCATTCAGGAAAATACGCTTACCATTCCACCACAAACCTGTTCACTGCAAGAGCTCAGGACCAGGCTCTCCACTCTATTATTCTCCCACTAATTTTCTTTACATGGAACATAACCTACGTTTATGATAACAGAACACTATACTGCTACTTAATCTGATAGCAAACAATAGAAAAACAATGAAATGGTTAGGGCTGGACTGACTTTTGGCTATCTCAATACCCCTAAAAACGGGCAAAATGAGTCATTAAGAAACAGCATTCAAAGAGCACTGTATTATGTAATGTGATTTATAAAACAGGTAAAATTCTGTAACTGTCGATGGAAAAAGCCGAATTTGAAAATGAGGAATGTTTTGGTGCTGATTTTTTTTACCAAAATGGTACCCCAAGCCACATAAGTTGGAACAAATTGCAAACTCACACTTACTTGCATCACCTCAGTTTAATAATCCAATATATGACAAAAAAGACAAACAATGAAAACAGCATCATATAGCACATCAGCTTTGTTTGGCTCCCTTTGGATAATATCTTCAGTTTTCCCATAGTTCTACCTAGAAATCCAGTTGTGGAATCAAATTGTGACTCCATTTCAGCTAATAATTTATTTTGACTTTTAACTTCATGGCCTATCTCAATGGAAAGATCTTTCACAGCCTTTACTTCGCGCCTCAGGCTTTCGGTGTGTCTGTCATTTTCTTCTTCACAGGCACTATATCCACTATTAGCATAGCCATAGTTCCCATAGCTGCCAGAAGGTACACCTTCGCCCAGGCCGCGTGCGAAATCATTTTCTTCTTCACAGGCACTATATCCACTATTAGCATAGCCATAGTTCCCATAGCTGCCAGAAGGTACACCTTCGCCCAGGCCTGCGTGCGAAATCCCGGCAGAAGATAGCGGGAAAAGGCAGGCAGGGGTGAGGCAGCAAGGGCCAGGGGTCGCAGGACCTCGGACCTCGTCTTCAGGACCAGGGTCCGGCGAATCACCAACTTCTTCCCCTGCAGCGCCACGACAGAAACAGCAGTTTTAAACACAAATTACACACGTAGTTGTTTGGGACTCTGCTCTTTTTCTGCAAACATGGTTTAAATAGTCTTATATTCACCAAAGTCAGCGCTTTTCAACTGGTCCACCTCAAGAATGTTTAAAGCATCAATACCTGACCTCTTTTCCTTGGATTGTCAAATTTAAAAAATGACAACAGCCAACACAAAATAGCCGTCTGGTGTGAATGAATCAAAATTATACCTATTTTTTGGTCAGATGGGCAAAATATGTATTGTTTTGTTGTGCCTAAGTCTTCTAGTAATGAGCTTATATGTGCCAGGAGATGAAAAAGGCCGAAAGTCACCGACCTAAGTATTTAGAGCAGGTCCGCAACTCAAATGCCTTCCAGGAGCCTGGCTGGCGCTGAACGCGGGGTGCAGGCGGAGGATGGGGGAACGGAGGGGCTGTGCCAAGTGGAGACGGCTTCCCAACACTGGCCCACAGAGGGCAGCCAAGTGCTGCCAGGCAGCAAGCCTCGCCAGCTCTTCCCGTTCCTCAAAATAATCCAGACACTCACGCACAAGCTCCTACTTTTAAACGTTTGCGATTAATCAGGATATCAAACCACCAGGCAGGACGAAATGCCTGCGAACGGAGGCTGGACTTCCGAGGGGGGAGTCAGAACTGACGCTATCTGGGAGTCGATATCTGGGGAGTCGCTCGCGGCCTGAGGCCCTATTGGACTAATCCTGTTCGGAGGGACTGGGTTGGCCCTGGAACGGCACCAGCCCAAGGTTTAGGGAGAGCAAACGAGCCAGGGTTTGGGGGTGGACACCTGGCCCTCCCAGCCCAGCACCGATCGGTTATGAGTATGTGCTTATGGGGACGACACTGACAGCACGTGCACTAAGTGGTCGGGGAATGCGACCCTTCACCAGGGTCCGTTCCCAAGTGTCGGTGACCACGTGTGTCCCCCCAGGAGGACCGCGCAGTCCTCCCGTCCGCTTACCTGGCTTGGCTCACGCGCCCCGGGAAGCTAGCACGCAGGGCGCGTCTGCCACTCGCCACGAGCCGTGCGCGTCTTTTCCTGCCCTTTTCCCCGCTGAG